>NC_000073.6:73354819-73654819 GCF_000001635.26 Mus musculus
AGCCCTGGCTGTCCTGGAACTCACTCTGTAGACCAGGCTGGCCTAGAACTCAGAAATCCACCTGCCTCTGCCTCCCAAGTGCTGGGGTTAAAGGCGTGTGCCACCAGCACAGCACCAGGCCCAGGGAAGTCTTTTGACACTCAAATGCTTTCCATCTGGTAATACTCTGTCTCCGGGCACCAAGCAGACAGACTAGCTCAGTACGTTTCCTCCTTCTCATCTACCTGATGAGCCACTGTTGATTCTGTGAGCTCCTGGCTCCTCACAGTTCAGATACATTGTTCTCTCCTATGCTCAAGTACTTACCTCCCACCTGGAGCCCTAACTCCTGTAGCTTTATGGATAAGAAGAATGAGAGATCCACACACCCAGAGGGTTCTAGCCCACTCCACCTTCTCTACCACCACAGACGGGAAAACTCAATCATCCAGAAAAGCATTGGCAAACTTTGCTGTAAAGGGCCAGACAGTAAATAGTTTAGGCTTCCTGGGCCATACCGTCTCTGAAGCAATGTCTCATTTAATGTCGTTATGACACAAAAGCAGCCCCTGCCAATATGTCAACGGAGTATGGCTTTGTTCCAGAAAAGCTTTATTTGCCGAAACAGGTGGCAGGCCAGATAAGGCTGCCATCCTACCCTTTTGTCAGTTAACACTGTGTGCACGTGCATGGGTGCGTATACACGAGTGTGTGTACGTGTGTAGTTTAGATTCCCTGCAGTTTCATTCTTTGTTTTCCCCCTTAAATTGCTCTATGACTCTAAGTGTATGCTTTAAAGGGTTAGATGATCTCTGCCTTCCATCCTAAAGTAGCAGGGCTGGGATTACAGATGAGACTACATCTGGCTTTTTACCTGGATGTAGGGATAACACCTATGTCATCAAAAAGCAAGCACTCCCTGGGCCTCTCCCTAGTCCAGATGCATAGAACTGGAATGTCAGGCAAGGGCTTTACCACAAACCCACATCTCAAGTTTTCTGTCTTGAAAGTCTTAATAAACGCTTCTACAAGAGCCCCATGTCTTTATTGTATACGCTGTCCCTTGGCGTATGATGCCAGGACTGTTAAAGACATTTTTTTTTAAAAACTGAAGATTATCAGTGCCGGGGACGTGTTACTGCTTCTAGTGGGTCGTGTCCAGGGTGCGGCTAAAGTGTCCTCCACAGAGGACTACCCACAGTACAACAAGGAATTATGAAAATGTCATCCGTGCCAATGTTGAGAAACCCCGAATTAAGCAAAGTGAAATCTATAACCCTCCATTGCTGTTCTCAAATATAGTAATTTCATGTGGTGCAGCCAAAATGACCACGTTTGAAATCTCTGTAGGACTTAACAAAACATTATAACCCAAGAAAGTAATCCTCTCGCAACCTAAGCATTTTGGACACATTTTTCACTCACTATAATGAACTCTTTTGAATCTACTCCCATTTTATTCATGAGTTTATTTATTGGCTATTCTTTCTTCTTAAAATATTCTTATTACATGTATATATTTGCATATGTATGTGTGATATTTGTGCATGCTTGCATACCCTAGCATACATATAGGGATCAGACAACAATTTTGGAAGTCAGTTTCTCCTTTTACCATGTGTGGGCTCTGAGATCGAACTCAGCTCATCAGACTTGGTGGCAGGCATCATTACCTACTAAGCCATCTCTCTCTCTGGCCCTGTTCGTTGTTTTCTTCTAAATCCAAAGGCCCAAACTGTTAAGATTCAGAAATGTGTTCAGTGAAAGGAAATCCTCGATCCACCTCAGCCCCTCTCTGACTGCAGTCTCACGGCAACCAGCAATCAGAAAATGGCCCGCTGTGCAAATACTGTAGGAGGGATCCTAAACACGCTCCTGTTTTCTTTAGGCTGTCCCTCCTATGGCTACCCGAAAAGATCCCCTGCTCCTAGCCTACTTCTGCTTTACTGTCACACTTTTTCTAGGGCCTCCTACTTTCCTCTCAAGGAGCCCACTCCTTCCAAGGCTGCTGTGTCAGCACCTGCCTCCTGGAACGAACACAAGTCTACCATGCCGGATGGGGAACCCACAATGCATCAAAGTTCGGATATTGCCAAAGTCCAATTTGGTGAAAAAAATGAGTTTTATTTAGGTTATTTATAGGAGTATGGGTGAAGGGTTGCTTACAGGAACAGAAATGACTCAAAGACAGCTGCATCACCAAGGCCGGTGTCGGCTCACAACACTGGGAACCTGCAGCACACTGCACAGCCTGCAGACAAGTCAACAGGCTGGAGAGCGTCCTTTCCAGATGCCTCAGTTGGTCTTAGCCTCTTCCAGGCAGCTTGGAAAGTTTGGACTTCTTCCACGCAGCTGGTCTGGCTTCAGAGTCTTTTTTTCTTTTTCCCTTGGCTTGTCTGAGAGGGACTGGCAGCTCTTGCTTACTCTGGCAAGGAAGGGCCTAGAGAATCTAGTCAGTTTCAGGGACTTCCTGGAGCTAGTTTGCGTCTTTTACCTTCCTGTTTAAGGAACTTCACTGTGGGTTGGGATGCCTGGGTGGGTGGGTGGGTGGGTGGGTTGGGTGGGTGGGGATGGTTGGTTACACAACATCCTTCTTCAGAGATCCCTTCTGAATGAGAAGTCCTATATTTTCTTCTTTCCCTCTCTTAATGCTTCTATTTTCTGGATACACTTTTGTTCCGTTGGGCCCCAGCATCTGTCAAAGTCAACAAAATGAGTGCCTCTTATACTTGATTCAGATCAGGCAGGACTGTCCCAGCTCTGAGAGTGAGAAGTGTATGTAGCCATGAGTGTACCGTTCTGCTGTCCATACACTCTTTAGACCACAAAGGGGGGAAAAAAACAAATAACAGATTAATAAAGCGTGTAGGAAACACCTACACAAGAGGCGGTGGATCAGGGTCATTGAATCACTCCTGATTCAGGGTCAGCATCTCTGGGGGAGGGGGAAGAGATGGTCCTCCTCACAGGAAGATATGGCCAGGACCCCAGCTTGCAGCAGATGGAGAAACAGCAGGTCCCTGGCAGTCTGCCCTTCTTTTTCTTCTTGACCTTTCAACTCCACCATAGCTGCCTTTTGTGTCTCAGGGTGAAAGCTATGGGCTCTAGTTCCCTCTAGTCCTCCAAGGACAGAAGAATGAGACACCCCTAGCTGTCTGTCTTGGCTGTGGGGGTGGATGACAGCTTGGTACTGGACAGGTGTCTATGTCACCTGACTGATGGGAATCCTAGTCTGAGAAACCTGAGTCTATCCTGGGTCTTACCCCCAAAAACTCTGCTCCTACCCTGCAAGATGACAGGGGCTGGTGGAGAGCATGCACTGGCAAGAGAGGAGCAGCGTCACCAACAATTGCAGGGATTGTTCTGCCTCCTATACTTCTACAGTGTGGTCCTTCAAGGAATGTTGGGGCCTCTCCACTTCCCACCACATCCCTATCCAAATAGACCTAGACCTGGCCGGTGCTGGAAAGAAGGCTACAGGTCGTCCGTAGTCAGATAGAGGTTGATTTAACATCCGAGTCAATAAGAGTTGGACTCGGGGCTGGAGAGATGGCTCAGCAGTTAAGAGCACTGGCTGCTTTCCCAGAGGTTCTGAGTTCAATTCCCAGCAACCACATGGTGGCTCACAACCATCTGTAATGGGATCCCATGCCCTCTTCTGGTGTGTCTGAAGATAGCTACAGTGTACTCATATACTCAAAAAAAAATCTTTTAGAGAGAGAGAGAGAGAGAGTTGGACTCAGGACAATGAATGTGAGAATAACATTCACTTTGCACAAATCTGAAAGTGTGACTAAGGCAAGTGTGACTTCCCTGTATGCAGTAAGGGAACTGAGGCTGTGCACAAGGGCTCCAGCTCATCTCTCTGGCCCTAAGGGCGTTGCTCTTTCACCGGAGATGGGGCTGCTCCGTTTCTGTGAAGCCCACAGCAGCTGTCCTGGGGAGTTGATAGGCATCTGATAAGCAAAAAGATCTGAGCCTGTGCACACCTGTAATCCTAGCTGCTCCTCCAGAGGCTAAGGCAGGAAGATCACAAGTTAAAAAGCCTTGAGGGGCTACAGAGTGAATTCAAGGCTGGTTGGAACAACTTTGTGAGTCTCTGTATCAAAATCTAAAGAAAATAAGGAAAAAAAGAAGGTAGAGAGAGAAAAGACAGGGACAGAGAGAAATGGATCTTACACAGAGAGATCTTTAGAGATGGACTGTTAGTTTATTCATTCCTGAAGCATTACCACCCATATATGGGAAACAATCAGTACGGTGTGGGTGTGTGGGTATGTATAAAAAGCACGTAAGCTTCCTACTGTCTTTAAGGGAAGACTACATATAGAAAAAATGGATATAGTCCTAGAATTGTCCTCTGTCGTGCAGTGCATTGTCTGTTCTTCAAGTAGCCTTAAGGCCACAGTTTTGGTGTTTCTGTGAAGGATCTCATTGGATCCTTTTGCCAAACCTTCAAAGAAAGAGGTTATCATCCACTTTGCAGGTGACAAGAGAGAGTTCAAAGAACTCTATGGCCTGTGGCCAGCCCAAAGTCACAGGCTAGAGACAAGACTTAGCATCAGAGCTCTCTGTCTTGTCAGGCATGCTCTGACCTCACCTTTTCCCTTCTGGCTCTTCTTCCCTTCCCCTCCACTTCCAAAGCAGTCACACGGTGTCCAAGCCCATCCTACTCCCAGGGGCAAGTGGAAGCATCCCACAAATTTAAAAGGCTTAAAACTTGATGATTTGGACTGTGGAGAAAGCAGGGGAAGAAGAATTGCCTGTTTGGGAACAGTCTGCCCATCTTCCCATCATATAGCCACTGAGGTTTAGGCTCAGGAGTTACCACAAAGGGAGCTCTGTCTAATCAAGTCTTGGGTATATCTTGGAGGTTCAAGGACACTCACTACCTTGCCACTCACCAAGTGCCTACCAGATACTTTCAGGGAACAACAAGCTGAGTCCATTATGTTCCCATGGCATTTTACAAGCCACGTCCTGTCCTGCCTCCTTCCTGCTGTTTATCTCAGTGAGTTCCCACTGAGGGATGAAGGCGGGAGGGAGCACATGCCTCCTGCCTAGTAAGTCTCCAGTTGAATGGTTGGAATACTGTCTAGACGGGCTTTTCGAGAGAAGCAGAAGTTGGCTCTCCATTTTCCATGGGTTCCACGTCTATGGATTCAACCAGCTGCAGCCTGGAAACGCACAGGTAGCATCATAATAACACACACAGATTTCTCTTGCCACGTTCCCCCAACACGGCAGCATAAAGAACAGCCACCTGCAGGGCACTCACACTGTATCAGAAACAAAGTCATCTCAACGAGATTTTCAAATCTATGAAAATGTGTGTAGGTTCCATGCAAATACCACGCTACTTGGTATAATAAGTATGGCAACTAGAACATCCTCCGCTATTGGTAACCTTTGTCCATGCAGACTGGGCGATATGGACACATTCTTGCACAGAGGGATTGATCCCTGAGACATTGGCTTCTAAAATTGTGGCGCTGGAAAGTTCACATTGTGTTAAGGTGGGCAGTCTGCCAACTTAGGCAGAAGACAGAACTCTTTGGGATGCCCCAGTCTTGCAACATTCAAGCAAATTGTAAAGGGGTGGTCTGTTCTGTTGTGCTCTAAAGCAAATGATTGCCATTGTCGATCATTCCAAAGCCTTCACAACAGCTTCCACTTTAGTGTTTGTTCCAAGTGGCCACCATAGGCAGGCCGAGAAAAAAAATCACAAGTACATATGTCCCTCAAAAGCCTAGAGATTTATAGTGATGCTACAGATACTGTTAAAGGGGAGAGGGAGATGTCATAGGCTGGTGATTGTCGACAGCACGATCAGCATGATGACCATGAACTTACAATCACAAGGTCTACAGCCAGCTTGCTGTTGCTATTTGCATTCTGTGTGCTTGCAGAAAACATTTGAAGAATCAAGGAATCAAGCAAAACTCCAAACACTGTCAAGAGACCAGTTAATGAGCTTCATTGACGATGCGCTCTAGGTAATAAAAATGCTGTTTTATCTCCACCCAATCACGTAGTTTGAGAACGATGAATGGCCTTGATTCGGAAGCCCCCGTTTGACATACCCATGGCCTCAGAGCCTTTCTTTCCAACACGATTGCAAGCTCCCTAATTCAACCTTTATTTAGTATTTACCATATGTGAGGCTTGCTGGAAATACTGCCAGGCATTGTCTCAGCGGTTGTAAGTCACTTCACTTACAGCCTCTCAATGATGCTGAAAGGTATGTACAGTCAGCCTTCTTTTATGATCCAAACCAATGAAAACATCAGCAATTTTCTTGGGGTCACTGAGTATAAGACATGGTCCCTGCAACTCAAATGCCCACTGCCTGGCTCCTGACACAGCAGGCCTACTCCGGGGGGGAGAGGTGGGGGGAGACGAGAGCATAAACCAAAAGGCCTTCTTAGCTTTGTGTTTTGATGACTGGGAGTGGTGATATCACACAGGAGTCTCCGAGCATGCCTAAGACAGACACGAGCAAGACAGGTCAAAACAGAGTGGGACATCAGTAGATTCAGAGTCTGGCAAACCTGAGGCTAATAAATTCTAGACGTTGGGAATTTGATATGAAAATGAGCATTTGCTTAGAATACGGAAAATTTTATACTTCAAAGAGTTTACAATAAATGTTTTACCATCCAGAAGAGCCATCTAATCTTTTTGTTAATTAGCTGCCTGGCAACCTCTACAATGCCTGGATTCCATACATGCTCTGCACACTCTTCTCTCACCTTTCCATGACAAAATAATGTCTTCTGCACACACACAGACACATACAGAGAGACAGAGACAGAGAGAGATGGAGAGACAGAGAAAGAGATGGAGAGACAGAGAGATGGAGAGAGAGGATAATTTAGCCTTCTGGGGTAGATAGAAGTTTGATTTTTATACTTAACTGACTAGATTTTTTTCCCCACTTTCTGACTAATTTCCAATGTGGAGACATAAATGTTCAAGGCAGTTGTCAAGACTGAGAAACTTTCATGGTTGTATAAACACTAATATTTCAGGGAACTTCTGGGTTTCCTATGCAGTGACTAGTCTTAAACGAATGAAACACATTGGTCAGTTGCTGTTGATGCCGTCATGATTGTGTGTACTAGAAATGTAGTCATCATAGCGGGAGGTGCTGCCATATGTCTTTAATCCCAGCACTCAGGAGACAGAGGCAGGTGGATCTCTGAGTTCAAGTCCGGCCTGATCTACTGAGTGAGTTCTACAGTAGCCAGGGCTACAAGGAGAAACCTTGTCTCAAAAAAACAAAACAAAACAAAACAAAACAAACAAAAAGGATGTGTAGTCATGTTGTTAATACCATGATTTTGGCAAATCATTAAGACACTGAAATCTCTTTCCAAACTGTCCACATAATTCACTCCCCTTAGTTAACTGAACTATCAAAATACCCAAGGGCTCACTCATCACTTCTGTCTCCAGTAAAATGCACTTCACTAAATGACTTTCTTGTAATATAGCTTTAATTTCTGTCTTAGAGAGTTTTTTGTTTTGTTTTGTTTTGTTTTTTGACAGGGGTTTGCTATCTAGCCCTGTCTACCTGGAACTCTTTACAGAGACCAGACTGACCTCAAACTCACAGTGATCCTCCTGCCTCAGTCTCCCAGGTTGCTGGGATTACAAGCATCCACCACCACAGTAGGCCAATTACAGTTTTTATTGTTGAAATAATTTCTCTGACTTCTGTCTTGTTCCCTCATAGTCCGTTCAGTTTGCTTCAATGTCCTGAGTTTTATTTTCCCTAAGGGACAGCATCTTGCCACGCTACCTATGTTAGTTTCTCATTCCTGAGTTCCAGGGAGATTCCACCTCAGCCTCATTCTTCAGGAAACAAATTTAACAAACACAAAATAGCTTCACTTTCATCTACATCCAAATTAGAGTCTGTAACTTCTCACTTCTTTTATTCACACTTTCTAAGCCATTTCCAAGATCCAGCAGTATGAATTTTCAAGCTTTGTCGACTTTTTCAATATGTCACTTGCCTCTCCTTTATGTTCAAGCTTTCTTCCAAGTCTTTGAAAATATTGTTTCCAGTTCTTGACATGTCTTCCTATGTCGTAAGACTTGAACTATTTCCTCATAGGCAGACACTGTCACAACACACTCACTAAACAAAATTCCAATCTTGGCAAAACTGAAAAATAAATCACAATACAGAGGCAACAGGAAGCAACAAGAAGACAAGGGGAGAAAATGTTCAAGGTGGTCCTCCATCCCAGCCATATATCTTGGTTTTATAGACTTCAAACACTTCAACAACAACAACAAAGAACAAAAAACAAACAAACAAACAAACAAACAAACAAACAAACCCAGCAGAGTTTTCCTAGGACACCTTCCCAGGCCTGAAAGCTAAATCAGAGGGAATCTGGGTATCACAGGAGAGCCAGCAAGGGGACAATACCACAGATCATGTGTGGGAAGAGAGTTTGGCCTCTGGGTGACCAGGGCCTCAGAAAGACCTTTGGTTTTGTGGTGACCATGAAGAAAAGAATAGAAAGTTGGTACTTAATGGGTACAAAGTTTCAATTGGGGAAAGACACAAAAGGATTACCACAAATTCAAGGCCAGTCTGCTCTGTAAAGTCTGAAGCCAGACAGACTACATGGAAAAAAAAATATACCTCCAAAAAATATACCTCATGCCACAGAACTGAGGCTGAAAAATGATCGTGATGTTAAATGTTGAGGAGACGGCTCAATTCGTCAAGTGCTTGTGTTGCAATCATATGGACCTGATTTGGCGTATCAAAACCCACACTAAATGTAAAGGCAAAGATCACTAGGCATGGCGGCACATGCTTGCAATCCCAGAGTTAAGGATGGGGCAGGGGGTGGGGAGGGAGATAGTCCAATGATTGGGGCACCATAGCCAACCTAGCCTATTTGGAGAGTTCCAGGCCAATGAAAGACCTTGTCTCAAAAAACAAGATGGACAACGGCCAACATTATTTGCTGGCTTTTACATGCATGGACACATGCACGGACACACATGCACACATGCACCTATATGGGGAACTATTGCAGAAAATATTAAAACGAACGTCAAGTTCCTGAGCTACACCCAGTCCCATTGGTCTTGCTGGCCAGTTCTTGTCTCGTGGAGACTCTCTGGTTCAGGCACCATAATCTCTCCGCCCAGCTTGCTAGTTTCACTGGTGGGTTGTTATCACGCCTGCCCCGTGCTTCAAATCTCCCACAGCCTTTGCGGTGCACATCAGGCAAACCCACTCTTTGCCACCGTACCTCTCTCTCTTGAACCTGGATGAGCTTTGGAGTGAAGGAAAACACAACACAAATTTGGTTCAGAAACAACAGTAATTCAATCGCTGGGCAAAACAACTAAAATCCTAATCTTGTAAGCCTTATTAAATCTAAATCCTCCAGAGGTGAATCCTGACGGATCCACCGTTGAAACCAGGAGAAACTAGTAGCTACATCTTGTCCTCACGCTATCTTCATCCAAAAGGACCCTCTCTCTCTCTCTCTCTCTCCTGCTTCCCTCTCTTTCACCACCCAACCTGTAAGTCCTGTCTACTCACCCAGTGATTGGCTCCTTTATTCATTAGGGAATGGTTTACAAGAAGTCACCTGAGTACATGACTCATTCCTCATTTGCGGCCCCTCTCAGGAGGGTAGAATTAGCAACAAAATACAAGCAACCCCAGTGCTATCCACAACAGAGGATGGGAGTATGAAGAGATGGGGAGAGGATCCCAAAAGAGTTAGAGGGAGGACTGACTGAATATGACCAAGATAATTCCTATGCATGCACAAAATTCTCAATTCACACACACACACACACACACACACACACAGAGAGAGAGAGAGAGAGAGAGAGAGAGAGAGACATATACACACATATACACACACAGACACACACACACACAGATACACAGACACACACAGAGAGGAGGAGAAGGAGACAGAGATTGAGAAGGAGAAAGGAAGGAAAGGTCTTCCAGAGTGGTTGGGCCATTCTACAGTCCCACCATGTTTATATGAGTTCTCTATGTTACCCACGTCCTTGCAAGCGCTTCATATCGTCTTTGTTTTTAGTTCAGTCACTCAGAGAGTGTGTGGGCACCTCACTATGGTTTTGCTTTGTTTTTGCCTAGTGCCTATTGGTGTCCAAGAGCCTCTCATGGAACACTGGGACACATGCTAGGCCAGTGGGAACTCTGAAAAGTCGCTATGAGGAGGGGGCTTAAAGGGTCCCTGACAAAGGCCACAGAGGGCCTGAGGAAGGGCATGAGAGTAAAGGGGCTGAATGTGATAGACAGCAAGGGTTCCAGAAACATCTGGAAAGCTGGCAGAGAGTCAGAGGGTCTGAGAGTCACTGCAAAGGAAGGATCGGAAGTAAATTCTCAGTTTCTAACTCAAAGAAGAATCTCTCAAAAACACTTCATTTTGCATGTAAGCCATCCATAAAATTCATAAGCTTCCGGATCTGGGCTTTCAAAACTGTCCTTGAGCTGAGGCTATACCTCTGAAAGCTCAGCTCTTTCTGCCCCTGCTGTCTTATACTCTAGCCCACTGGATTCTACCTGTAGGCCTTGGACCCCCAGCACTTAGGCACACAAGTCTTTCTATAACTCACAGCACACAGCCCATGCCTGAGCACCATTTATCCAGGTGATGGCGATGAGGTTTCCTTTCGAGAGCTCATTTTAAGATTTCTACATCTTAATATTTTTTCCCTCACTGTGACTATTCTTTTCCATAGGGTAATGAAAATGAAATCTGGTGTAAAACCATACAACATGTTTAGTCCTTCAGAATTAGTTGTGACTTCCGGCAGCTAGCTGGTCTTCCTGGGGAGCGGGCTCTTGGTGGCTCAACCCTGTTGGCTTTCTGGTCCCCTGGGTATTATTGGGCAGAAGGCCACCACTGGCTTGCTTTCCTTTAAGAGAAGTTCCTGCCCTGCCCCTAGGCTTCCATATTCCTGCCACAGGTGGCTGGGAGCCTTCCCTTTAAACGTGAGACTCTCTCCCTCCACCCACACACTGAGAACGCACCCTTGGCCCCAGAATTCATCCCTTGGGTCCTGGCCCTCCCTAGTAAATTGTCATCTGGGACAGAGTTTCCACAGGTCTCTCTAGTCCTCGGGCTTCCAGCATGGTTGTGGGACTTTTCAAAACTCATGATTTTAAGACACATTTTCCAAAGCTTTCCTGTCACCAGGCACACAACAGCAGCCCCCACATCATTAGCCTCCAGATGATGCAGCATGCAAAGGGAGCCAGCCAACCCAGCCGTGGAGGGAGAGAGCAGCGGATAGATAGATACGTGAACCAGAGCCCTCACTGTAGACTTACAGCGGGAAACACAGAGCATGCAGCTGGGCCAGGCCTTTTAATATGCAGAGCAGCCCACTGGCAAGTCCAGCCAAAACCCAGAAAGTGCAGACTCCAGCCTTGTCCCTGGCATTTCATAAATCGGCTGCTCCAGAATAATCGCAAAGAAATTGAGGTTATCCTTCAAGGTGCGAAAGGAAGGTTAATGAGCAAAAGCCAGCTCACCCTGTTATATCCCCTGCATCACAGTCACTGTTCCTGAATAACAGCAGAGCCACAGGTCAAATCTGAGCTCGTACTGCAAATCCGGGCGTTTTTGTCCCAGGAATATGAAAGTGACCTTGTGTCTCCTAATAATCCCTCAGAACTCTTCGGCGTCGAGGATGGGGATGACAGATGGCTCAGGAGTGCAAACTTGACAGGCAGGGCTAGCTCCACATCCACCCATTGCCTCTATTCTTCAGATCCTAGCTTCCAGGTTCCATGCTATGTATTTAGGGTTTTTTGTTTGTTTGCCTGTTTTGTTTTTTGGTTTTGCTTTTTTTTTTTTTTCCACAACCGGGAATATAGTGAAGCTTTATTTACTTTTTTCTTTTATATTTATCTTTTTTTTTTTTTGCTTTATTTTTGTGTTTTCTAAAATTAAAAGATCCAATATCCGGATCCTGCTTATTTAAAAACAAGAAAGCTAACTTCCGCTGTGTAAAGCAGGCCCCTTAAGTAGTTTCCCTGGAGGATCAGGCAGTTCCTGAAATGAACCCAATCTGAAGAAGCTGGAGGGTGGGGGTGGGGTGGGGTGCATGTGACCTGAACTTCCTCCTGGCATTTCCGTCTGGGAATTCACTCAGGTCTCAGGATCACAGAACCCGGCCATGTGTCAAAGCCAAGGCTAAGTGGCTGGCTTCTTTTTCATGCCTTGTTTCTAGAGGCCAGAGTGGTAGGTGCCCGTGTTGTGTGCTCTGGAAGATCTTAGCCAATGCAATTTCGGAATCTTAGGGACTACAAACAAGCAACTGTCCATCGTCATGCCAGCCACAACCCCCTTGAACTTGGCAGTCCTGCTCTCCATCGGGATGATGAGGTAGAAAGCTCCCCCCCCCCACTCTTACCACCAAGAAGCCAAGGACTGGTATGTTGGCCGGGTGTTGGAGAAGTGAGTTTGGGGGTTCTGCAAACGTGATTTCCCTACCAGGCAAAGGATCCCTCATACTCCAGTGACATGGAGATCCTTACACTAAAAGCAGCATCTATAATGTCTGGGGAGTTTCAGAAGAAGAGAAGTCAGAGCAAGAAGTGCACTCATCTCCAAAATCAGTACCAACAGTATCTGGTGCTACATGGATAGTTCCTGGGGGTTGGTATGGGTTTGGTTTAATGTTGCTTGTATTTGGGTCTCCAAATAGTACAAGAATCTGCACATAAGACACGGAGGGAACCCTGCTCCCAGTTGGTTTTGATTGGTGAATAAAATTTTCGGTAGCCAATGGATGGACAGTGAGATAGAGGCAGGACTATTCGGATTCCCGGGCAAGGGACTGAGGAAGGAGGAAAGAAGAGAGAACCTCCATGATGGGAGAAGGAGAACCAAGATGCCAGGCAGAGAGGCACGGGACAGAGAACACAGCCGAGGGAATGCAGCTAGAGAGGGCTGCAAGACTGGGCCTAGGGCAGCAAAAATGGAATATAGATTTTAGTAAGTAATAACTCAGGAATGTTGGAGTGGGGCGAGTTAGCCACGTGGAGGTTTGGAAGTGGCCCAGCCATGGAGCCTCTTTAGTCACAGCAAAATATAAAGGCTGTGAGTGTCTCTCATTCAGGAATATAAAGCATTGGGGCAGACACTGCCACCATCTCCGCTGCCGCAGCGGCTGCCTCTGCCACCACCACCACCACCACAAGGATCATTCGAGTAGCATTAGTTGGGTACTGTGACAGGGGTTTCTCCCACCTTCATTCTGTTTCTGTCAAATCTTTCCAACTCTAATTCCAGGCTTTCCCTAAGTTCATCTAGATGTCCTCTCTGTGTAGCTTCTATAAGATGGTTTGGGTCTCAAACAAAAAATCCAGTTCTTCAAGCTAATTTAGGGTCATTTTCATTTACTCCAAGTTGGAACAATGACATCAAGCAGCTGTGGTGTTGCCACGCCTCCCAGCAGCTGGTGAAGGAGGGCACAGCAGTTGAAGCAAACAGGGGCCAAAAAGAAGACAAGAGACAGAACACAGATTCAAACTCAGGTCCTCTGGATCCAGAGCCAGCGAATTCCTTCTGAGTCATGTTAGATTCATGAAATGCATTCATGAGCTGGGCTTGGTGTTGTATACCTTTAGTCCTAGCACCCAGGAGGCAGAAGCAGGTGGATCTCTGTGAACCCAAGGCCATCCTGGTCTACATAGTAAATTACAGTTCTGCTAGGGCTATGTAGAGATAGACCCTGTCTCAAAGAAAACAAAAACAAAAAGCAAACAACAATGTACTCAACTTCTAATTGTCAACCCAATATTGCTAGGGGTCAACCACAATCTAAGCTCCATGTTCCATAGAAATGGACTGGTAACTGACAAGCAACAGCAACTTTCCAGCTTCTCTTGCAGCTAGATGGGGACACATGAGAAACCACGATGATCCAAACAGAACTGGGCCTCCTGCACATGCTCTGTCCTGCTTGTATCTGCAGCCCAGGCAGGCTGAACTCCAGCTTCGACTACTTATATCATAAAAGGGCTTTGGGGGAACCAAACAATGACTGGCAGGAATCTGAATGATCTCACAGAGCACAGCCTAAACAAAAAACTCACCCTGGATTGCAGCCTTGCCCTAATCAAATATGACATCAATACATTCTAAATACGAGTCATGTTTTTGTTATAAGAAAATTAAAGCCAAGAATGGTGACACAGACATGTAACCCCAGCACTCAAGAGTATGGAGAATTCAAGGCTGACTGAGCTACGTAGCAAGTCCATTTGTACATACAAACAAAAATACGTACATATATAAATACATATATGAGTGCATATATACATACATTTTGAATACCCCAAGTAGTACCTCTTGATAATAATAAGGCCTTAAGACACCCTAAAACCCTCTCTATTGTCATCCCCCATCTTCTATCCATGGTTAAATTTGTCTGTTCTGTAGTCTACACTCAATTTATGGTGCTCTCCTAAGGGAACCTTTAAAACTAGCCTTCATTGGAATCCAAGGTCTCCCTGTGTGAAGTAGGATTTATGTCTACTCAGTAAATTCCTACTTTGGGCTCCCTCTCAAAGGAGACAACGTTTAGCAACCAACATAAGAGCCCAGGAAACAGGTAGGACTCAGGGGTCACTCTTGAGACACTCATCAGAAGGCTTGATGAAATGCAGTGTCTCTCTGAGTTTCCCTGTGCCTCACATGACTCAGAGCCCACAGTGCACAGCGATGTTCATCCATAAACACTCCATGCATCTCACAGCAGCTGACAGCACAACGTTCATACTCCACTAGCTTTGGCCACACTATAGAAAGCAGAGGTCCGTGCTGACTTCCTGAGACGCAGGGTGTGTAGTATTTCTTTCCTGAATCTAATGAGAAAAGTATGGAAATAAGAAAACAAAAACAAACAAAGGGTTATAAGATTGGTATTAAAATGGATCCATTGGCTTTGGGCTTGGGTAGACACAAATGTGAATCCTGACTGCTTGCTTGTTTGCTTTTGGAACCTGTTTCCTATAACAATACAACTACTCATTCTTACCTGGAAGGATGGGCACAAGGACATAGGCAATGTCTGTTACAGACACTGGCTGTGCTTGTAGGCGAGGAACTCAGTAAATGATTGCAAAACAAAATCCAGAAAGATCCCCTCCCCACCCGCCTCCAGAAGAAGGGGAGGAAGGAGGAAGAAGAAGATGGAAGAAGAAAGGAAAGAGGAGGAAGGAGGGGGAGGAAGAAGGACAAGGAGAAAGACGCAGCAGCCAGCAGGCTTTCCCATCTCCCAGATCACCACAAAGGGAATGTGGCCCACCAGCTGGTCCCAAGGCCTCTAGATTGTCAAGGCCTGGCTTCTGTGGGTGCTATTGTGGGCCGGGAGGATGTGTGCACTGACCACATCCCAGCTGCTCTGCAGCTGGGGCTGCCCAAACCCTCCAACTCTTCTCATGTCTAAGTCAGTCAGCTTCACGGGAGGGTCCGCTTCCAAGTCCCTTTATTCTTCTGTCTTAAAGTCATGAAGAGGGGGGAAATGAAGATATGTGGTTGTTTTCTGTTCCTAGGACTATAGCTGACTTGAGCCAAAATCCTCATTTTGCTTTAATTACCATTCTACCATACATAGCAAGCAGGGCTGAAATGCTGACAGCGAACTTGAAGTTGGTCTTCTTTTCTTTCCTAGTGTGTATGTGTTGTGCATATATGAAGGTGTAAGCCATCTATGTGACAGAGCATGCATGAGAAGATCAGAGGACAACTTTTAGAGTCAGTTCTCTTTTTATTTTTTATTTTTTAATTTTTTTTTCAGTTCTCTTCTACCTTGTCTATGAAGCAAGCTATCTCCCTTTGCTTCTGCCATGCTGTGTAACTCCAGACTAGCTGGCCTGCAAGCTTCCAGGGAATTCTCCTGCCTCCACCTCCCATTTCACGACAGGTACCCTGCAACAGATGAGGCCCCTGCATCAAGCTTTTTACAAGGGCTACAGGAACAGAATTCCGTCTACCAGGCTACCAGAGCATTTTACTCACTGACTCACATCCACAGGCACAGACCTTGGGTTTTTAGATTAAACAGTCATACATATTATCAGGTATAGAAAACTAAATGACTTTCAAAGGATGGTTTGGGGGTGTCATGCCATCTGAGTCTGATTATCATTGATGATCTGACGATCTCTCTCTTCTCTTCTCTTCTCTTCTCTCTCTCTCTCTCTCTCTCTCTCTCTCTCTCTCACTCACTCAAGTATCCCTTTCTTTAGTTCTTTGGAGCAAAACTGTATAGCTTCTGTATATAAAAATATCCAATGTAGTGTTAGGGATTAAATCCAGGGCCTTGTGCTTGCTAAGCAACCACTTTATCACAGAATTATCTGCCCATTGCTCTTCTGCTATGCCACTTTGGTATTTCTTCATTTCTCAATTCTGCAAAGCATTTGGGCAGCCCCTTCTTCCTGGTGTCCTTTTAGCGCCTGAAATATGTTTCTGATAGCATGCCAACAGTAACAGAATCTCCTGGCTGGTCTTCTGCCTCTTGCCTCTGCAAACCAAGCTCTATTCATCCATTTCTATTCTTTTCCAACTCAACTACCTTCTATGAGTTTCTTTGGCTCAGCCTTCAGCAAAGATGGCAGACAGAGGACAACTTGCTGTAGTTCTCTATTCTGTGGGTCCTGGGAGTTGAACTCAGTGAGATTGAACTCAGGTTTCAGGCTTGGCAGCAAGCTCCAGCAGCAGTCATTTCTAACCCGCTGAGCCATCTCAGCGGTCCCCAGAAACTAACTGGATATAATTACTACCTCAGCGTCCATTTTTAGACCTGGTGTAAATCGTTTGAAACTCAGTTGTTTCTTGCCACCTTTGGCCTGGCTAAAATATCTCCCTTTCGGGTGGTTTTCTGGCATACACAGCCTACATGTTCCTCATTCCATTGACCCACAAACCCAACACACCCCACAGCTGCTGGCCCCGATAAAATCTAATTGATGAAGTCAGACAATGCCGCTATGTCCCTCCCTTCCACATTTGCTTCTTTTAGCAGATCACAGCTTCGTGGTGTCAAGGGTTGGAGGGGAAGGCCAGGAGGCAGACCTAAAGGAGCATTTGCAAATGCAGATTTTACTGGGACTATTTTATTGAAGGGAGGGGTCTACCTGGATGGAGGTGGAGCCTGCCACTCCTCAGAGAGATCCCTTTGCTCTTATTTTCCAGCTACACTACAGGTGCCTAAGGGCAAAGACTGTTTTGCAATCAGGATTTCCATGCAGGGTCCAGCCCAGGGCCTGATGGTGAAATGTTTAACCCCAAACCCCAGCAGGGACATCCATCCAGCAGGGCAAGTTCCCAGCACCTGTTGCCTTCCCAGATGTCACTGGGGCCAAGGGTGAGCCCGGGTGGCTCTCTTCCCCAGGGTTTTGGCAGGGTTCTGACTCGATACTCTGAGTTCCGAGCTACACTTTTACAACTCTATACTTGAATTTATCAAAAAGGATAGGCTAAGCGGGGGTATTCCAACCCGGAAGAGACAGCCCCGCCATGTGCCTGTTTTGTCAATCAGGCAAGAAGGAATCTTTCCTCGACTCATCTTGAATTCACTTCCTGAGGTTGCCTTCTCCCCCAGCAGGTGCCACCACTCATTTGAAACAGACAGAAACAGCAAATTGCTCCACACCCCGGGAGCTCCGCCAGCTTTCCCGCCCGCGGGCGTGGTGCTCGGAGGAGAGCCGCCTCCCGGTTGCGCCAACGCAGGACACTTCTCGCCAGCCCTTGACTCTTCTCGCACCTAACCGCTGCAGCGACTGGCAGCCTGGCGATCGGCCTCGCCGCCGCTGCGAGCAAGAAGATTTTCTTCTCACAAAAAGAAGGAAAGAGTGGCCGGGAAGGAGTAGAAGCTCCAGTTGTCTCTCTATGAAACCAGGTTTTTAACTCACCCTCTACTACTCTACACATCAGAAGAGAAACTGGGGTCGGGTGTGGTGGCACACGCCTTTAATCCTTGCACTCAGGAGGCAGAAGTATGCAAATCTCTGCGTTCGAGACTAGCCTGCTGCATAGAGCAAAATCCAAGACAGCCGGGCTACACAGATAAACTAAAAGGTGGGAGGAGGAGGAAGGGAGGAAGGAGGAAGAAAACCTGCTATAGATATACCTGTGGCTTCCACGTCCTAGTTTGCTACCGCTGTATTTCAAACAAACGAAACGGTCTTAAACTCATTTTAGCCTGCTTCCTGTTCCTAAGGAATTTAGAGTTGAAAGAAAAACAAAAGTTCCGTGGAGTTTTAGATTAGGAATGTTTCTAGATGGTTCTTGAAGCCATGCATGGTTGTTATAGACACACTCAACACACCCCATGGCCTTATTTAAAGTCAGTGCTTATGGGAGTATTTCAGCTGCCTGTGCAGAGAGTTCCGTGACAACTGAGTATGGAACAAGTGGCATTAATAGTCCTTGTCTTCACCCCCCCATGCTCATCAAGGTAAATCACTCTGGCTTCCGCCACTGACCCAAGGTTGAGCTGAGATCAATCCCTCTTGGTCTAGGAAGTGGACTGTTTATACCCCAAAATGAGGGAAAAAAACCTATCAGCTACTTTCTAACAATGGCTTTTGAATTGTGAAATGTTGGTCATGTCCAAAGAGCATTTTAAAAACCCAGGGGGTGGAGGGAGGTCGGCCATGGCAGCTGCCATCTTCCAGTAACTCGCCAAAATGGCGAACACAAAGGGAAAGAGGAGAGTCACTGGGTACATGTTCTCTAGGCCTTTTAGGAAACATGGAGTTGTTCCTTTGGCCACATACATGCAAATCTACAAGAAGGGTGATATTGTAGACATCAAGGGAATGTGCACTGATCAAAAAGAAATGCCCCATAAGTGTTACCACAGCAAACCCAGGAGAGTCTACAATGTCACTAGCATGCCATGGGCATAATTGTAAACAAGCAAGTTAAGGGCAAGATGTTGGCCGAGAGGATCAATGTGCGGATTGAGCACATCAAGCACTCAAAGAGCAGAGACAACTCCTGAAGCGGGTGAAGGAGAACGATCAGAAGAAAACGGAAGCTAAGGAGAAGGGCACCTGGGCTCAGCTGAAGGGCCAGCCTGTGCCATCCAGAGAAGCACTCTTTGTGAGGACTACGGAAAAGAGCCGGAGATTTTGGAGCCCATTGCATGTAGATTCGTGGCCTAATGTACAAAAAGGAAATAAACGACTAAGACTGCAAAGTGTTAAAACAAAACAAAACAAAACAACCAAAACCCAAGGGGGAGGAGGAAGAAAATGACCCAAGTGATAACAATTATTGTGCCTCTGCTATACACCAGGCTCTCCTGGGTGCTGAGGATGGCATGATGACCCCAAGGTGGTTCCTGATCTCTTGAGTATGATGAGAAGGCCACAAATAAAGGTATAATTACAGATTGATGTCAGAGCTAGGGAAAACAACACCTGGGATTTGAGAATTGGGGACAGGGTTGGAGGAGTGTCCCCAAGCAGAGGATGATAGAGTACAAAAAGGAAATGTAAACACACACACACACTTTCTTGTACAACTCCCTTATTTATAGACAAGGAAACTGAGGCTCAGCAGACCTAAAAGATTTGTCCAAGGTCGAGGCTAATTTTAGAAACGGGGCCAACTGCAAGGCCCAATCCCTTCCTGCTAAAAGCACATGGAGTTTATTTATAGCTCAGTTATAGACTAGTCTAATTCATTTGGCCAATAAACGCAGAACATTGAGTTCAAAACCACATCCCTTAAGACCACAGCATAAATAACGACGAGGGTCTTAATACGGACGATACCTTTTCATTAAATACAGAGTTCTCATCCTATCAAAATTCCAGCGCTTGGTTCAGATTAAGAGAAGATCGGGTCGTAACCCCTGTATAAAATATCCTGGCAGCGCTAACTGTTCAGTGATAATTTGAGTGTGAGCTGTGTGTCCCGGCTGACTTCACACCCCAGCTAGGGTTTCAGACCTATACGTGGTGTTGGGGTGAGACCCTGGAGATGAGCTGCTGGCGGCTGGCTGTGCTCTCCACTGTGTGCGTGAGCTGCATGAAGAATCCTTTTGAGAAGCCCGGAGTTTCCTCTGGCAATCTATGCGAGAAGGGTGCGGGGCGGGGGAGGAAGACGCTGTGACCGGAGGTTACCTCTGAGCTGGACTGCAGAGGGAGGGGTGGGGGAGTACAAGACAGTCTGTTTACTCCAGACTGCGTGTATTCGCGCACTGTGCATGCAATATACATATTATTTATTTTTTCCAATAAGATTCTAAATAGGAGTAAAATCCCTATAGAACAAAGGTGACTTTCGGCAGATGTCAATATTTATCCACGATTGGAAACCTCTAACCACCGTAGGCTCCCAGGTTGAAAACGTGGACTCCAAGCCACCTGGCTCAGGGTTAAGAAAGTTGGATGCGTTAGCGGAAGGGAGGGTCGCTGCACTTGCTGCTCGAACCCTGGGATCGCGAGCCCGCAGGGAGAGTGTGCGCTTTCTGCAGGCTCACCCCCTACGTCCTCACACACCCACTAGCGCGGATCAGCAAGGGTGGGACCGCGGCGGGGCGGGGCCTTTGGAGCCCAGACCCCACCCCTCCCCCTCCCTCTGCTCCGCTCCGCCCGCGCTCGCCCCCCCGCCCGCTCCCGGGGTGCCCGGCCCGCCCCCTCCCTGCCGCGCGCAAACGAACCTCGCGACGCCGCGCTCAGCGGTGGCGGTGGCGGCGACAGGCCGGGCGAGGCAGCAGGTTAGCCCGGGCCGCCCTACTCTGCAGGCGTCTCGGAACTGCAAGCTACGCCGCCCGAGCCCTGCGCCCGGGAAGCACTGGCCAGCCGGCCGCTCCTGAGGCTCGCTCCTCCAGGCGCTCGCAGGCATGCAGCCGGGGAGCAGGCGGAGCGCCCCGGGTCGCTACTGAGTCCGCTGAGCTGCGGGGACCAGCGCCAGCCGGGCCCCTCCCACCTCACCCAGGGGCCCACGAGCGACCGCCCTACACCTAGTCTTCGCGCGCAGCCCCGCCAGCGCCAACCCCCCGCGGGCTGGAGGGGCTCATGCAGCCGCCAAGGTAAGCGCGGACAGCGGGGGCACGGGGTCCTGAGGTCCCCAAGGCGCTGCGGACACTTGCGCTCCGCCGCCTCACTGATTAGTGGCTCCCCCAACCCGGTGTCTCATCTCACACACTTAGGGTTTTGCCTCGGATGACTCGCCTTCGCACTTGGCAGCAGGAAAGTTTTGTGGTTTGGTGTTTTTTCTTTTCCCCCAGCCCCCTAAGATGCTGCCATGAGGGCAGTAGGCGCTGCGCGTGGCTGGGCAGACCCGGCGCCTGTCCCACCCACTGTGTACCGCCTGGAGCTCTCTCTCCTGCGCGGCCACCTCTTCCGGAGGCGAGAGCCCCCCTGACCCACAGAGCTCTTGACAGATCTGATCACCCCGCTGACCCACGGTGAAACCGGATTCTCTCACTTAACCCAGGCCCGGGTTGCAGAAGCTGGAAATGAACGCACCTGCCCCGGGGCCGTCGGCATTGTACATTGTACAGTGTGAGTGACCCTTGCTTAGGAGCGTCCGGTGTGCTAGACTTGGGGTGGTGGCTAAGGGGCAAGGGTCCCAAAAGGTCCGACGTTCCTAAGAGGAAGGCAAGGCACCACGAGGACTCAGCGCCTGACTTGAGCCATGGCTCATCCCTGAGTGTTAACTAGGGGTAGAGGGACAGGTGTATTGGGGGACCGGTGCAAATATGAATGACACTTGGATGCAACTCTTGATTGCATCTTACTAGAGTAGTTGCATTAGATTTTCTCGACGAGGGAGTCAGTTTCCTGAGACTGGAACTTTAATGGGAGCCTGTGTGCTGTTATTATGTGGTGTGGTTTCGGAAGGCGTTGGATTGTATTTATTTTATAAATTGGGTGTCTTGAAGCGGATGGATTAGGGGAAATATCGCCATCTAGCGGAAATGGTGATCTGTACCTTCCTCACAAGCCATGAAGTTGGGCGTTCTCAAAGTTCCCCTATATGAGGAGATGGAGAGATGGGAACTAGCCAACGTGTCCAGAAAGACTGTTTCTCTAGTGCTCAGGCCATCCTGTAAGCGGGGCTTGAGCACCCGCTGCCCGGAGCTTAGCTCTCAGGACCGAATGACGAATTGTATTAGTGGCAGGATATCACCTCCAGGACTGCCATTCCCTTCTGTGTAGTTTTGGGTTCTTCTAGCAAAAATAAAGTAAACGGTCACCTGCCTTTGTCCCTAGGCATCTGGTCCAGGGATCTGGCAAGCCTGTCACGGTCACTTTACTACTCTCTAGTTCATCTGTACCTATATAGTGATTTGTGAAGTTAATGTTAAGCCCTGACTCTTAGAAAAGAGATTAGATGCTAAAGTGTGCTCTTAGGGTAACTGAAGAACGGGAAAGAGCGTCATGCCATCTCCACTGAAAGGGAACAGTGTACCCCCAAATGGCCTCTTGGTTTTTTTGTTTGTTTGTTTGGTTGGTTTTGTTTTGTTTTTTGTTTTTTGTTTTTTTCACACACACAAGGGGAAGAATTTCTGCTGTTCAGGCAGGCCTACTTCCCGGAATGACTGACAGGCAGGATGGCAGCAGTTGGACAAAGGCTCTGGGTGGGGCACCCACGCATCCCGGCGGGCAGGCTGCACGTTCTTTAATGGCTGGATTTGCTGCCACCTTCCAGGCCTGCGGATACTAGCAGGGAATGAGTTCTCTGTGTGAAGGGCGCTCCGGCTCCTTGGAGGGCATCCTGGCTTTCTGCCTGTGATAAAGCGCTTTCTCCGAGAGGCTCCTCTGGGCTTCAGTGGTAGTAAGCAGGGATCCGGCCTCTTTCTTTGCTCTTTTCTCGTAGGTCTTATGTGTCCCAGGCTGTTATTTACTTGTCTATGGAGCCAAAAATGACCTTGAACTTCTGATTCTCCTATCTCATCTAATACATGCATTGTTGGGAATCAAACCCAAGGCTTTTTGGGTGCCGGGCAAGCACTTTAGCAGCTGGGCCACATTCCAAGTTCCAAATCTCCTTTTTTCCCCCAAAACTCTGCCCCTTCATTTCCTTCGCAGATAAAGGCTGGCGCTATCTATCACTCCTAATACACGTGTGGCTCATCTGTCCATCCTACCCCTGCTGTCCTGTCTTGGCTCTGTCTCTCCACTCTCACATATTTGTTTAATAACATGACAGAAGGGTTCCTAGACCAGCTTGGAATCTTATAAAGGGAGCATATCTGACTTTCATTGCTGCCTGCCCGGGATGTAGGTGGATACAGAAGGAAATGCGGCATGGAGGTTCCTACTGAATGTGATTCCTGAGCCTGCTCTACAGCAGTCTTCGGCAGCCCAGGTTCAAAATTAAAGAAGTGGAAACTGCGCATCCCTGACACCAGGACAGGGCATGATGAAGCCAGGATGCTCACTGCTACCAGGAAGCAGGCTGGCATTTTCATTTCCTGGGAAGAAAGGATTCCAGAGATGTGTAGGGGCGTGGCCATAGTGCTGAGTCTAAAGCCCGTGGGTCTCAACCCCCTTGGGGATTGAATGACCTTTCCACAGGGGTCACATATCAGATATCCTGCATGTTACATATTTACATTACAGTTCATAACAGTAGCTAAATTACAGTGATGAAGTAGCAACAAAAATGATTTTATGGTTGGGAGGTCACTGTAGCATATTAAAGGGCCACAGAGTTAGGAAGGTTGGGAACCACGGGTCTAAAGTGCTCTTTTCTGCAACAGCCTTGCTAAATGAATTAGGTTCAAGCACATTTTAAAAACCGTACACGGCTGCAGAATCTCATCCTGCCTTAAAGTGTGCAGGGTAGACAATGAAACAGGTATGTCCCTGAAACCTTCCAAAGTAGGTGTGGGCATGGGTACATCCAAGTGAAACGGCACAGCTGGAGGAGGGTTGTCTGAAAGCATCATAGACTCATTGGAGTATGTTAATTCTACTAAATACTTTAGGACAAAACCCTTTTAAATGGAATTGTTCAGCTTACGTTCGTCTGCTTCTGTTTCTCGGAATCCTTGAGAATGGCTTCGAGTTTCAGACTTTTCATTGTTTACTCATTCAAAAAAACATAACTGAGGTTAGCCTGGTGAGGAGAGTCTCTGGTTCTCCCATCTGTCTGGTTTCCAGCCCAAATAACAGATTCCTTTTTTCTTTACCCCACAGCCTGGTTCTATCCCTTCTCTTAGCAGTAGTTGTAGACAGGGATGAGGAGAAAGTTAAGGTCTGCTTTACCAAGGACACATGCAGAATCAGGCAGACTTCAGGCTCCTTGCTGACAAATGGACATCTTTAAGGAAGACACCTAGTTTCTTGGCTATCCTTTGAGTGGAACATGCTGCACATGGCCTAATCAGGGGTGAGGGACAGGAAGTCTGGTGAGGAATAAAAGTTCATAATGAGGAGGAGGAGGAGGAAGAGGGGCAGTTTTGAGATTTTTGGCAGAAATTGACTATGTAAATGCAAAAGTCTTTAATTTAAAACATTTTAGAGGCACTGCTAATTGATGAGTCTACAAAGGCATGCCCTCTGAATGGGGAATAAAGAGTCGCAAGCACAGTTTATGAAGAGGGTTAACTGAAGAGTTCCCCCACTGGGCTTTTTCTGTGGTTTTCAATTATCTATTTAAGCATTGCTGCCCAGAGGTAGAACTTTCAAAAATCAAAATAGTGTATTAGCTAGGGTTTGAAAATCAGAGGGGAAACACAAGTCCCTGAAAAGAAAAGATTTTAGTAAAACAAGGCTAATTCTTTTAGATTCTGTGTCCTCCGAGGGTCAAAGCAGAGAGCAACAAATTGGAGAGAGAAGCTCTAAAATGTGTCGCCTTGTGTTTCCCTGGAGCATTTTAATAGTCACTATGTTTGTTCATCTTTCAGGATGCTCAGATCTCAAATTCCTCTCAGGAGCTTGCCCTGGCTGACAGGAACAATTTGTCCTGTTACCTGATAGTGCTTTCTGCTCTTATCTGTGTGCACAGAGCTGATCTGCTGCAGTTCTCCATGCAAGTTTCTGTACCATTACCTCCCTCTTAGCATGATGGCCTCACAGAGGACGGATGCAAGCACGCTTTGCTTGCCCATAGGCATATTGAAGAATCTCTTCCTTGATGACTTGTTAGGTGCCACAGGCACACACACACTAAGACTGATGTGGCAGCCTGATAAGCCTTCAATGCTTAACATGCGTTAGCCAAAACTTGAGGCATTCTGTCAAGGGATGCATTTTCCTTGTAAACTTAATATACTGTACTCAGCATTCCATGCTCAGTATGAACTCTTCCCTCCTGAGCACCTGTTTATAAGCCTTGACATCACAATATACAGGTTGCTTTTGCAAAGTCTTGATTCTGTCTGCCAAAGTTTAATAGCGCACTCAGTCTTGCTGGCTAACATTCCCCTGGCAAGGATACTTATGTTAATCTGTTTAAAGGCTGGCTTTCAAGCACCCAGTATGCATTTTCTGCCCTTGATGGTGTCATCCTGAAAAATAGATTGCTTTTACAAAAACATAACCAGGGGACACTTGAAACCACAGGATTTTTTTTTTCCTGGTCATCAGAAGAGCACACAGAAATGCGTAGCTCATTGACAGGACCACAGAAATTATAGGGTTTCTTTGCAGTAATTGGTACCTTGGAGAGAATAATAATTAATATTTGGACATTTGGGTGGGTAATATGTTTTTAATTCTCATTTAACTTAATACCTTGGATAGAAGAAGGTATAGTATAAATAATAAATAGAGTTTTGGAGCAAATGCATTGCTGGGAGGCTGGCTCACCCACAGCTACTATGAGATTCATGGTGACATCTCTTACAGGCCCACCCCTGCTAGGCATGGGCAGGTCATTTTTGTCCTAGGACATGAGAATCATGAGAGTTTAGCTTACCTTGTCACAATCGGTCATTGCCACAGAAACAGTTTGCTGTTTTGACTTCAGAAATTCTGTCTGTTGTGTTGGGACTGTGTCCTTGAGGTCATGCGTTGGGTTTTTAGGAAGTGCTTGGATCTCAAAGGCTCTGGTTTCATAATGGGTTAATCCTTTTGTGGATTCATGACTTGACAGTGTTACCGGAGGGAGTGGTAATGGAAAAGGTAGGAGACAAGGCCCAATTGGAGGGGTGGGTAACTGGGAGAGTACTTCTGAAGGATGTAGTCTGCCCTTATACTTTCTCTGCTCCTCCCTGCTTCCTGTCCCCGTGAGATGAGTAGCTTCCGCCATCAAGATAAATGACCTCACAACAGACCTAGAAACAATGGAGACAAAGATTCTGGTCTGGCACCTCTGAAACCATGAAGCAGAGTAAATAAATCTGCTTTGAGATGCTTTCCTATCTGTAAGGTGTTGACATATACGTTAATCCCAGCACTTGGAAGGAAGATGCAGTCAGATCTCTGACTTGAAGCCTGGTCTACAGAGTGAGTTCTACAACAGCCAGGGCAACCCTACCTCAGAAAGAGGAGGAGGGGAAAAAAAGCCAATGCTTTCTCCTGGTAGTTATCATAACAATGCTAAACTGACTACTCAGTGTCCCATCTTAGGATCATATGACAGGGATAGCTAGTGGTGCCACACTCCTATAATCCCAGCCCTTAGAGGCTGAAGCAGGAGGCTCATGAATTCAAGGCCACCCTTGGCTATGTAACAAGTTCAAGGCCAGTTTTGGGCTTGACAATGTTTTCATTTTTCTCTGCTGAGACTATTATGAGAAAAGAGCTCCTAAATGCAGGAACGTGACCTCTTCTTGAGTAAGTGTCTGCCATTGTAGAGTCTACTGACTTGGCCCCTGGTTAAGGAACTGGTTGCCCCCGCCCACCAGCCTGAGTTAAGAGTACGCAGGAGGAAGTGAAGCTCAAGTTGAGCAGGTGCCCTCTGTATCCCCCACGACACACACACACACACACACACACACACACGGCCAGAAGACCCCTGGCTTACAACCTGAGACTGCCCTGGAATGGGCGTGGGCTACAGAGAATACAGAGAAGAATCTGGATGGACCAACGTAACCATTTTCTGGTTGTATATTTTTTTCATGATGATCTAGGACATGCTTAAACCCAGGAAAGGGTACTGTGAATAATTGGCAGAAAAAAAAATTAAAAACCTCTTGCCATCCAAAAGACAGATGAAGAATTCTATAACTCTTTCAACTTCCGTGATGATTTGGGAGGGTGGGGGGATGCTAAGGGAGATGCTCGTTTTCTATGAGCACTTTTCTATTTGTGTTAGTGTCTGTAAAGTCGTATTCCTCTAAACATAGTCCCATTTCTCTTGCACAGTCCATCACGAGGCATATGGGATGTATTACTGAGCTGACAGGAAGAGATCAACTTTGGGTGAAGATGAGGTGCAGCTGTGGCTTAGTGAGAGGCAACGCTGGCCTTGGCACCAGGAAGCCTGGCTTTAGGCTCTGCCCTGACATTTGCATTCCTAGGGATCTTGGGCGAGTCACTTTACCATCCTGAGTCTCGGATGCAGTTTTAAACAGGGACTGGCTCCGTCCACTTGCATAGTTAAGGCGATTCTGTAGTCGTCTATAGAATTATTTCTTGTAATGGGGACTCACTAGGCTCTAAAACCTACCCAACATCAAGATTATCTAGGGGTCCTTACAGGGTGCTGTGCCCCCCCCCCTTTTACCACATTTGCAAAGGCCTGACTAGAACCTGGCACGTGGTAGGCTTTGTAGGTAGTGGTACTCAACTAATGTTGGAAACCACTTTCCACACTTGCTGTGGTTCTGCGGCTGTTCTGAATGGAGTCTGAATGTGAATTCCTCGACTCCTCACACCAAACTCCTGAGGGAGCTGAAGGTACATCCATCCCCCGTTTACAAATCCAGCCTTTCCAGACCGAGAAATCTTAGCCCAGGATGCTGTAGTCTCTCTCTCTCCTACAGAAGATGAGGCAGTGTTCTCCCTCTTAGGTAAGAATACGGATCTGAGCAGTGGTGGGGAGGAAGGTCACCTGAGTCCGCTGCCTTTCAGACGGGTCCCTCCCTCACTTCCTGTCAGCAGGTGCTCTTCTGAGCTTTCTCTCCCCTCACCATACCGAGCAGGTTTGGATTGGGTTAATATTCTGAATGCCTGTTCCTCTTGCTAACTGTCCACGGAACTTGTGCTTGGCACTGAGTTGTTCGTTAATACAAATAGTGTAGCCATCTGCTGCTGAGGAGAAAGACACAGATCCGCTCACTGTCCGTTCCCACAGTTGCCATGTGGTGGATAAGTGGTTTCAAGCCAGTTCTGCTGTCAGGAAGTTACTGGAACAGAGAAGTAAAGGCTGTGTGGTCCACTCATTACGGGAACTGCGGATTTGGGGTGTATAGGAATCCAAAAGCTGCTGTTAATTTTCTAAGAATTTATTTATTTTCATTTTATCTGCATGAGTGTTTTGCCTTTGTGTATGGATATGCACCAAGTGTGCGTGCCTTAATCCCCTGGAACTGGAGTAATGGATGGTTGTAAACCGTCTTCACACATGGGTGTTGGGAACCTAACCCTGATCCTGTGTAAGACCAGCAAGTGTTCTTAACTGCTGAACCATCTCTCTTTTAATTTTTTTATTACTCTCTCTGTGTGTGTGTGTGTGTGTGTGTGTGTGTGTGTGTGTGTGTGTGTGTGTTTTAGAGGTTAGAAAACGGAGTCAGTTCTCTCCTTCTACCATGCAGGTCCCAGGGATGGAACTCAGGTTCTCTGGCTTGACAGCAAGCATCTTCACCCACTGAGCCATCTTATTGGCTGCTTCAAATGAGAGGCTGTTATTAAATGGCTTCAGGGTATGGTTTCAGGTATCATTGTTGGAGAATTTCATGCTGACAGTAAAACATAAAAATGTCACTTCTCAAATAACATTTCCCACTTGCTCAGCAATATGTCCACTCGGGGAATGCAGAGACGTTCCGGATGACGCTCCAGAAGTGTTCGAAAGTCAGATGGTGGACAAGGGCACTTCATTACAGAGACAGCATGAGTTCAATACATCCCTACAAGGGGACTGCAGTACTAGAAGACCCACCTGCCATATCCCAGAGGCAGCCAGGCCATTCAAGTGTAGGAGCTGAAGGGCCCAAGATAGGACAGGTCATGATTGGACCACACTGCTAAAAGTAGGCAGTCCTCATGCCCAGATAGATTTCCTCACATTTATGGCAGCATCTTCGAAAAGTTGAGATTTGACACTGACAATTAATTTACAATGTCCCTGCTAGTCTCCTGGGCTTTGTAGGAAGAAGAATTGGCAATTTTACACACTAAATCTTAGGTGTCTTAGGATCTTCGACAAATAGCTCAAGAGAAGAAAAAGTAGGGGAAGAGACTTTGATCATGACACGCTGGTGGCATTCCAGTTAAAAATCCCAGTAGGGAGATGCAGGGGAAACCCTGAAAGAAGAAAAAAGGCTCATCCAAGGGTTTGCTAAGGATCTTGAAGGCAAGATGGACTGAGACACAAAGATGGAAAGGTGGCCCTAGAAACTGCCAGGAGATCATCAGGAGGAGTCTGGTGCAGCCTTGATTCCAACTGGGAAGACAGCACAGGGAACACACAACAGGCCCTTGCTTCTTTTCAGAGCAAGAGAAAGCTTATGCCATGGGCCAGAGTCGTAGAGCATAGCTCGGAAGCGGCTAGTACCGTATCTGAGGCATCCTGGCAGCAGGAACCACACTGGCCAATCTGAACTTTCCAAGGAAAGGTGACTTTAAGGTGGGAATCAAGGACTAGGAAGAGAACGGGACATAACTGTTTAAAGTCACCTGACAGCCCTCATATGTGCCATTTTGAGTTTCATCCATCTGTATATATGCACATTAGCTTTGGCTGGCGAACTCAACTGTTCTCTGTTCCTGCCATGTTACAGGGTTCATAGAATGATTAATAGGACACACCCACTGTAGAGGGAACAGTCAAAAGGCTGATAGGTTTTTGCAATATTATTGTTACATTAAGAAGGATAGATAGGTTGATTGATAGATACATAGATGGATGGTTTGATGTGTTCTTATACACACATGGAAATAGAAATATATGGATAGCTGTGTATGTTAACTGTTACTGCGTCCAGGAAGATCACATGACACTAAATTTTCTAACATGAACCTATATTATAATTTCATTTTCTATAAATATATTTGATACTGGACTAAAGGAAACTAAAAGCCCCCCCCCCCAAATTTGTTCTTCCATCATGTTCTTTCCTTAGAAATCATCTTTCTCTCTTCCTAGCACAGTGAATACATCCATGCCAATGTTGGGGGATAGATTTTGTGAGGTCCCAAGGAGAGCACTCCATGCACACATCCCAGGTCTACCAAGCTGGTCCTTCAGTCCCTGAAGACACTCTAACTGTTCTATAAATAGACTAGTAGGCATGAAGGCTGACCTATGTATGGGTCTGTTAGTTTGCCCAAGAAATAAAATCTTGACAGAGGCTGTTTTAGATGCTATGAGGCTGATACTGATGGAGAAGAGCATTGTGGGTAACAGGTGCACATCTGTGGATAGTTGCAGAGTCAGTTGTCCTGTTTCAAAGATGCTCCTGGCCTCCATCTCCCAAAGCCTCCTAGCTTTTTAAGACCCATGTTGTCTGGTAACCATAGGAATGTGCTGTAAACTCAAGGCTCCTGAGGACCCTTCTTGGGCACTGTCATCCTCTGTCGAGATGCCAGGTCCTCTACTGAGCTGCCTAGTACAGACCAGGCCCTCTGCTGCTCACAGAGTACTTCAAGCCCAGCTCAGAGCCCTCAGTTCTTAGAGTGAGATAGAAAAACAATACATTGATAAAAGAAACGTCTCTTTTGTGAGGAAAAAGTATTGCTAATCTGATGATACATATTTAAAGACTTTCAGAAGTGGATGGAATCTGCAAATATGTTTTTTTCAGTACATGTGACAGTGTCCCAGTGGAATGCTACCTCAGTTTTTAAAAGAGAACTATTGGAAAATCACAGCCGATTGGTTCTTCTAGGAAAAGTAGCATTTAAATGTTTGAGAAAAAAAATCTGTACATTTTAATTACCAAGAAGTTATCCTCATTTTAATGGAAAAACCATCAAAACAAAAATAGCATGTACACGCAGAAAGAAAAGAGGCCAGCCAGAAAAGCTAGGAAAGTGAAGTGGACCAAATGAGTCTCCAAAGTCTATGATGAGGTGTGTTTGTACACGTGTGTGAGCGTGTGTGTGTGTGTGTGTGTGTGTGTGTGTGTGTGTGTGTGTGTGTTTTGCTGGATCAAACCTAGAGTACTGCATACACCAGGCATTTACTGTACCACTGAACCCTACTCCCAAGCCCTGAAGAAGTTCTTAGTGCCAGAGCAATGACAGCAACCTACAAATGCTTTGGGAGCAAATACATGGGGAGAGGTTTTCTCCTAACCTGACCATGGAGAGGAAGTTCCATGGCTGCCTATCCTACTGTCTACTATAGGGAAGAAGACAGTAATGACAAGGAAGGACGGTCATGATGTCCTCATGACCAACATGGACAACTGTCCTTGTACTGTCTCACCCCACAAAAGGAGCTTGTCTGGGTAGTGGTCCCCTTTAGTGGTCACTCTGATAGAATGTGCACTACATTACTATTGCTAAGCACACTGTAAAGTATCCATTATCTGGATGAGGCACACCAGCTTCTATAAGGAAACCGTGAAACAGGACAATTTAGTGGGAGAAAGGCCAACAAGCCTGAAGGCAAGCAAGAAACCTAGGGATGAATTCCATGGCCTTCAAAATCCCATCCAACAAGGCTCCACTGGAAGGATCATTTATAAGAAAGAGTTTGGTGGCTCCAGAGTAGGGGGAAGGGAATTGTCAATGATTAGAATTCCTCAGAGGCAAGAAACAAAGATTGGCTAAGCCAGTGTTTTTCTGGATGGAGAAGTAGGAACAGTGGGGAATCCCCCAGGATTGATTGTGCACCCAGACTTAGCTTAAATTTACATAGATTATCTGAAGAAAGAAAGGTCAGATGGTTCCAGCCTGCAGATGAGATGCAGGTATTGTGGAGGCCACAAACAAGTGCTGATTAACTACTGGGTGATCTTAAATTAAGGCTGAAAGAGAAAACACAAATGAAGCTTTGCAGGCACAATGCCTGAATTAATGCATTTACAATAACATAACCCAAGCCCAGGCTGCTGATAGTCACACAGGGGGATTGTGAGGGTCTTTGTAGTTTCTTAGCTAAAGGCCACGCAGAGCCAGATGCTCAGAAACTGCTAACATTGGGTCAGAAGTGGTACTGAACATCAAGCCAAAACATAACATTCTTCCCAGGCTGTAATCCAGACCTGACGGTTTATGTCCTTCCACTGCAGAAAAATATCTCAAGGCTGTAGAAGGCTGAGCAACCTTTAGTCACCCCAGAGAGCATCTTTCACAAGAAGCTGCCCTGCTTTGTTCCTTTAGGGCTCTCGTGTGGGAAGATGAAGACAGAGAGGTGATAGGACCAAAGCCTGGACACACTCAAAGGTCATGGTGGACTCTAACAAAGGCTGCTTCATCAACTCAGAGATAGCCAGACCCAGAGTAGCCCTTGAGAGAGCAAAGAGGAATTAGACGGGTAAATTTAAAAGGATAGGTTCGCCCTAAAGTGAACCAACCCAGTTCCTCAAGGCGCAGTGGGAGTAAGTTGTTAGGGTATTTGTGTGTTGGCTCGCACACATGTGAGTTTCTGGGGTCACACTCAAACTAGGCAAGTCATTGACCCTTTACAAGGCGAGCAGGCACTTTACCAAATGAACTGTCTCCTCTGTCCCCTCTCCTACTTTTTCCAAGCAGAGCAAGAGCATAGAACACTCCAGAAGATTTATCAGATTCATAAGTGAGAGGTGAACAGTGGATTGAGAGCCACTGACAATCCCCATTTATAAGGTGGACATAAATGCCTGGGACCAATATTGGACCAGTCACGTCCTCTCTATCCAGAGTTCTGTTTGTATAAATAAGAGAAATCTATGAAGAATGTCATGATTTGCCCTAGCTGAAACAAGCTTCGTATTGCCCAGAAGAACCAAGGGAGACCTGTGGGGGTGGGCCATCACATGATGATCTCCATCAGCCCGGAAAAGTTTACCAGTTAAATTCAACTTCAGTGAAAACAGTATAGCATCTCTGTAAACAGCCTCCGCCCCAACGTGTAGTGATATCCACCTTCCCCTTAGGTCACCTCTGAGCTCAGCCTGTATTGGATCCAGAACACACCTGGCTATGCTTGATGGCCTGTCTTAAAAGAGGAAGAACACAACAAGGGGTTCCCCAATAGCACCTCTCTCAGGGAAGAGTTTGCGGGGGAGGGAACAGTATCTCACTAGCTCCAGCTGTCCTGGGACTCATTTTGTAGACCTGGCTGACCTCGAAGAACTCAGGGAGATCTATCTGCCTGCCTCTCCCCACTGAGTGTTGGGATGAGAGGCCTGCACCACAACGGCCAGCTTGGGTGAATATTTCTGATCACGTCACTCAGCCACGGTTTCCTCCTCTGCACAAGGATGATCACGGAACCTATCTTAACTGGACATGTGACCAGCGCAGACGGTGTAAGAACAAATCCAGGGCCTGGAGGTGGCTTCGTGGTGAAGACTATGCATTTCTCTTCCAGAGGAACCAAGTTCAGTTCCCAGCATAGCATGTCCACATCACATGGCTCATAACCGACTGTTATGCTAGGTCCAGGGACTCCAACAACTGTGACCTCTGTGGGCACTCACAGTCACATGCCTATAGATACACGTTCATACACATGATTAGAAAAAGAACAAATCAAAATATTAGCCATGATCATTAGAAACAAAGCCTTCAAGACACTTGAAATTCTCGTCGCCAGACAGGACAGAGTCCATCCTGAACAGATAGTAGCCACAGAGCAAATGGTTAGCTGTTGAGAGGAAAGACAGTTTTCTCTAAGGGTATATCCCCTGATAAACTAACCGGTGAACGCCCACATACCCAAGAATATTTATGTTTGGGCAACACAGATTGGTCTTGAAGGGTTTAAGAAGGCTAGACACAAATTTGGATAGGTGAGGAAAGGGGTCAGGGGTGGGGGTTAAATATGATTAAAACGCATAGGAACCTCCAAACTCAAAGCTGGAAAAATAAAAAGTTGGCTCTCAGGCTGGAGAGGTTTCTCTGTGCTTAAGAATGCTTGGTGCTCTTACAGATGACTAGAGTTTGGTTTCTGGCACCCATGTGGGGAGGCTCAGTTTGCTGTAATTCAGTTTGCTGTAACTCCTAAGGGATGTGACACCCTCTACTGGCCTGTGTCAGCACCTGCACACATGTGCACATAGTCACAAATATGTACATATGCATACACACACACACATATATACATAAACACACACATATATACATAAACACATATATACATACATATGCGTGTGTGTGTATATGTATATATATATATATATATATATATAAACATATGTTTGTAATTGAGTCTCCCCTCAAGGCAGCACCCATCCCTAGCAGCGATGCTGGGGGTATTGTCCCTCCCTAATTGTATTCAGTTTCAGTCTTAAGTGACAATAGTAGGCTGGCCCTTTACAGGAGAAACAGGTGCTGAGATGAAAATCCCCGCTGCCACTGGGCCTCGGGCAGGCAGGGGTAGAGGAGCCTTCCTGCCTGCCTTTCTGAAGGCCACAGGGTTCTGACCTGGAGCTACAGTAGCCCGGGCTGCCGGGAAAGCTTAGGAGAGCCCTCATTATGCAAAGGTTTAGAACGAGCTCCTGAAAGGCAGCTTCCAGCAAATGGTGTTAATTGCTGGACCCGAGGAGGGGAAAGGTCTCTGGGCAGTCTGGCTGTGTGCCTACCTCAGTGTGCCCGGGCTGCCCCTGGAGCAGGCTGCTGTGCTGTTACCCCACACAGTTGTGGGGTTTGGCTGGCCAGGTTGGAAAGGAACACGTTTGAGAACTAGACTTGAGACGGTGACCTCTCACTAGACAAACCTACACTTCACTTGGAAGCTCCAGTTCAAGTAGGCAGAGCCTGCTAAGTCTGAGACCTAAATATTTGAGAGGAATACCGGAGTAGCTCAACTGGAAGGGACAACAGCTGCCACCAAGAGCTTTTCGACCAAAAGGAGAAACTGCAGCCTCTGGCCGCACAGGTGGCTGAGGAATTTCGTCTCCACTTACTCACCTGCTTTGGGAAAGCCGGATTCTGAAGTTGTGCAGCCTGGCTGCGTGTCTGAGCCACCACGTGACTTCAGGGCAGCGGCCCCTCCCCCGACTCCCCACCCCCAACCTCCTTCTCCCTAGTCGGCTCTCTCACAGCAGAGTACTAAATGTAGACGTAGCCCCGCAGCTTGTGTGGCCTGCAAGTGAAGACTGTGATAGCTCTTTAGAGGAATTGGATCAAAACCCAGAATTTTCCCCCCAAAGAGCCAGATGGGCAGACTTGGGGACGGGGGAGGGGGGCGCGGAGGAATCCGTTTGACTAAAACCACTTGCGCTGGCATACTTGTATCACCCAGAAGTTGTTTCTCAGCGCAACTTTGCCAGTCCCTTAAATACCAAAAAGGCAGAAGAGCTGTGGGGCCTAGAAAACCATGGGGAGGAGACATTTTTTTTTTCTCCTGGAAAAATAAGAGACCGAAAAGGGGAGATCACCACTCTTTCCAAGATGAGCCTTAGGGATATAGCTTCTGCCTGAACAACGGCGGGCTCGACCCTGCGCTCCCCAAGGACCACTGTCTATCTCCCTAGGTTGGTAGCTATGTCCCTGGAGGCAGCTTTAGGCTCGCGAGATCTGTTTGTGAGCGATCTCAGTTGCAACAGGACCGAGTTCTTGCAAAGCAACGGGGTGTTTAGAGAGAGTGCTGGAGGGGACCCCAGCAGAGTCCAATTGGGTGGCCCAGGACCAAGGCGGGCGTGATCCTTGAGGTGCAGCTGTGGCAGTGGGTCATTCGCCCCAGAGTCTGACAACTCCGGAGAAGGCTTTTCAGTCTTCTGCACCGGCGAGACATCTGAAGTGGGGAAATGAGCCAAGGGGTGTTGGTGGGAGATTTGGGGGAGGTAGTCTGGTGGCAAGGGGAGGCTGGAGTTGTCTGCAAGCTCTTTCTACTTGAATGGGATGTTGATGGGGGAGGATTAAAGGAGCTCTCTGAGATCCTCCTGTCCTGAGCGCCTTAGGCCACCTGGGTGAGTGAGGAGTGGCGGTTAGATGGAGCCCAGGACCGGCCAGGCACTCGCGGGCCCCTGGTTTCTCCAGGTCCCTTGGCTACGGGCCCGGCCGCCTGGGCCGCCTCTCCTCACTCCCTCCCTCCCGCCTGGATGAAACCCGAGCTCGGGAGGGCGGGGCGCGCGGCGGCGGGGCGCGGGGCCGCTGGGACATTGGCGGGGAACCGAATGATGGATGGTGAGGGCGGGGCCGGGCGGCGGGAGGTGGGGTGGGGTGGGGGTGGACACGGGGTGCCCGTGGCGGAGGTGGACCGGGCCTCCCGGCTCGCTGCTCCCGCCGGCGGAGCGAGGCTGCCTCTTCTCCGCAGCGTGATTGATTTTTTTTTCCTCTCTCCTTTTCTTCTAAACTTCTTCCAGGGAGAGGCTAGTGGTAACAGGCCGAGCTGGATGGATGGGTATGGGGAGAGGGGCAGGACGTTCAGCCCTGGGATTGTGGCCGACCCTCGCCTTCCTTCTCTGCAGCTTCCCCGCAGGTAAGGCACAACTCCTTGGTGGGGGGACAGCCGACCGGTCTCACTCCCGGGCCTCCCTGCGCCAGTCGGGGCCCCAGTTCACCAGCCTCCTTGGGGACCCAGATTCCCATTTCTACGAGTCTTTGTCCCGAGCCCCGTGGAGGGAGAGATAGGTGTCAGTGGAAACCTAGAGGTGAGGGAACCCCTGTCCGAGCTCCGAAGGGCAGGAGCGGGTAGGGAGGTCTGCAGAGCCTGGGATGCCTCTCAGTCCCTCTTACTCCCCGCGAGAAATCGGGTTCCCTGAACGCCTCTTGGGTGCTCCAGAGGAGGCTCGGACTGGGCACCAGGCGCACTTTCTCCAGCTCCTCGCCCACCAGTTTGCAAAACCTGTTGGTAGCCCAGGGGTGGAGCTGGGGGCGCTGGGGAGGTCCCAGACGAGTCCTCGACCGCCCTGTCCCGCCCCCACTCTGGCCCACGCGGGAAAACCCACGGACACAGGCTCAGACGTGCTAATTCCTGTTTGATAACATTCTGCGTCGCCCCCCTGTTTGTTTTTATTGTGCCAGAAAGCGAGAGAATTTCAGAATTAAAGCTGAAAAAGCCCATCTGTTTCCAATGAATCCCCCATAGTTTTTCACAATGTTTTTGGCAGATCGCTGCTTTCAAATTCCTCCGAGCCCGGACCTCTTGTTTTTGTTGGGGGAAGGGAGACCAACTCCACAGAGAAGCGTTTGTTCCTTCCCAAACGCTCCGGTTTCTTTACTTTTTTCCCCTTTGGGGGGAGGGGGAATGAACGAAGCTTAAATCCCCGGTCTGTTTTCTTTATAATGTTTCGTAAAATTTTTATTTCATGCTGCTCAGAGTCAGAGAAGGCCAGTTAAACGCCTTTCACCCGTTTCTCTCTTTTTTAAATACAAATAAACAGTGTCACGACCAAATGGTCCTCTGTGTAAGGCGGGATCTCCTGGCCGTTTCCATTGTGTTGTGGGGTTCAGAAGTGTCTTTGAGCAAAAAAAACTCCAGCCTGTCTCACAGCGCGGCCAGATGTGGTTGTGCCGCCTCTGCGCAGCTGAGATTTGCAAGAAAGAACTTGAGTTAGGACAGAGATTGAGTTGTTTTGATTTCCTCTTCAGCCAACTGAGTTTCAAGGAACTAACAGAACAGGGCAGTCAGTCCAGGGTAGGCCTGGTTGCAAGTTGGCATTCCCAGGGAGCACAGAACAGAGACAACAAGCACTATTGGGGTAAGGGTCCCTTTACCCTCTTGTCCCAGCCGGGCTGCAGTGTCCCCGGGGCCTCCCTCAGCAGCTGCCAGACCCTGGAGCATCCTAGACTTTCAAAACCATTTTTCTGAAGCTCTTTCCTGAAGAGATAGATCCCTTGCACCGGAGCAGAAAGGAGGAGGGGTGTCAGCATCTTCCGAGAGCCTCCATATCCAATAAACCATGGAAATATCAGAACCACAGAGTTCCAGCAGGAGGGATGACCCCCCACCCCCAACTCTCATGTTTTTGAGACCCAAGTTTCTCCATCTACATCAGTAGGATGCTCAGCCTTCCTACTGCCCTGACCCTTTACTCTGCTTCCTCATGGTATGGGTGATCCTCTAACCATAAGGTTATTTTCGTTACTACTTCATAACCATATTTTTGTTATGAATTGTGATGTAAGTATCTGTGTTTCCTGATGGTCTTAGGCCACCCCTGTGGAAGGATAGCTGGACCCCAGAGGGGTCGAGACCCACAGGTTGAGAACCGCTTATCTAAATGTCCTATTAAAAAAAAAAAACAAAACTGATCTTATTCCTTCCCAAAGAGTTAAAATAATAAAGTACAAACCATTGGAAAGTAAAAAAGAATGTCAAAGAAGCAGTAGCTTGCACTTGTGTTCATCTTGGTTTGGTCTGGATAAAGATCCAGCCCATTGGAAGTTTTATCAGATAGGTTGATAAATGGCTTTTGTCCTTTGGCTGCATTGGGGGATGTGATCTCAGCTCTGAGCTGAAATTGAGAAGGGGGGCTCCCAGGGCTCTTAAAACAACACCTCCTGCTCTTAAAGCTACAGCACTCATTATTCTCTGAGGCTAGAGGGCAAGGAAAGGAGAGAGCTTGCAAGGGCTAGGAGGGCTCAGGGGCGGGGTGTGATATCTTCCTGTTCATTTCTTTGTCTTAAAAACTTATCTGCATAGTCGGAGGCACACTGATGGGCTATATAATTCACAACTCAAATTCCGCCACTTTCGCGTCCAAGAAACCCATTTCTTTTTGGCTTCAAGGCTGGTAACCAAATCCTGGCAGATGCAGCTGATAGCTGAGTTGTGTCTTGCCAACTGGCTAAGGTTGCCCCTTCTGGGAAGCCTTTGACAGTTGCATCTGGTCAAAACTGCCTACCTTTGTGAAAACTGAGCTGCCGGTCACCAAGGACCAAATACACTGAGGCCGGCCTTGAGGAATGTGGGTGCTCAGGAAACCTGGATCAGAAAGACAGTTTCCGACGTGGGGAAGAGCTAGATGTGTAATTTCCAGTGCAGAGATGGACTGTCATGCTCTGACATGTTGGTCCAGCAAACAGGATGCCCCAGAATAAAGAGGTGAAACAGCCTCTGGTTCTGGTAGGCAGTGAGTGGACATTCGGGACAAAAAGAAAGCCGTGGCCTCACCCCCCCAAAACAGGTGGAAACTGGCCGAGCAGCCCTGTGAAAGCCTAGGTTTGTTCAGAGCTTGCCTACTTGAATGGCTGCCAGCTGTAAGCAGGGGTGCAAATTAAATTGGACATAGTTATGTGAAGAAAGATGCCTTCACTCTGCCAGACTGAGAGTGTTTGTGTGTTTTGAGTGTTTACGTGTACTTACTCAACATCAGTAGCTGACTTCCCAAGTCCCTGCCTCAGTACAGCCTTCATTTTTTTTAAAGATATATTTATTTACTTTATGTATATGAGTACACTGTAGCTGTCTTCAGCTACACCAGAAGAGGGCATCCATTACAGATAGCTGTGAGCCACCATATGGTCGCTGGGAATTGAACTCAGGACCCTCTGGAAGAGCAGTCAGTGCTCTTAACCACTGAGCCATCTCTCCAGCCCTCAGTACAGCCTTCTGATGGAGGCCTTCAGCTTGTTGAAGAGAGAATGGCTGAAGGAGTGAATACTGTTCTGGGATAGAGGATGGGGCAGTCGCTGCATCTACCCGAGGTGGGGGTGGGGCAAGAGGAGAGGCCGGAAAAAACTTCTTAAAAGAGTTCTCCACAAATAGCATCTCCTTCAGCACACAGTAAATAGATACATTTTAAGCTGTGAGACCATTGTGACTTATTCAAACAGACTTCTAAGCTAAACCCATCCAAGGCCTGGGGGGGGGGGGGCGGGGGGCGTGCCTGATGGCATGCTTTATTTGAGGGCTAGTTCTAAGAGAGCTTCAATGCAGCCTCTCTTGTTTCTTTCCCTAATAGGTTTTTTTTAAATCTTCATTTACTTTTATTTGTGTGTATGTGTGTATATCTGCATGTTTGCATGTGTGCCACATGTATGCAGTGCTCAGAGAGGCCAGAAGAGAACATGAGTGCCACAAGAACAGGAGTTACTTGGTTTTGTGAACTGCCCTGTGTGGGTGCTGGGAACTGATCCCGGTCCTCTGCTACTGATCCCGGTCCTCTGCTAGAGCGGCAAGTGCTCCTAACTGCTCAGCCTGCCCTTTAGCCCACCCCTTAGGCCTTTGAACTCTACCTGTTGTAGAAGTATTAGTTTTCAAGTGCAGAAACTGAGGCTTAGAGAAACTAAGGTTCACTCAAGTATCTAAATATATGTGCACGGCCATAGAGATGAGACCGTTTCTATCAGAACTGCTATTTAAGAATGTGTAACTTGAGCTGGGCGCACGCCTTTAATCCCAGCACTTGGGAGGCAGAGGGATTTCTGAGTTCGAGGCCAGCCTGGTCTACAGACTGGGTTCCAGGACAGCCAGGACTGCACAGAGAACCCTGTCTTGGGGAAAAAACAAGCACAAAACAAAAACAAACAAAAGGGAAGAATGTAACTTGTAAGCCTGCTTCTTAGATATAGTTATTGGGCCTCTTAGTTGGATTTTGGGTTCCAAAAGGAGTTTCCGTTGCTATCACAAAATACCGTAGATTTAGAGGGTTACAGACAACAGAAATTTGTTGATTATAGCTGTGGAGGCTAGAAAATCAGAGACTGGGGAACCAGCCACTGTAGAATCTGGTGAGAGGACCTTTCTAGTCTGAGTGTCTTGTGCCTTGTTACTAGGTCCCTCCAAGGCAGAAAGGAATGGAAAACTGGCTTTCTGGGCTCCGTTCCATGAGGGCTCTACTCCCATGATATTAACACTTCCAAAAGTCCTGGATCCTGTTCATAATACCATCGCTTTGAGGATTAGATTTTAGCCTATGAGTTGGTGGGGGAGTGGGGGGAGTGCAGAAGAGGGGAGAAAAGGATGTTCAGTTACAAGAGGTAGGTAGGTGACTAGCAGCCAGGGAGTAGCGAGCAGAGAGTACAGATAACTCCTAGAGTCCCCATGGCCCCTTAGGCTCCGAGGGTGACCTGGAGAGAAAAGGGGAAGTTCTCTGGTTTTCTGGGGAAGGGGAGTCTCTGGAAGGTTGGAAGAATTTCTAGTAGTCACCCTGCTGCCCAAAAGAGGGGTTGTCCAGAAAGTGGAAGGGTAAGGGAAGCTACCCAGTGTCACAAGTAAGGCTGAGATGGGAGAGAGGAGACGGGGGTCTGAAGAGGCAAGAGTAAGGTTGAGGACCTGTTCATGTGTTGGAAGGGACTGTAGTTCCCGCTAAAGGTCCTGCCTTTCCCAGACTGTGCAAGGCCTGTTTTCCAGCTTCAGTACCAGCCTAGTGCTGTACTATTTTGCCACTGGGCTGAGATGTACCCTGAAGGCTTTATTTTCCTTGAATGGCCCACTCATCCAATTTGCCCAAGATTTTCCAAGTTTTCAAACTGAAAGTCAGGACTCTCCACATGTCTCCTGGGTCCCAGGCACACCAGGATGTGGGCTCCCTGGTTGCATCCCCACCCCACCTGGATCTGGGACCCCGTTGCCCAAGAACATGAAGTCTTCCCTGCAAAACGGTCTCCATGTAGTCCTATGGCCTAGAGCTTGGAGTCCTCTGCCTTTTTCTGCACTTTTCTGTTGCCACGTTGTAACCACCGGGGCTGCCTTGGTATCTTACTCCAATCCCATCCCTGATGGACCACACTCAGAATCTGGAGGTCCTTGTTTGCAGCGTCCAGGAGGGGCATCTCTGATTTCTAGACCAAACCTCATTCCGAAAGGATCCAGCACATCCCAGCCCCTTCCTCTTCATATTCTACCCCCTTTCCCCATGGGATGCTCTATGCCTTGTCTTGTGCCACCCAGTTCTGGGTTGAACACTCACATCCCCTGTCCCTGCCTACTTGACCAAATTCTAAATTCAATGCATGCAGTCCATGTAGACTTTTGGTTCCCAAGGCTCATGGGTCTTGGGTTTCTGTCTTCTCAGCCTCTAATTCTATATGTTAAGGATGGGAGCCTATTTTCTGCCCTTTTCTTCCCTCCTCCCCCACACTCCCAAGCTTGTTCATCATAGTCCTGGAAGCTACAAAGCCATTAGGGTTTTTTTTTTGGGGGGGGGGTTAATTTCTTTTGATTCTGGCTTTTGTTTCCACAGGACTACCTCTGGCCTAAACACCCCATATCTCCCCCAAATACTGTTTCTGATTATAAAAGCAGTAGACATTTTAAAAAGCCAAAGACCAAAAAAGATTTTTTTAAAAGCACTCAAAAAGTTGTCCTCTCACCAACTCCTAGTTAGCATTTAACAGTGTCCTTCCAAACATAGTACCTTCACACTTTCCCAGATACGGCTGCGGGGAGGAGAATAATAATCTTAAGAGTTCTTCAGTGGATTGCATGGCCACAGAGAACCAAGAGCTTCCAGTCGCCCAGTTAATTTGACTGAGTGTCCTCAGGAACCATCATTCCTGATGAGGAGGCAGAGCTGGAGGAGGCGTTACACACAGCCAGTTACCCAGCAGTGCCCAGTGGCAGATGCCAGACTCCTGCCCTTTGCAGATTTTGGATAAACACGGTTGTTAAATTTGCTGTATAGCCTGTTGAAGCTCTGCTGTTGAGCTGGTGAGCCTTAAGATGTGGGTTGGGGGAAGGGAATGCTGGGGCAAGAAAGAACTGTGGGACTGTGATCCTGGGCAACCGTATGAAGAGTGGCCTCCCAGTTCCCACAGTGCATTGCAGTGCTTTCTCAGCCCCCAAAGGCCTTTCCTGTCCTTTCTGGTCCTCTAACTTTGGTTTCCAAGATGGAAACCTGGTCAGGGGGACAAGGCTGAGAGCAAAAGGGAGCTTTGGGGCACTGTCACGGGGCAGGGAGACATGCCAGCAGGGGTTCAGTGATGACTCCTGACCTGTTTCACTCATGCTAGGACACCTAGACACTTACTACAGGGCCATTCTACATAGAAAGGAGTTCAGCGTTGTGCCTCCCACCTGGATACCAGCCTGGCATGCGCTCTTCCAGTACCTGCAGACTGCAGGGAGGGAGACAGTGTGCCTCTGTGGTGGGTTTTTGTTTCTTTTTTTCTTTTCTTCTCCTCAGAGGTGTTTTGACCTGCCGCTGAGCACAAAAGCCTAGATGGCTGGAAGCAAAGTCCTGACTATAAAGCTGTCACCTCAGGTGTGAGCCTGGAGTTAGTAACAGGGGTCATGCTTCAACCAGAACCACCACAGCTCTCACCTGCAGCTTCATTGTCCTGGGAAAACCTTTCTTACCTCCCTTACCACTCGTGCCCAGGGCTGTTTTATTTCTCCCCCAAAGCAGGATGTTCCTGGGGTGAGGACCTTGTCCCTTTGCTTGACCCCCTATGGGCCCGTTACCCAGGCGTGCTCTCAGCCTTCGGTTGATAGGCAGCCTATGCCCTCCCACTATAGGGCGGAGTCAGGGCTTTCCACGCCCACCCTTCTTGCTCAAGCGCTGTTTCTCCACGGCTCCTGTGGGAGCTGGGGAGGGTGGCCTGTTTGGAAAGCTGAGGTGTGCCCTTCTCCTTGGCAGTCAGTCATCAAGGGTGCTTGCAACAACTTGGCATGTGTGGAGGCTGAGGCAGGGCAGCCTTGGCAGGGTGTGACGGAGGAGGCAGTACTGTCCTGCCCCCGGCTCTAGGAGTGGCACTTAGCCACTTCTGTCCACGCTGGGTAGGCAGTGAGTTCACCCTCCAGGGCCCGGCCCCCCAACAATTTTGCCTTCTCTTCCTGGGTCACCTGAGGTTTTCCCCAAAGCTCCCTTTTGCTCTCAGCCTTGTCCCCCTGACCAGACTCGGAAGGAAGCACGTACAATTCCCAGTAGAGCTAACGGGTGGGAAACACATTGCCATAAAGTGGCGGTTCTGGGGCCCTTAGGCTGCCTGGCCCTGGAATGTCACCCAGGAGCGGTGATCCCTTCTAGGATCTGCAGTGATAGATTAAGTGAGGCAGGCTACGCAGCACCTGGGAAAAAATCCAGTCTGCTGGGTGTGTCCCTCTCAGGATCTGGGGCCAAACACCTGGGTGTTTACGCCAGGATGATTGAGTGAAATTCTTGCAGGAGCGGCGCCAACAGGGAGCCTCGGGCATCTGTCCTTGTCCCGTAACACCCCCACTCCATCCCCACGCCCACCAAGATTCATTACTGTGGGACTAGAATAAGCAGGAGACCCCTACTTAGTGCCCTTCCCCTACCTCCTTCAGGATGCTGATGCGACCCGTTTCCAGAATCCTATCTAAGGTCTGCTTCCCGCACTAGGTGGACAGTGAGGAAAGGGACACGGAGACTTCAGACTTCAGGGTTGGCCCCTCCCCGAGGCAGGCAGACTTATAGAAGATTCCTTCCACCCGCCTGTGTCCTAACTGAAGCTATTGCCTCTTAAGTCCTACTGTTCACTAAGATAGAGCACCGGTGCTGGGGCTGCCTGCCGCTGGGGCTTTCTTTCGGAGCTCGTCACTGGCTGAGGTCATCTTGCAGGTGCTTCATTCCTAGGCTTGCCAGGAAGGTGAACTCCCCTCCCCCTCCCAAGGGCGGTTCCACCGAGGGAGCTAAGCTTGGGAACCGTAAGGTTCCAAAAGGCCGAGGCACACAGCAGGACACCGCTTACACTTCAGAGTGCCAAGTGACAAAGGGAACAGAAAGAGCTTGCTGAGCTTACAGTACCTCAGAGCCACTCACATGCAAAGAAGCTAGAGGCCGGAGGAGAGCAGAAGGGTGGTGGGAACGCCAGCAGTGGCGACTCCAGGGACACCTTTCCTTTTTCATCTAGTGCCCCCTGGTGGCAGAATCTATCAGGATGCCAGCCGATTAGCGGGCGTGGGGGCTGGGAGGGGGACGGGACGATTCCTGTTGCACCGGCAAAGGGCAGTGATTTGAAGTTGGGCAATAGCTGCCTCTTGAGAGTCTTCACTGATAAGGCCATGCCTCCATCCAGACTTAGATGAAACATTCCAGAATTCGTTAAGGCCAGCCCCACCTAAGCACAGAGTGTGTTCCGAGAACGGCGTCCATCACAGTTCCCAGCGCACATCAGGAGCCAGATCTCCGAGCAAGTAAATCAGTTCAGACAGTCGCTGTGCAGGCAGAGTTGGAAACGTCTTGACCCTGGAGCTTATGTTCCAAGGGATACTTACCTCTTTAAGAGAAGGCAAGGCTGTCTCCCTCCCGTAGTACCCTGCCCCTCCCCTAGGCCTCTGAAACCTGATCTAATCCCTTTGCACGCGGGTAATTTATTGGTCTATTGGGCTTTTCTTGGTGGCAAATTACATTGTCTTTATTCCTAGGCTCTGGCCCCGGAGTGCCTCGAGGAATTCCTAAGACTCCTTTCTCATGGTTGATCCTTCACACCCCCTCTGGGCCCCGGCAAAATAAGTTTTATTGGGATGCTTTGTCATGCAAACAGGGTGGTAATAAGCAGGCTATTATTCCGAAAGATTGGGCTTGATTAACAGCTCAAAGGAGGACTTGAGAACAAACGGATCTGTTGCTGTACTAGCAGAGCAGATTTTTTTTTCCTTATCATGCGGGTCCATTTAGTATTCTGAGATCCTGCTTTGACTTTCTGCCTCCCAGAGGGGTTGCCATCCACCGAAAAGTAATGACATCTGAGCCTGAGCCATGTGGCTCAATCCAATTGGGAGGCACTGTGGAGCTCTACCTTTAAAATGTGAGTGGCCAGCTATGAGCGCATACATGCTCCCTGAACCCTGGATACATGGGAGACCCAGGGTTCCACCAGACAGAGTTGGACACAGGTGGGGTTGGGCGGGGCGCGGTGTACGCATGACATCTGAAGTCTCAAAAGATGCTTTCAGTGTGAGTGCTGTTCTCGGAACACACTCTATGCTTAGGCGGGGCTAGCCTTACAAATTCTGGAATGTTGCATGATGGTATCAGCAAAGATTATCAAGAGGTGCAATTCACCGGGTAGTGTGAGAGTCAACAGGGACCCAAGAAGCTTCCTCAGCCCCACAGTGATTAGAAATAGAAGAACTGAGTGAGAGAAAGACAGAATCAAGATGAGGAGGGCCTGTTTATGGGAGATTGATGGACCGATGCGGGAAAGATGTGTCCTGTAGCCACCTTCCTGAGGCCCTGAATGAAGCTGGCCAGGTTACTCAAGGCTCCCAGAGGAGCAGCTGCCAGAGAAGGTAGCACGGAGAAGGAAGCCTGGGGCACCTCTGTGTATATCAGATACCGAAAGTGGGGTGGGGCCATTACATTTTAGCCTAGATCTGGGGGGTTCTACAGGAGGGCACGGAAAGAACTCCCCGAGAAGCAGCTGGAAGCATCCGGGACAGGAAGCACCCTTTCTGCCCTAGCGATTTTAGGACATGTTCAGGGGGTTCCTGTGGGTGAGTCCAGACAGGGCCACCGTTTCTGCAGGCCTATGGACTCTCTTGGTCCAGATATCATTCTCAAGATTATAGCTGAAGATTGGAGGGTTAATGATAGTTCAAGACAAACAGTGCCTTCGGCTGAGCTTGTGAAGGGGGCCAAGATCCGTGAGGCACCTTTGTACTTAGATGAGGTAATTCTCCAGGTCCCAGGTCGTGAGAGTCAAAGGGGACCCCAGGAGGTTCCTCAGCCCCAGAATGATTAGAAATAGAAAAACAGGGTTGCTGAATGGCTCAGAAGGGTGAAGGGGCTTGCCACCAATACTAACCACCTGAGTTAGTCCCACAACCCACGTGGTAGGAGACCGATTCCTACAGGCTGTTCTCAAACCTCCACATACGTGCTATGGGATATACACGTGCACACATCCATGCCTGCATAATACACACACACACACACACACACATGTAAAAAGTATTTTTTTAAAAAAGAAATAGGAAAGCCGGGCAATGGTGGCGCATGCCTTTAATCTCATCACATGGGAGGCAGAGGCAGGTGGATTTCTGAGTTTGAGGCCAGCCTGGTCTACAGAGTGAGTTCCAGGACAGCCAGGACTACACAGAGAAACCCTGTCTCGAAAAACCAAAAAAAAAAAACAAAAAACAAAAAAAAAAACAAAAAAACCAAACAAACAAACAAGGGGGGGGGGGAGGAATGAAAGAAAGAAAGAAAGAAAGAAGGAAGGAAGGAAGGAAGGAAAGAAAGAAAGAAAGAAAGAAAGAAAGAAAGAAAGAAAGAAAGAAAGAAAGAAAGAAAGAGGAAAATGTTTGAGATTCTAATCATGTCCACTCTGGGCCTATTGGCTATCAAGTGAGGTGAATGCCACTCTCTTGTGTGTAATGCCCAGAAAAAGAGCGTTAGCCTGCCACTGTGGGGCAGTGAGCATCCTCCTGCCAAGCAGAAAGCGTTCAGGGCTGGCTCTCCTTTGTTGGCACAAGCTGCTGTAACTGCTATAAGATGTGTCACACACTGGAGCAATGTGTGCATGAACACTGGCCTCAGAAGGCCCAGTTTACTGCCTGAAATCCTTTAAACAAAAAAAGAAAGAGAAGGAAAGGAAAGGAAAGAAAAGGAAAGGAAAGGAAAGAAAAGAAAAGAAAAGAAAAGAAAAGAAAAGAAAAGAAAAGAAAAGAAAAGAAAAGAAAAGAAAAATATATAGCACATTAAATAAACAAAACAAAACCAACCCGGCCTTTTGGGGATTTCTGGTAGGGGGACCCTGCAGCTTTTGATTTTGATGCTGGGCCCGGTTGCCTATAGGTTCCTGACCACTAAGCAGCCTGCAGTTGGTGGCTTAGTGCAGTGGACATGGGGAGCAAGGTGAGGCCTCTGTAGAGTAGAGGGCAGGGGCCTCTCAACTTACGGCCTATGAGGACAATCCAGCCTTGGCATCTCTGAGGTCCCTCCCCAAGGCCCTTAAGGAAGGACAGCTGTATATATATCACTTCAGACTGACAGACCACAGAGTCAGGTTACCATCTGAAGAAGTAGCAGAGGGCACTCACTGGGCACAGCCACTTCTGGCCCCAACTTATCACTGTCAGTATCATCTTGCAAACTGCTGCCTTGCTCTGAGCTGAGTTCCACAGTTCAGCCTTTTTCTGAAGTTCCAGTGAGGACCCACAGGGCTAGTTTAAGGTCTCAGAGCAATGGGGAGGGCAGCAGGGAATTCTCAAGAGTCAGAGATAGGTCATTTCTCAGCGGCAGCTGTGTCCAGCAGCCCTCCACAAGCCTTTCAGCTGGAGGCATGGGACACAGAATCAATTTGTACTGTGACAGCAGAACCAGGCAGGGCCACAGACCTTAGCATTTGGGACATTGGGGAACTGACCATCTCAGATGGTTTCTTGGGGGAAAGGCTTGTAGTGAGTGCATTGACATGAGGCTGAAGAGACACCTCAGTAGATAAAGTGCTTGCTGTGTGAACTTGAGAGCCTGAGCTCGCTTGGGCCCTAAGCACTCACTCAACAGTCAGGCACGGTAGCGCAGGTCCACATGTCCACCCCAGACCCGGGAGCCTGAGAACAGGTCAATCCTGAGGGCTTGCTGGTTAGCCAGTTCAGCCCTAACCACAAACTCTAGGTTCAGAGAGAGACCTTGTCTCAAAAAAATAAGATAGAGGCCCTGACATCAACCTCTGTACAACACACACACACACACACACACACACACACACGAATGTGGATAGAGAGGGGCAAAACCTGCATACCCCCACACAGAGAAAAAGAGAGAAAGAAAAGCTCAGAAGCAGTCCCAACACCAGTGCACATCTAAGTGGCTTTGTGACTCAGGGCAGCTCCACCCCTCCCCCCAGGCCTCCCACTGGTAAAATGAAGGTGAAAATTCCTGCCCCCAGGGGAGTAGTGAAGGCCAGAGATGAAAGCAGTTTGCTTTTGAGCGGGAACTGAGAGCTGTGGTTACATCCCGCCTATGTCAAGGAACTTAAGGAGAAAGCCATTCCAGGCCTCTGCACCTTGTTGCCTGTCTGTTGAGGGGAACATTAAGTCCTGAGAGCATTGCAGAATTAGAGGCAATGTGCACACATCTGGCGCGTGATAGGTCTTCAGGTCACATTAGTAGTGCTCATGACAGTTAAACAAAGTTAACAGCACAAAATTCTCTTTTATGGGGCCACTTCCTTGAGTTCTGCAGGCTTTGCTTAGTCAGGACTTCTAGCCCTGCCCCACCTCATTTCATGAGTTTGGGGCTCAAGGATACTTGCCCCAAACCCAAAATGCCCCCCCCAGGCATGGTCCCCATTTTTTGAGACTAACTAGGTATATAGCCTGCAATGCAAATCTGTCACTTGCTGTTTGCTGACACTCAGTCTCCCCTGAGTCTCTCTGAGTGGAGAAATTACAAGTGCTTCTCCCCCCACCCCACCCCACCCCACCCCACCCCCCATTTTTCTTTCTTGCACAGAATCCAAAGTTTCTTCATTTGCTGCCTAGCAAGGACAAAATAGACTGGACAAGTTCAGGAGCTAGCCCTTCGGACCATTCCATCCTCCAAGAAGTGTCTCGTGTGGGGGCGGGGTAAAGCATTAACTGTGTGCCCCAATCAGGCTGGGGCCTAGGTCACCCAAGCGGGAGGGGCAGGAGTCACCAGGCAGAGAGGCAAGAGCTTACTTACCACTTCTTGATCAATAAATACCCTGGCTTTCTGCAGAGCCAAGGGAACCATGCCAAGCCTCGGTCACCCTGAAAGCAGGCTCTCATGATGTGATCGGAGGATAGCAAAATCTGCCTAGACCTTTGATACCTGGCCAGATGATGCCTCCATTGACAGTGGCTGCTTATAGAGCTCAGGAAGGAAACGAGGAGGGGTGGGTGAGATAGATAGATAGATAGATAGATAGATAGATAGATAGATAGATAGATAGATAGGTGATAGGGCAATCGATCAGTCAGTACAGGCTCTGTAGCGGCACATAATTCCCACTTGCAACGGAAACCCCTGGATTGCAGACTGCTGACTTTTAGCATCGTCTTGAAGTGGGGAGAGAGATAGCAATCTCTGGTGCCCTTGTGAGGGCAGTAATGCCATGATGGGACCTTTATCTTCATAACCTTATCTAAGCCCAGTCATGTCTCAGCGACCTCTATCCAGATGCTCTTTGTGTTAGGCATTGGGACTGATTTGCAAGGAGAGATGGAGTTCAATTCCTAGCACACAGCCTGTTATAAAGGAGGCAGTGGGCTGACAACATTGGTGCCTATGGAAAAGGTGGCCCTCGGACAGTTGGTCCCCCTGGGGTGGTCCAAGATGAGTGTGTAGTGGTCAGTGGACTGAAGGAACTGGCCAAATTGGGGTGATATGAGTCAGGGTGGAAAGGGGGGGGTCCACTGAGCTCTGGGATGACATCTTGGGCCTCTGAGAGCAGGCAAGAGGAAGGAAGGGCTAACCCCTAGTTGAGGCACGGCTGGACCATTCGGCTGTAGGGGACAGCGAGAGGCTGGCTGCCATCCATACCCTTCCTGTCTCCTACCATCGACTTCTAGCCTCGAAACATTGTGTCTCTTTGTTAGACTTGGGGACCCTGTTCATTGTGTGCCCTTGGGTCTCAGGCGTGATGGGAGCCTATCATTCCATCTGAAGCTCAAGGCAGAGTCAGGTCCTCACAACTGTCAGAATTGAAATGGAGCCCGGTGTCCTCATTCTGCTACCTGCCGCCTCACGTGCCACCGTCCTCCTCAGCCCTCCGTTTCCTCTGTCCTCGTTCCCTATGTGGCTGAGCTATGGAATAAATGAGACCAAGATGTTCACTTAGGGTCCCTTGGCTTCTTCTGGAGTAGGGAGCGAATGCCAGTGCAGGAGGGAGTGTCTGAAGAGCGCCTCTGTTGCCATCTGTCAGCCACAGCTGTGCAGGCAGCCTGATTTGGAGACAGCCTGCTCTGAAGGACAGGAGGCTCTAGAAGGGACTGTGGCAGGTCGATAGAGGGCCTCCATCGTTGTAGCTGTCATCATGGTGAGCTTGAGGTGAGCTGAACCCATGTGGGTTCCTGTCAGGGCAGCATCCATATCTGCGATGTTTTCCTCAGTACCCCTTTCTGTGATTCTGAGACTGCAGGGTGTGGCAAGCCAGCATTCTGCTCCCACACACCTTTTACCTAATTCCACCTCCTTCTGGATGGGTAATATCCAGGGCTTCCCATCTCCACACCGGCCGGGCCCTCAGATGCTACTGGTTGTGGGTGCCAGGAGAGCATGTTTTAGATGGGAGACCACAATGTTCCACGGCTACTGTCCTTCTCTACAGAGCAGGCACCAACAGACCAATGGCCTCCGTTGATTCACCGCTCATATTTTGATTGTTTTGAGACAGGTTCTCCCTGTGTCACCCAGATTGTCCCAGAACTTGCCAGCCCTCCTGTTGCTACCTCTCAGGTACTAAGATTGAACAGTACTGCTCTAGTCAGCCTTCTTCGATATACATAAAACTATAAAAATGGGAAAACTGATGTGTTCTATCAGATATTTTCCCTAATGCACAAATAATTCATAACTCTTCTCAAAAAAAAAAAAAAAAAAAGTCCAACAGGTACCAACCGAAAGGAACCTGTCTACCAGCGGTATTGCAAGCGCAGGTAGCCTGAGTCTCAAGATGGAGGCTGACTTCTCTATGCTCATGTCTTAGCTACTATCCTACTGTTGGGAAGAGCCCTGGCCAAGGCAGCTCTTACAAAAGAACGCAATTAAGGGATTTGCTCACCATTTTAGAGGGGTCAGTTCAAGATCATCATGGCAGGATGCAGACAGGCAAGGCACTAGAACAGTCCCTGAGAGCTTTATAACCTGATCCACAAGCAGCAGGGAGGGAGGGAGGGGGCAGGGAGGGAGAGAGGGAGGGAAGGAGGGAGGGAGGGAAGGAGGGAGGGAGGGAGGGAGGATGGATGGATACTGGACTTGGCATAGGCTTTAGAAACCCCGAAGCCCATCCCCAGTGACACACCTCCCAAACAGACCACACCTCCTGATCCTTCCCAAACAGTTCCACTCACATTGACTAAGCACTCAAATATATGAGCCTCTGGGGCTATTCACATTCAAACCATCACAACTCAGGTGTGTGACCTGGCGCACGTGCCTTTAAGAAAAGGCTGTAAGCACCCCATCCCCAAAGTAGGTCAGAGCCCCATGAGAGATCAGCAGGCACACGCTGCAGACCTGCTGGGATAGTGATCGATTGTTCCCATCAACTTGCCTGCAAAGATTTTAAGTCTTGTTTTGATGTGAAGGCTGATTTTATAAGAAAATCAGACGGCAGAGAAACAAACTGAATTTTCCAAGGTTACAAGCCAAGTTAGTGGCCCAGCCTGGAGTTGCTGGAGCAAGTCCTCTTTCCCTTCAAATTCCTCCCTTGCCAGCATTGGGCTGTGACCCACATTTAGTCTTCTAGTTGGACCCCTGGCTCCTTTATCTTAGGATGTGCATAGAAACTTTTATCCTGCTTCAGGGATGTATGCCTAGCCGCTCAGTCACTGTAGACTGTGTGGACGAATCTAAAAGACCAGGACAGGGTAGGTTGCTCATGTCCAGATACAAGATGTAGGTATGTTAGAGCATCAGTTCTCAGGCATGGCCAGCCCTAAGATCTCAAGGTTTGTAACTTTTTGGCTAACAAGATGGCTCACTGGGAAGTGCTTGGCATATAAGCCTGACAGCATGTGTTCAGTCCCCAGGACCCTGTGAGAAGCTCCGCAGTCACACACAGGTCTGTAATGGCAGCGTACCACCACAGAGAATGGGAGTTAAAGACGGAGGGAGGGGTTCCCCGAGAGTCTCATGGGCTTGCCACCCTAGGATAGGAAGCATAGCAGAGACAACCAGAGACCCTGCTTCAACAAGGTAGAATGCAAGAACCAACTCCCCAAAGATGTCCTCTGGCTTCCAAACATGAGCGGATTCAAAGGAAACTCTTCCCAGACTGCAGGTGAGAGAAAGGTGACAAGGAAGCTAGCAAGTTCCCCTGTGATGTGATACAATTATAGTAGCCAACATTGATTGAGTTTGGTAGTGTTCCCTGCCAAGCTTAAGAAACTGTCCCTTGGAGTTAGTCAGCTAGAGACAGGACTTGCAGAGAGTGAGGTCCAAGACTTGTGGTAGGTGGGGAAAGATCTTTGAAGTCAGCAAGGTATTATGTCATCGCTCTGAGCTGGTAGAGGGACTGAGAGATGGTTTGGTTGATAACGCTGTATCCACACTTAGAACTGCTGTGTGTGAGCAGGGTCTCTTGGCACTGTAGCTGCATGAGATGAATCATTTAACATTCAGTAGATTCACACAGTAGGTCTTGCTGTTATCCCTTATTTCAATGAGTATATGTAAGTGGAGAGCTGGGGGAGTCTCACAATGGCAGGAGTGCTATCTAAATTCCTATCACATTTCTGTTATTTTTGCTGGAATTCTTGTAGATTAGCCATGAAGTCTTGTTTGTCTTGTTTTCTTTCTTATATATTGGCTTTTTTTTTATGTCCAAGAATGGTTGGTCAATGATCACTGCCCCGCTAAAAACAAATGCTGTCCCTTTTCTGCAATCTGGTCTATGTGTCTGGACCCTTCTCGCCATAGCAGGCCATGCACAAGAATCTGGAAGGCCAGACAGGGCACGTTACTCTCCACAGTTCACTTACCAGTGTATTATGAGTGGCTCCATCTTAGGTGAGGTCTCCCTGCACCTCTCACCCAGAGAGATCTTAGAGAAGAGGGTCCCAGCCATCCAGAGACTGCCCCACCTGGGGACCCATCCCATATTCAATCACCAAACCCAGACACTATTGTGGATGCCAACAAGTGCTTGCTGACAGGAGCCTGATATAGCTGTCTCCTGAGAGGCTCTGCCAGTGCCTGACAAATACAGAAGTGGATGCTCACAGCCATCTATTGGACTGAGCACAGGGTCCCCAAAGAAGGAGCTAGAGAAAGGACCCAAGGAGCTGAAGGGGTTTGCAGCCCCATAGGAGGAACAACAATATCAACTAACCAGTATCCCCAGAGCTCCCAGGGACTAAACCACCAACCAAATAAAACACATGGTGGGACTCATGAGTCTAGCTGCATATGTAGCAGAGGATGGCCTAGTTGGTCATCAGTGGGAGGAGAGGCCCTTGGTCCTGTGAAGGTTCTATACCCCAGTGTAGGGGAATGCCTGGACCAGGAAGCAGGAGTGGGTGGGTTGGTGAGCAAGGGGTGGGGGGAGGGGGTGGGGGTTTTCGGAGGGGAAACCAGGAAAGGGGATAACATTTGAAATGTAAATAAAGAAGATATCTAATAAAATAAGAAAAGGGGGGTCCCGACATGATGGCACGTGTGTTTTTCTCCATAGCCATCTCCCCCTGCAAAATCCTCAAGTGCAACTCTGAGTTCTGGAGCGCCACGTCATCAGGCAGCCACGCCCCTGCCTCCGACGACGTGCCGGAGTTCTGTGCAGCCCTGCGCACCTACGCCCTGTGCACTCGGCGGACAGCCCGCACCTGCCGGGGCGACCTGGCTTACCACTCGGCTGTCCATGGCATAGAGGACCTTATGAGCCAGCACAACTGCTCCAAGGACGGCCCCACCTCACAGCCGCGAGTGCGCACGCTCCCGCCAGCTGGGGACAGCCAGGAGCGCTCGGATAGCCCCGAGATCTGCCACTATGAGAAGAGTTTCCACAAGCACTCAGCTGCCCCCAACTACACTCACTGCGGCCTCTTTGGGGACCCACACCTCAGGACTTTCACAGACCACTTCCAGACATGCAAGGTGCAAGGCGCCTGGCCTCTCATCGACAATAATTACCTGAACGTGCAAGTCACCAATACACCTGTGCTGCCGGGCTCCGCAGCTACCGCCACCAGCAAGGTAAGGGGTCTGGGGAGGCTGGGCCAGGCCTGCAGGGTCACACTATGCAGGCACCTTGGGCACCACTGTGGTCAGTGAAGAAGCAAATGGGTTAGAAAGGAATGTTGTAGAGATTCCTTGTCGGGATATAAACCAACTTACAGCTATACCCATATTTTGCCTCTAGTGTGGTGTTTCTCAGACTAAACAGGCACTGCTCAGGAGAGAGTTGCGAGACCCTATTCTGGTGTCAGAAAGTAGTATATAAAATATATAGGTTTGTTTGCTTGAGTATTTCACACATGGGTGTACTGTATTTACATTTTTTCTACCCCTTTCTGTCCCTACTCCAACATGTGTCCTTCCCCTACCCCTCAGTATATGGACCTCTCCTTTGATGGTTGTGACATATATACATGTTTTATATTATGTGGTACATATACACAACCTATGGCGTCCCTTTAGTGTTGCTTGTATATATAGTCAAGCCATCGCTGCCAAGAAATGGAGAATTCTCCAGAAATGACAGGTTATCCAGTCCCAAGTGGTCAGCCCTAACCACATATATGTTCTAGCTAGGCAAAATAGAATAAAAGTAGCCCAGCATGGCGCAGATATAAAAATGGGCTCTGTGAGTGGGTTGGGTACAGTAAGGACAAGTGTTTGAGAAGCTTAGCTTCCAGTATGTGTGCTCCTGTTTGTACAAGTGTGCGCTGCAGACGATGTGAAGTGGACTCCCTCCTAGCCCTATAGTTTTAAAAACTGTAGTGTTTAGAGTTCAGTCAATAAAGCGCTTGCCACCCAAGTGTGAGGACTGTGCTTAGGTCACCAACCCCCACTTGGACAGCCATATAGCACCATATGCTTTGTCCCAGCCTTGGGAAGGCATTGGCCAACCAGTCTAGCTGAGTTGGTGAGCGTCAGGTTCAATGAGAGACCCTGTCTTAAACAACAACAACAACAAAGCAGAGAATTAATTGAGGAAGACATCTTCATTGACCTCTGCTCTCCACATGTCCATGGAGGCAGGCAGGTAGGTCCAAGTTCAAGGCCAGGCTGGTCTATAGAGAGGGAGGGAGGGAGGGAGGGAGGGAGGGAGGAGAGAGGGAAGAAGGGAGGAGAGAGAGAGAGAGAAGGAGGGAGGAGAGAGGGAAGAAGGGAGGAGAGAGAGAGAGGGAAGGAGGGAGGGGAGAGAGAGAGAGAGAGAGAGAGAGAGAGAGAGAGAGAGAGAGAGAGAGAGTTGCTAGGGCTACACGGAGAAACTGTGTCTCAAAAAATTGAAAAAGAAAAGAAAAAAAAAGAACCAATCAAAGGAGTCTGTGGCCTGCGCTCCTCTCTCTGACCGTCGGGTGGCCTTGCCCACCTCTTCGGCTGCATTTACAAATACAGCAGTTGTTAAAGGTGGTGGTAATGCTCTCTGTACCCGAGTTCCAGGATGCACACACCCCTCCTGCCTGGTTTGACCCCTGCATTTTTGGGATGAGGTTAGACATGGGTTATTTTTTTTTAAAGCCCTCAGTAGGGTCTGAGGATATAATTCAGTTGGCATTTAGTCCCCAGCACCACATAAAACTCCACATGGTGACACATCCCTGTGATGCCAGGTCTTAGGAGATGGAGCAGAAAAAGCAGGCTACTCTTGACTACTTAGTGAATTTGAAAGCAGCCTGGACTATGTGAGACCTTGTCTCAATAAACAAACAAACAAACAAGGCATGCGGTAGTTTTAATGCAGGTTCCGAGGCCACCGCTGTCGGATGGGACGGCTGAGCAGCAGAGGCTGCTGGATAAAGAGTCTACCCTGTGCCTCCGTGACTTACCTGGATGCTGAGAGACCGAGTGAGCCTTGAGCACCTGAGATGAGGGGGATAGAACGGAGCATGGGCCAGCTTTACAGAGTACCCTAGAGGCTCTCCAGAAGTTCTCACTCCTCCCTGAAGCCAGCCCTGACTGCCTAACTTAGCTCCTTATGACCAAACAGGAGGTTTCAGGAGGCAGAGGGACTTCCCCACCCAAAATGGCAGTTCATGGGAGGGGCTGGTCTGCTGGTCTCCCGAGCCTGGCGTGTTCTCTGTTGCCATGGAATCCACTGAGGGCCACTCGTTCTCTCCTCCAAGGGGGCTCGGTGTTTGGGTGACAGGTCTCAAGTCCTGCTCACTAGCTGGTGCCAGAGACAGCTAAGAGTCCCAGTTTCCCAGGCAAGAGGATACTCCTGCCCACCCCAGATTCTCCCTCCCCAGTGTACTTCTGCTAGGTAAGAGGAAGGTCTCCATTATTCTGAGACTTGCCAGGAGCTAAGCTATCAGACAGTGGGCATATGTCTGCCCTCTTCAGTGCCTGGCCTCTGTTGCTGCCCGCCCTGTCACCATAGCCCCAGGGGCTTCCGGGCTGGCTAGGAGGCAGTAGGTCTATTTCCCCAGGAGGAATGTGTTGGAAGACCACATGTTAGGCAGTGCCAGGCTGGCCCACAAGGCTGTTTCTGTTCCTTCTCTCTCTGCCACACCCTAGAAGGGGACAGTGAGGTAACCTGGCAGCCAGAAAAAATGCTCCATCGCTGCCACTTCCTTTGGCTCTGGTGGCCCTGACCTACCAAAGGAGGTCTTTCTGGGCCCTGCTACTGGGTAGGAAACAAACAGGTCTTCTCCGTGGCTGCCCTACCAGGTTCATAGAACCAGGTCATACTGCCTAGCTATGGCCAGAGCCATCCCTCTCCTCTTCCTGCTCCCCTTCCACCACCCAGCTGGTTGCAGATCTATGGCCAGAGCCATCCCTCTCCCTTCCCCTCTCCTGGCCCTCAGAAGGCTTAAGGGTACCCCAGGCAAGGATCCAAATACCTTCCTGCAGCTTTCAGCTGCTCACCGCCCTCCTTCCCCAGAGCCAAGATAAATGAATCCTGGGAGCCTGAGGCCGTGGCTTCTAAATGCAGCAACAAACATGGCTCTGGAAGGGACCCAGCCTCCCTGCCCCACCCCACGCTGTGGCCTCCAGAGGGCTGGCATCTGGGCACAAGGGGAGACTTGGGGATACAAAAGGGATGAGGACTCCCGAGCGGCCGCTGCTCCTCTCGATCTAGGGAGGTGTGATCACCAGTAACAACAGAGCCCAGACACAGAGCTTGGACGTGACCGGGAGGCCCTGACCTCTGCCATCTTGGAACTGGCAGTGTACTGGGGGGAAATGTGCCTGGCCTTAAACACCTGCACAGCTGAGGTACACCTATACCCCAGCCCTCAGCAATGGTCACGTGGTTCACCAGCCAAGCGGATTGATGGCTGATTTGTTTCTGTGATTGGTTCACTCCCTCTTACCTACAATGCAGGGCTCTGGGCACCAACAAACTGCCTGAGTAAGAGTGGGAGGCCTTCCCCACCCAGCCCAGCACGGAGACTCCCAGAATGGAGTTGAGCAGACCAGCCCTTCCTCTGTGAGCCAGGCTTTTGACCACAGCAGGCAGAAAACTCTCAGACCCCATCAGCTTGGCTCTGCGAGAGACCAGACAGTGACACTATTGGTTTTCTGTAGCCAAGCCAAACTCAAGACTCAGACCAGACTGGGAGCCCTGTGGTCCCCAGGTGAGCTACCTCAGTGGCCAGTTTCCAGTGCCTTGGCATTCTGCCGTTTCTTGAAGCCTCTGGCTCTCAAGTGTGTGCGTGCTCTCCGATTCAGCAGCGTGGCGTCTCCCTCAGATCAGCCCCTGTCTGTGTGCTGTCTGTGTCTTCTCTGGCTCAACCCCTGGCTCTGCTCGGGGAACTGGTAGGCTTTGCCACTGAGCTGACCCCTGATGACTGTGGGAATCCCCAGTGAAGGGATGGGGAACAGAGCGCCCCAGAAAAGCAAGAGATGTAAGAGACTTTTATCCCCAAAGTGATGCAGTCTCTGGGGACCTTCTCCCACCAGAGCCCAGACTCTAGCTCCAGCAGGGCCCCCTCCCTCTCCTCCTGACTTCCCAAAAACAGCCTACTCCTCCAACCTAGTCCTAACCCTGAGCTCACTACCTGGTAACCTTGCCCAGCCAATGCTATAAAGCCACATGCAGACAGGGTCTCACACAGGGTACCACCATTACCTTCCTGGCCCTTTCCCTCTCTCTTCAAGCACAACCAAGATAGGGTTTTCTACAGAAGAGCAGACTTGTCAGCCAGCTTCCCACTCCAAGGCCTCCTCCCAGTTTGGATGGTTGTGCCCATTTTACAGGCAAAGAAACTGAGGCTCTGAGGATAGGAACTCTACTCTGCTACCTCCCCCCACCCTCTTCACCCTTGTTTGTTTCCCCCAGCACTCAGAAACCAGTTCTACTATTTACTTCATCTGCTCAGGTCAGAGACCTCCAGAGGTCATGAACTCTTGCTCCCTCCTATATCCCCCCTCCCCTGCCCCCGCCCCAGCCCTTGGCTTCAGATGACATCATTAACATTCTCTCTTTCTTCACTCCCTCCCTCCCTCTCTCCACCCCACACACAGTGTGTGTGTGCGCGCGCGCGTGAGTGTGTGTGTGTGTGTGTGTGTGTGTGTGTGTGTGTGTGTTGGGGAGGGGCACATAGAAGTCCAGGGACCCCTTTGAAAAAGAGGATACCAAAGGCAGAAAGTCATCCATCCATGGTGGGTTGGCAGCAGGCCGCCAGGCTTTCGTCAGGCCCCCTTCGTGTTGTTACTTGTGGTCCCTGGCACCAGTGCCAAGGAGTCAGGCAGCCTGTCAACCTTCCAGGAGGCTGTCTCCGTGAGAGATGGGGGTTCAAGCCAAACCAGCCTTTCCTGTTCCGAGGAGACGGCTGACACTCGGAGAGCCCCCTTCCCCAGTCTGTGTGGCCTTGTACACCAAACAAGAGCACCAGCGTCCCTCACTTGCTGTCCCTCCGGTGGCAGGACCACCCACTTCCACACTACCCTGGTAGGCCACCTGTGTTGGTAAGAAGTCGCCATTTTCCTAGGTCTGGAATCTGAGTAGCTGCAGTTTCGTGCAGTCCAAAGCGTATGGCTCTGCAGCAGGGACAGCTCCCGCCTCTGTTGACCTCCCAGTGCATACTGGAAATGGGAGCCCAAGGGAGGGACACAGGAAATAGAGTCCTGTTCTTAAAAAGCTGCATGGCCAGTGCCTACAAGGCTTACACTCTGGGGACCTCCGCCTCCCTCCCCAGCCCTTTCTCCCACAAAGCCATAGAATGGGCCGGTCACTCATCATCTTGACCCCAAGCTGACGTCGTCATGGTGGGAAGGTTCTTTTTTGAAATCTTTCAGAGTAAGAAGAAAAGTAGTACTATCCAGCCCGGGCTGTGGTTTGTTGTTTTGGTTTGGGGGTTTGTTTGGTTAGCTTTCGAGACAGGGTTTCCCTGTGTAGCCCTGGCTGTCCTGGAACTCACTCTGTAGACCAGGCTGGCCTCGAACTCAGATATCTGCCTGCCTCTGCCTCCCAAGTGCTGGGATTAAAGAAGTGCACCCCCATTGCCTGGCCTGTATTGTTTTTATACAAGTACTATCTAAAAAGATGGTGGAGTAGGATTTTTAGTTTTGGCTTGGTTGGTTGGTTTGGGGTTTTGGGGGGGGGTAGTGGTGGTTTGGTTTGGTTTGGTTTTTAGTATTTCTATGGAGGAAGAACCCCACGTTTTAATAAAGCTAGAATACCCTAGCCTCTGAGAGTCACAGGTGCCCTACCCTACCCATGCCCTTCACCCCTCCTGCCTACGGGCCTGTGACACAGTGAGAAGACTCAGAAGGCTTCAGGTCTTCTCAGGTCCCAGAGCCCCTGGGTGCCACCATTTACTACCTGGTTAGCATGGGGGGACCCACAAAACAAGACAACGATGAGGCAAGGAACTCTCCCGAAACTGAACCCTTGTTGGCCTGCTCAACCTGAATGGGACACAAGCTGCTAGGCTCCACGGCCCTGGCCTCTGGCCACTCTGTTTACCTGGGCCTCCTGGGGTCTTCGCAGCTGTGGCAACTTGGAAATTCAGCTAGGCACTGTCTGCCGTCCCCAGGCCTCACATCTGGCCTTCCTGGCTCTTCTGTGACTCTGAACCCGGATCCTTCGACTTTTTCCCACTTCTGACCCCATCCAAGCACTGATTCCGGCTTCTGGTCCTATGGTTAGGGGCCAGAGACTCCCTTAGCCCTTGCGTGATGGCCGTTGGCCCTGGGAGTCTTCTCGGGCTATCATCATGGCGCTCTCTGCTGCTGCACTTACAGGGAGGACATCCCGCCTCAGCCAGGCTCCATGTGCTGTCCACTGGGGTAAAAGTGGGGCAGCATACCCTCTGGAGACCCACCAGCTAGCTAGGAGGTGCCCATTCCTTCCACGGAATTGTTCATGTCTCCAGCTTGGCATCCTCCCTGGGAAACAGCCAGACACCACACCCAGGATGACACAGAACATCCCAAGGCTACCCAGCTCCTTACCCTGTGAACTAGTGGTCATAAGACCCAAGGCCAGCGGTTCTCAACCCTCCTAATGCTATAACCTGGTACTACAGCTCCTCCGCATTATGCTGACCCCACCCCCCACCACAGAATTACTTGTTACTACTTCACAACGGAAATTTTGATATCGTTATGAATCGTCATGTAAATATTTTTTGGAGGCAGAAGTTTGCCAAAGGGGTCGTGACCCACAGGTTGTTGAAAACCACTGCCCTAGAGGTGAGAAACCCAAGCCTACCACTTCTGCCCTTCGTGGCTGGGTGGCCCTCGCTAGGCTGCTGCAGCGCTCTGAGCAGTTGTGAAACCCTCACAGTGCCACAGGAGATGGGGAATAATAACTGCAGGGCCAGCAGTGGCAGGCACGGGGAGAGAGTCTGTGGTTCTAAGGACAGACACTGCTGGCTCCACCCAGGCCCTCCCCTGTAGTCTCCATTTGGAAATGACCTCCCTACCTCTCCACCCCCTCCCCCCCCCCCAGATTGCATTGGTTCATGACCTCTGCCTTCTCGCTTTCATGGACTTTTGCACTCATCTCTGGGCATTACAGCCCTGCATTCTACATGCTCCTGGGCTGCATGCAAGACCAGGAAGGTGTAGCAGGGCCGTCCTTGCCGGCTTTCTAGTTCCCGCTGCCACTGCCGCTGGTGTCCCTTGGCACATAGCTGCTTTCCCCACTCCTAGTCGCTCTGCCTTGTCCTCTTGGCCATGTCTCTCTCGACTTCTCATTTCTGCAGACACTGGCGACTGTCCTGGGACCCATGCAGGTAACCCAGTCACAGCTTTGGCCACATTAGATAGCGCTCGTGAGCTGGAATAATTTGGGGTCTGATGTTTGGGGGAGCGGTTTTTACCCTGATCTTAGCGGACTAAAAACCTTTTAGTTTTCATTGGACCCTTTAATTTTATATTTTATTTTATGGCTCACCTCTCTATAGTGAGTAAGCCGATTTTTTTTAAGTTATGGTAGTGAGCGAACGTTTAAGTAATTTTAGTACATATATAATAAAAGTTACAAAGTATTAAGTGTACAAGAGTGTGGTTGGTATTTAGCTGTGACTGTTACGAAGAAGGGAGAGTCCACAGCATCCTGGGGTACCTCCCAGTCCCCTAAGACCTCTAAGGCACATCTCCTCACACATCCTGATCTACTCTCCTCTGTATCTTTTCCCCATAGCTCACCATCATCTTCAAGAACTTCCAAGAGTGTGTGGACCAGAAAGTCTACCAAGCTGAAATGGACGAACTTCCGTCTGCCTTTGCGGACGGCTCCAAAAATGGGGGAGATAAACACGGGGCCAACAGCCTGAAGATCACAGAGAAGGTGTCGGGCCAGCACGTGGAGATCCAGGCCAAGTACATCGGCACCACCATCGTGGTGCGACAGGTGGGCCGCTACCTGACCTTTGCCGTCCGGATGCCCGAGGAGGTAGTCAACGCCGTGGAGGACCGTGACAGCCAAGGCCTCTACCTCTGCCTGCGGGGCTGCCCGCTCAACCAGCAGATCGACTTCCAGGCTTTCCGTGCCAACGCTGAAAGCCCTCGCAGGCCAGCAGCCGCCAGTCCCTCTCCCGTGGTCCCCGAGACATTCCCCTATGAGACAGCCGTGGCCAAGTGCAAAGAGAAGCTGCCCGTAGAAGACCTGTACTACCAGGCCTGTGTCTTCGACCTCCTCACGACTGGTGATGTGAACTTCACGCTGGCTGCCTACTATGCTTTGGAGGATGGCAAGATGCTCCACTCCAACAAGGACAAGCTGCATCTGTTTGAAAGGACTCGGGAGCTGCCAGGAGCCGTGGCCGCCGCCGCCGCCGCTGCCACCACATTCCCCTTGGCCCCCCAGATTCTCCTTGGCACCATCCCACTTCTGGTCCTCCTGCCTGTGTTGTGGTAGACAGTTGGCCATGTAGGTAGGATACAGAGGAGAGTAACGACTGCCCTGAGCCTTGGGCTCCTGCCCCTGGCTTCTCCTTTTGTCTGAGGGCTCAAGTCAGCCTCAGGATGCAGCCCAGCAGGTGGGCTGGCTCCCTGAGACCCAGTGTTCTCTGCAGACCAACCAACCGTTCAGCAGAGGTGGCCTCCGCAGCTGACGGCCTGAGCATGGTGCCCTCAGAGCCGTCTGCAGATGTTTTGGCCGGGGTGAAGGGCGCGTGGGACAGCTCTCCCCTCTTGATTTGTGCACGCAACAAGGTTGTGGTGATTGATGCTGTGTTTTTGTGACAGTAGAGTTGTGTGAGGGAGAGAGCAGCTCCCTCTACCCTGACCCCCATCGTGTGAATGTGCGAACCAGAGCCCCCTAAGCTGAAGTCCACCCCCCCCCCGCCCCCATCACCAGAGAGACACTGGGAAAGTCGGCTCCTTCCACACCCTCACAATGCACTGAGACAGGCCCGGCTGACTGCTGCACACCTACTCTGGGGCCCCTGTGCCCTCCCACACACTCTCGCGCACACTGTTACACAAGCACACTCGCACACACTAAGCCCATGGGGACACCCCCAAGACCCCACATCAGGAAGGCAGAAGCATTTCCAAGATTCTATCCCCAGGCAGGTACTCCTTAGCAGTGTGACTAAGGGCATACCAGAGAGCCCTGCTCAGCATCTTTAGCAAATGGATGTAACCTTGTAGCCAGGAGGCTGTGCCCTCCTGGTCCCTTCCTACCCAGTGCTACGCAGGGACTGTCCCGTGCATCCAGCTACTGTGGATGTGTCTGAGGTGCTGCATCCAGGCACCTGCCTGCAAAGCCCCACAGTTGAAGGGAGGGTGTGTTTTGGCCTGAGGTCTAAGCGGTACCATTCATGGGCTCAGATCCCCAACTCTGGCTCCACCCTCTGCCCCTCTCCCATTGCACTTAAGAAATCGAAGTGCTGTCATTCTGAATGTTTCAACAGAGACGTGATCCTCCGGTTCCTGCCATCGCCACCCCTACCCCCACCCCTCACCCCTGCCCCCGCCAGCAGACATAAGAGTCCCCACCAGAGAGGGGCTGGGGTCTCAGGGCATGAGCAGCAGATCCAGTGGATAGGGCCAGCTGGCCTGCCCTGTCCTCTGCCCTTTCACTTGTCTCCTAGACTTCCCCTGCTGCTGGTCAGCAGCTACACCCCCCAGCCCTCTTGTCTGCATTTCTTTGTGGGAACTGAGGGGAGCACCTTCTAAGAGGCCTTCCTGCACCATGACCCTGCCTGGCGGGTTCTCCTCCCACTAGAACCTTCTTTCAACTCTCTGGCCACAGCCAGAGAGAGGCCTGTCACTGGGAACCTAGCTTTCTTTCCTTCAGCTCAAGGCCAGAGTCCATCCACAGAGCCCAGAGCCATTCCCATCTCTTCTGCTGTTCCAGAGGCCCCCCAAGGAACCAGCATGGCGGTACCGCCAGCCCCCCTGGGCCACCCAGCCAGCGGCCCTGCAGAGCCTACCCCAGCCCCACCCCCCAGGGACCTCTCATACACTGGCCGGGAGGCTGCAGAACCTGCCTCTCCCTCCCAGAGGTCCAAACCCCTGCCAAAACCACGTGGGTAGCTGGGAGGGGTCAGCTCCGCTGCCCCCTGCTGGTTTTTCAGCTATCCCTATGTTGGAAGTAAAAGAGTTGAAGCACTTTATTTTGGTTGTGTTTGATCACGTTCTGCTTGGAAGTGGGGACCCCTCACTGAGTCCACCTGTGTGCGACCTGTGTGGAGAGCCACTGCGTGTACATACTGTAAATTATTTATTAACGGCTAAATGCAAGTAAAGTTGGTTTTGTTTTGTTATTTTTCTTTTAGATGAGCTGTTGGAGTTTATTTTCGAAACAGACTTTGGTCCTTGCGGGGTGGAGAGGTGAGGTGGGTGGGTGGATGTGTCCCCACTACAAAGTGTGTCAAGACGGGGCTGTGTGGGCCCAAGTTGTGTGAGCTGTGAGATGCAGCTGTTTAACCACCATGGCCTTCGGGGACTGAGATTACCTCTCTTCCTTCCTATGCCTGAGCCGTTAGAAGGACTTGGTTGGTCCGTTTCCCCTTGCTCTGGGCACGTCAGGGCAGACCGATGTTATACGATGAAAGGCTGAGAGCTGTTGTCTAGAACAGAGTCTGGAATGGAGGAGGGTCTGCGGTCCATAATGGCTTCATCCAAGCCAGCATGACCGAGAAGCCCCAGCCACAACTCGACCCCTTCAACATCCCTTAGCACCCAGCCTAGGGGCCCAGTGATGTGCTCTGATAGCACCACTGTCCAGACGTGTGCAAAGCCAGGCTCCCTGCTGACTACGGGCACATGTTGTCGCCGTGATTCAGTGTCACGGGACCCAAACCATTTAACAGATTGAAGATCTGTGTGAGATGTGCCCCCCTGTACCATGCCCTCCCTGTCAAGGGCAGAGCCAAGGCATACACCTAGGTCAATTTTGCTTGTGATACTCTGTTCAAGTCAAGTTTAAGTCCCAGATAAGTAAGCTTGGTCAAGTCACTTAACCCTCTGAGGCTCCCAACAGCTCCCAGCAATGTCTTCATCTGCTCCCCAGAGGAGAGGAACCCGCAAGACTGGGGAGGAGACGAAAGGCCAGTAAGAGGAGAAATCCAGAGAGCATTTATGCCCACCGGACACACAACCTCAGCACCAGATGTGAGGAGAGAGAGAATGTTCAAGAGCCTTGCTTGAAACAAAGAAACAAGCAAAACCACAGGCTCTTAAACAAAGACCCTGAAGGGTTGATCTAGGAGGAAAGAGCTAAATGCACCCACTCTCCTGCATTGTCAGTCACCAAAGGCCTGGCCCCCCCAGTGGTCAGTGGGATTGTTAAAGAAAACAATCCCAGGGGAACAGCATAGCAATGGCGGGGCCATTGGCCCGAGCCACACGCTGGACAGACTGTGGAAAAGCCAGGCCCAGGCAAAAAGTCCTTCACTCTCCATCAGATGAAAGTGCCATGTGACACTTGCCAAAAAAATATGTGGGGCTTGGAATTTTTTTCAGGCTCCTAAATTTAACCCACAAGAATTCTTTCCTAAATACCACACCGCTCACTGCCCTCCAGAACAGGGGAATTTGCATCTCAAATGTCCGGGGCCAGCACCTTAAGTCTGAGTGCTCCAGTCTTCCTTGTGCATGACAGTTGCTCTGAGTTAAGTCTGAGTGCTCCCATCTTCCTTGTGCATGACAGTTGGTCTGAGTTAAGTCTGAGTGCTCCCATCTTCCTTGTGCATGACAGTTGGTCTGAGTTAAGTCTGAGTGCTCCCGTCTTCCTTGTGCATGACAGTTGCTCTGAGTTAAGTCTGAGTGCTCCCATCTTCCTTGTGCATGACAGTTGCTCTGGTGCAGACCTGGGCCGAGGCCAGTCAGCCTGGCAACCGAAGAGCTTTCGCATAGCCTGTGAGCTACTCTCTCTCTCCCACTCCATCCCCAACTGCCTATGAGTATGTAGCTCAATGTTAGGGCCCTTGCCTATGGTGTGAGAGACCTTAGGCTCCTGGGTTGTGCTCCCCCCACCCCCACCAGAGCAAAAACAAGGAAAAGAACTCTTAGGCTTCTCATATCACAAGCCAGAGTTTGTAAGGGTAAAAACCAGAAAGGACTGATCAGCGAAATCTGATAACTGCCCGGGTAAATTTGGAGGGAAAACTTATCTGAAGACTGGCAGAGGTCCAGGAGAGCCAGGCAGCACTGGAGCCTGTCTCTCAGGCCCAAGCATGGCTCAGAGCAGCGGCTGGGCATGTGAGCTTGGGCAGCAGGCTGACTTGGCATCGGAGCTGGGCTCTGCCTGTTGCTAGCTGTGTGGTCTCCCTTGGATTTTTTTTTTCTTGAGCCTTAGATTCCTGATCTGTAAAATGGAATTACACGTAGCCACCTCCCAGGGTCCTGTGGAAATCTAATGAGCTAATTCCTGGCACAGATGCCCAACATCAACAAGAGAACCCACCGAAAGAGGTCCCGGTGGCAGTGGTACCCAGGAACTTAGTCATTGATGAATCCATTTGTCTCGGGACAAATCCTGTATTCTTGCTGGGGAGATAAACCAATAGTTGATACTTACATAATCTAACGACCCACATGGCAGCAGACTCCAGGAAGAGAAGCAGGTACATTCTGAGTGGCCGCCTAAGGAAGGAAGAAAAGGGATGCTCCTCTTTGGAGGGGTAAAAGGCATGTGTGACTAACTCACCACACGAGTTTCTGGAGCAAGGCATGTCAGAAGGTGGAGAAAGCATTCTACAAAGAGCAGAGTATGCGGGGGTGTGTGTGTGTGTGTGTGTGACGACCTGGAGCAGCCCAGCCCAGAGCTCATAAGACCTTGATCCCTCTCGCTGCCATAGACCTGAGAACCCTGAGCAGTGGCTGAAGAAGGTAGGGAAGCATATAGCTGCTCTCAGTCCCCTCTCATTCCTCCTTCAGGAACAGGATGGCTCCAATCCTCTGGACTCTGGTGGCAAAAAAAAAAAAAAAAAAAAAAAAAAAAAAAAAAAAGAGAGAGATCTAAACATTGGAAGAACCGGGCAGCATGTGGGTTATCTGCGGTTAGGCTGGAGTCTGTGTGCGCCTGCTGCCCTCTGCAGGACAGTTCTAGAATTACACTTACTCTGGGATGCTATGTCAGATACAGAGATGGTCCCACCTAGGGAGGCATGCTAGTGAGTTTTCTGTCAGCCTGAGTCACCTGGGAAGAGGAAACCTTAATTAAGAAAACGCCTCCATCAGATTAGCTTATAGGCAAGTCTGTAGGGGCATTTTCTTGATTAATGATGATGTAGGAGGGCCAAGGCAACGGTGGGTGGAAGGGACCACCAGGGCTGAGTGTGCCACGGAGGGCAAGCCAGTAGGCACCATTCCTGTGGCTTCTGCTTCAGTTCCTGCCTCAAATTCCCGCCCTGACTTCTCTGCATGTTTGGAAGGGCTAAAATGAAACAAACCCTTTTATTCCCCAAGTTGCTTTTGGTCAATGAAGTGAAACATGAAGACTCTTTGGAAAGACAGTTGGAGGGTGTTTTGTTAGGACAAACACGTGAAGGAATGTTTCATTAAAGTGGACACAGGTGTAAAAAGCTAAGGCGGATTCGTGAAGGAATGCTTAGCTGAAGCAGACACAGGAGAAATGATGTTCTACTAAAGCAAGCACGTGAAAGGACGTGTGATGAAGGATTCTTGGCTAATGACAGGCATCGTCCACCTCACATTGCATTTGTCGGGAAACCATGGAGAGAAATGCACCAAAAACTTGTGGCGGTGTGCTGTAGTTTGTTGCCACTTTCAAGGACTCGGGCTGACTGGATGCATGTGCTGAGGCAGGACACGTGGAGGACACGTGATGCTTGGAGGGTAGAAATAGGACTCCACAGAATGACGAAGAGAGCTTGGCTTGCTGGTACAGCTGGCTGTGTAACGCTTGTGGGTCTCTCGTCTTCACTGATCTTCGCTTCCCTGAGAGATGCACAGCTGAGAACTTCTCCCGGGGCCCCTTCTGCTGTCTGGAGCTGAGGCTGAGGCCCGGCTGTCTCTGCTAGGTAGTGTCACTGCTGTTGCTAACCTGATTCTTCTGAACTGGGCTCCTGGTGCATCTGTGAGGTAGTTTATCTGTGAGGTGTTTGCGAGTGGATGGAGCTGCCACTGCCTGCTAACCTGTGAACTGAACTGCAGATTTCCAGACAACAGACAGGAGTTGCTCCAAATAACCTTTCTAAACAAGTCCACTTCCCTCTACCCCCACCCCCATATCCTTTTTACTAACTCTGAAGGGGGGGGGGGCTACAAGAAAGGTTAAAGCGTTTAAGAACCATCATTAAAAACAGGATTTGAAAAAATTAAAGTTACAAGTCATTGTGTTTATCTCTGAAATAGAAAGCAAACATGGACAGGTTGCAGGAGTGGTCTCCATCTTCAGTGCGTCTAGTGGCCCGACCATCCTCTCTAACAATGTGACCAGCCAAGCACATATTATGTATCCTGCAGGGCCTCCATCACGGCTACCTCTGTTGGCCCTTGGTGGGGCTAACAGAACACACATCTTGTAATCTTGCTTCTTTTCTCCCTTAGGTGGCATTTTGTCTGCTTGCAGTTTGCTTGTCTAGAGTACCCACCCCACTTAAAATAAATTCCAAGAAGGCAGGCCCCATGCTTCTGTTGAGAACTCCCTCCAATGAGCAGCCTGTCCCCAGGATCTAGTTGTAATTGTGTCCTTCTGACACTGAAGCTCTTCGATGGCTCTGTCCCTGCTGGGCTCCAGAGCAAGCGGTGGCTTTACAGAAGCCTCTTGCTCAAGCCACTGGAGCTTGGTGCTGGGAAAGGCCTGACCTCTGAGAAGGACAAGCTTTGTCCTGGTCACCCCGACCTCCCCAGCTGTCCTCTGGTTCCATCCCCAACTAAGAATGGGACATTGTCTCCTGCCTGGTGGCCTTCTCTCTGCCCTGTATGCACTCATACAACACACCAATTTGCAACTGAAGCTGCTTCACAGCAGAGATAAAATGGGGTGGGGGTGGGGAGGACACACTCTGACTCCCATGAATTCCTTTATGCCACCCAAACACCACAATAGTGCCTGTAGTTAGCAGGAGTTCCAGGAAAGGCAGAGAGCTCATGTGAACTCCCCATGCTTGCTTGCTCTGAGGTATGGCAATTTACTCTGCACACACTGCAGGTGAAGACCATTGTTTTTGTTCCCAAATAAAGCCAGAAGTGTGGCCAGGGACAAGCCACTTGGACACATTAACAGTCCAGGACATGCCCGGGACCTGTCACCTGAGGGAAAGTCTCACCAGCAGGGTCTGGGCAGGGTGCCACTATGATCAGGGGCATACAGAAAGGTTTTAGCTGGTCCAGCCACATCCACAGCCTACTCCACAAAACCATGCAAGCCAACAGGCAGCATGGGCCAAAGAAGGTTCTGACCTGAAGTATGACAGACGGGGCTTTTAGTTAAAGCCTTGATGGAATTGCCAGGACGGCTCCTTTAAAAGCCACAGACTCTGTTCTGACACACAGCTGATCCTTAGTTTTTGTACATGACCTTTCTGTTGGCACTAATTGAGCAGGGTTTGTGGTGATCACCAAACATTGAGTCCCTGCTAGGGAGGGCTGGGAGGCAAGGGCCTGCAGCTTCCAGAAGGTGGGCATCTTGGCAGCAGTGGGCTTCGAAGCCAGCTAACTAGCACTTAGATTGTCACAGCACTTGTTCCTAAAAGGTTCCCAGAGCTGTTCTAGCTGCGTCCTGAAGCAGGGGGATCACCAGGTTTCTTCACAGGACCTGTCCTCCACACTTCTCCACTCAGGCGCAAGCGTTATAGACCCAGCAGCCTCCTGCCAGGCCAGGCCTTGCACCTAAGGGTCCTGGACAACTAGCAAGGTGGAGTCCCAGCGGCCGCCCTCTCCCTGCTGAGTGGACACATGGGTGTGTTTGGCACTAAGAATTGAGAGAACCATAAAGGTTTGAGTTTTGTTTCAAAGACACTTATGTGCAAGTTTTAAAAACCCTGGGCTTGGGCAAGATTCTCCTAAACTCCATCCTAGGACAATTTCGACACATAGGCCAGGTCACCTTTCCTCTATCTGGGCCATGTTGGAGCTAAGCCTGCCGCTGTGCCAAACTGCAAGTGAACATTTGTGTCACTGTTTCCATAAGAAAAGCGTTTTTCGGGGCTGGTGAGATGGCTCAGTGGGTAAGAGCACCCAACTGCTCTTCCAAAAGTCCCGAGTTCAAATCCCAGCAATCACATGGTGGCTCACAACCATCCATAATGAGATCTGACTCCCTCTTCTGGAGTGTTTGAAGACAGCTACAGTGTACAGTGTACTTACATATAATAAATAAATAAATCTTTTTTTAAAAAATAGAAGAAAATTTTTAAAAAAAGAAAAGTGTTTTTCCGCATTCAAGAATATATAACCCAGGGCTGGAGAGATGGCTCAGTGGTTGAGAGTAGTGACTTCTCTTCCAGAGGAACCAGTTTCAATTCTCAACACCCATACAGCAGCTCACAACTGTTTGTAATTCCAAGATCTGACACCCTCACACAAACATACATGCAGGCAAAACACCAGTGCCCATAAAAGGAGAATAAATCATGAAGGAAGTTAGGAAGTTAGGAAGTTGGGGAGGGGAGGGGAGGGGAGGGGAGGGGAGGGGAGGGGAGGGGAGGGGAGGGGAGGGGAGGGGAGGGGAGAGAAAAGAAGAGAAGAGTATATAACCCAACTGATTAACTGCACTAAAGCTGTAGGCTGTAGGCCTGATGTCTTACTTCTCTCTGGACAGAGGTGGATGTTTGAAGCAGGCTCCCCATGACCACTGTGAAAGATGAGGGCAACCTCTCATGACTCAGTTTTAATGGCTCCATGCCATTCCCTGAAGTACGCAGCTGTGGTTTGTGGCTGTTCAGGGACAGAAAACTATTTAGAACCAATAACAAAAATGCAACTTAAAAAGCTTCCATTGTCGAAGATGTAAACAAGCATGGACACACAGCTTGCAGCCAGCCAGGGAGGGAGACTGTGGCGTGTGCCTCACACCAGAATGTAATGTAACTGGTTAGCCCAATTCTAAAAATCCTTAGTAACACTTTTTAATATACAAGAATCAAAAAAGTACAGCAGTTTTACAATGTAGGAAAATTTAATACATACTATATAAACAACATTATTTACATCAGAAATCACCAGGACAGTGGCATTTTTCACAAATATAAATTAATTACTGTTTAGTCAACAGGTTTCAAAAGTCCACAAGTTTACAAGAAAAACCACCTGTCCCCAAATGAGTAGGGCACAGGTGGACTACAGCAGCCTGGACCCTTGGCATGGCTCTCTTCCCAACACGGCTGGCCTCGGCTACGAGAGCACAGGTGCTGGGCTGGACCACGGCTCCTGCTGACAAGTGGGTTTGTTTGGTCTGTAGGATTTCAGTGTTGCTGTGTGTGAACGTTTAAGTGAATCACATTTGTTCTGCAAAGCCTGATGCAATGTCAGACACACCAGGTCAGAACCTCAGCAGCACAGTGAGAAATGTTGGCGCTCCCTCTGTGGGGCTTAGGAATGACTACACAGAGTAGAAGGAAGGACCATCAGGCTGGCCAAGTCAGAGAGGACACAGTGGTCAGTGGAGGCTTCATCTTCGTTTTCTAGGGCCACAGTGCATCATAGGACTTCAGGACTTGACAACATTCACACATAACTTCCTCCAAGTCCTGCCACTTCCTCAATGATGAGCAGCTGCCCAAAGCCAGGCCCCACAGAACGTCACTGGCAGCTTCTCTTACCTGTGCAAACTTCTGCTGTAAGCATCTGATGCACATACTAGTTTAAAGCAAGAGGAATGCTTCCTTTCTTTCAACCCCTCTTCAAATCCACTCCCTCACCTACAGCAGATGTTTGATGGGACATACTGTAATCTTAGAATCAATGTAACACTGATCTGGCCGATAGGGTTTTTGCTACATTTTATGGCACTATACCTCAAGTCCTGAATAGGAACAAAAGAAAGTTCCTTTTTCCTCATGATGAGACAGACAGTTTTGAGAATAATTTGTAACTTCTACCAACAAGTTGAAAGACAAGACCTAGGTGAATATGGAAAGGCAAGGCCTCCACCCTCCGCCTTCCTTCTGCAGAGGTACCTCCTGTGCCTGCTACACTCCCAACATCCAAGAGCTCAGCAAATCAAACACAGACAGTGTCAATGTGATCAGCAAGAAGCTCCATCTATGGCTCACTTTTCACTGTGTGCCCAAAATATACCTTTCAGAATTGACTGAGAAGTCCGGTAAGCCACCAGGCATCAGACTCTAGCCAGGGGACTTCTATGTGGTTGGTGGGCTCTATTGCAGGTCATGCATGCACACAGTCAAGGTGAAGGGCCTAGTGCCACGAGGAGCCCAGAAGGTCTTCGAGCATTAGCTGCAGGGACCGACTCGGCAGCAGTCAGGTCTGTGGTGCTCTAAAGCAGCGAAAGCAATGGCCCATCACAACCATGCATGGCCAGATGTTCCACTCAGGACACAACTCATGCCTGCCCTGGGGAGGTCATTAATAGTACTGCCTGGATGACCACCCCACTCAGAGTGTCCAGGGAGTCAAACCCTGCAGAAGTCCAAACAAGACTTTTCATCAACTCAGAATGAGCCTGGACTCTTACATACATATGTTCAAGTCAATGTTCCTGTCTCTATCTAGAAAGGCTTTGGATACCTTAACAATACTGGCAAGCTATACTGAAAGTGAGTAAAACCCAAGGCCCAACCCAGTATCCATACACTGAGAAGAGCCATTCAATGATAAAATCCATCTGTCCCACAACCCAACCCAACCCAACCCAACCCGACGCTGACCAGCCTCCTGCCACCTTAACAGCTTGGCTACCCCATCACGGATGCTCGTGATTTGGGGGAAAATTAACTTAGGTTTATTTCTACAGATCTTAAAGTAACAAGGTTTGATTCTACTGAGTTCCAACTTGTAATGGAGATGTAGCTTTTCACCTGACCACATCTCAACTGTCAAGATATTTCAGTCTGTGCAGGCTGCCCCTTCAAGCTGTGTAAAGGAACCAAGATGCAGCTACAATTCGACAACTCACTCCAATACTGACAACTCCATGCTTGCTGGCACTGTAAACGAACCCTGCCCCCTATCTGCACGTATGTCCCACATCAGGGCTCACCAGCAGGTATCTTATCAGCAGGCCACCTCCATTTCTATCTCCAGGACCTGTGACTCTCCTTCTCAGCACAGGAATCAGAAACCCACCAGGGATTCCTATTTTCCTGGCTATAATAACCCCACCCCCATCTCCACCCCTACACCCACTTAGCCCACTCCCCAAACAAGCAAGCCCCACGCTGGCATTAGCAATGCCCAAGTCACAGTACTCTAAGTCAGCCAGAGGGATCCAGCTTTCCCTGACAGTGAGGGGAAACGGACACCACCCAGAAGACCAAACCTCTGAAATGTACAAAGATAGTGTGGGGAACATTAGTGTTGGCAGGGAGCAGGCCACCATGGCGGCCATTTCCCTGTCTCGTTATCCCCACCCCGCTTCACATAATGAGACCAAGTGTATCATTTCTCCCAATAACACAGCTAAGGGCTAAGGGGTATACCTGTCCCCCTTTCAAGTCTTGCAGTGTGAAACCCACCCTGTGCCCCCACTTCCCATGAGCATCGTCCCTCGTGTCATGGTGAACCAATCACACACTGTCCAGCAGGTCCTTGCCCTGGTCACTCATGCTGATAGAACATTCACTGACTCTCAAGGATTCCTTCAGAGGAAGCAGCCCAATGAAGCTGGTATATAAAGTCACCTCCTCCTAGCACCCATGGGGGTGGGAGGCCATGAGAGGCTAGGATGGGTGGGTGGGGCCAAAGTGCAGGAGTGGAGACCGAACCAAAGCAGCAGACGAAGGCCTCCGACTCCTTCAAGTGCTCCTTCAGCTGCCAAGTCAGTGGATTCAACAGCAGCAGCATATCCAGAAACCCGGCTCAGCAGCCTGACCGCTGGCCACAGCTGCATCGGAGCAGAACGCCCAAGTGCTTGATGACTTCCGCGATCTCCCTGTCTTCAGGAGTGGTCCTTTATGTTTTCCGAACATTCCAGTTATAATCTGGGTTGTTTTTCTGTTCTAGTGATCTCTCCAAAGGAGACCTATGATCCAAGGGTGATTTGGAATCATGGGGAGATTTCTGGGAAGGGGGTGAGCGTGGGTCTGAGAGCGCAGTGTGCAATGAAGGCATGGGCTGCTTATATTCCCCCAACTTGTCTGTGTGGAAAGAGCGATAATGGTCTGAGGGTCCCTGGCCGTGGTAACCCATGGTGGGTCTGTGGTCAGACATTCGTCGGAAATCCTGCTGGTGATAATTCTGGGGCCTGAAGTCATCTGACCTCCTCCGCTTGGAGTCATGATGGTGCCTGAAAGAGAGATGCAAAGATCAGCTGAAAAACAAAGCTAGATTCCTAATGCTTGCTCTATCTTCTGCTTCCATTCCCTCACATACACAGAGATCCAGAGACTAATGCTTATGTCACCAGGAAGCTAAAGCACACACATAGACACAAGATCAGTAGTTAGTCAGCTGTTTCACACATATTGGTAAAAGGCATCCTATGATGACAGACACAGTAAAACTGCAGTAAGCTCAACTCTCCCTTCAGGAGAACACAACTATAAATATTTTTATATTTCCATGCTCAGGAGGAAAAGATGTATATTTTTTAAAAACCTATTTGTAAATCATTAACAGCAGCAAGACCCAGAATCAACCTAGATACTCAGCACTAAGGTTGCCTAAAATTATTTTACAAACTGACTTACCCCACCAGCACATGAGGTAGGCTACCTACACACTTAAAGACTCCACTATCCCAGTAGCTCAAACCAGGCAGCTGCTTGCTGAGACTGCCACCTCGTCTTGGCCCTCTTTCTCTCCAAATTCATTAGCTCCCAGGCCACTCCCTATCAGGGACACTCCTATCACCACATGTGACCCAGAGTCCTACCAGCTGCCTGACTGGGACCCTCCAATTATCCTACCTGGCCTTTAGACCCGAAAGAATTCCACACTGGCAGAGGAAACTTGTTCCAAGCTCCTGACCACAACTGAAGGTACCAGGGCCATAGCAGACAAGCAAAACCACTTGAAATAGGGACTATAGCATCAAACACCAGTCAAAGACAGGATGTTCCACTCCCAACACAGCTAGCTGTGAGTCCTGAGCAATGTAAACTCCTCTACTAAAGGAAGGTGACTTCAACAACAAAGCTCAACCAAAACCAACTCTAAATATGCAACTGTCAAGCAACAACAACAACACACACCACACACATAAATAAATAAATAAATAAATAAATAAATAAATAAATAAGCAACATATCTCCAAAAACACAAATCTATAGCAATGGTTCCTGTTCAAAATGACCTGGAAGAACTTCTAAGAAATTTAAGAGAATTTCACTGTGAGCAAACAACTCAAAGGGCAAAGATGAATGGAATGAGAAAGTCAATCCAATTTAAACAAACAAAACAACTTTGATTTGGTGAAGGAAGCCCAAACTGAAATGATATTTGAAATGAAAACCTCAATAAGCCAATTAAAACCCTCAGTGGAAAACCATGGCAACAGAACTAATCACGTTTACAGAGTCGGATAGAAGACAGAGTAGAGAAACTGGACTTGATAAAGGTCAATGAAAACGTTGTAGAAGAAACTATGAACAGAACATAGGAGAAGTTTGAGATAACCATTAAAGCCCTGACCTCCAAAGATGGCATGAAGGAGAAAACCATAGTGAAGGAATCAAGAATATCTTTAGTGAACCCAAAGAAGAAAACTCCCCAAACCTAAGAGATGCTCACCCAGATACAAGAGACCTAGAGAATCTCAAACAAGACCAGTAAAAAAAAAAATCTCCATAACATATTATAATTAAAACATTCAAAATATAAAATAAAGGATACTTAAAGAAAGCAAGAAAGCAAATCCAAGTTGCTTGTATAGAAAGGCCAATGAGAAAACCCCTGACTGCAATAGTACTCTAACAATAGTAATATTCAGTATTACTCAGTATTACTATACTGTCAGAAATCGTTATAGCAGACCAGCTTAGAAAGATGTCCTCCAAGTCCTAAAAGATCACACCTGTCAGCTAGATCACTATACCCACCAAAACTATCTCTAAACACTGAAGGAGAGGGGCGAGAGATGCTCAGTGGTTAAGAGCACAGGTTGCTCCTCGCATGCACTTTCAGGAGGGTCTGAGCCTCTGGGGCCCTGGAGCACTTGCACACGTGTGTGCATACACTCACATGCAAACAGACATAATACCTACACATAAATAAAGGTAAAAACAAATCTTTAAAAAATAATAATAATATGGATATTAGCCCAGAAACTTAGGATACCCAAGATATAAGATACAATTTGCTAAACGCATGAAAGTCAAGAAGAATGAAGACCAAAGTGTGGACACTGTGCCCCTTCTTAGAAATGGGAACAAAACACCCATTGAAGGAGTTACAGAGACAAAGTATGGAGCTGTGACAAAAGGATGGACCATCTAGAGACTGCCATATCTGGGGATCCACCCCATAATCAGCTTCCAAACACTGACACCATTGCACACATTAGCAAGATTTTGCTGAAAGGACCCAGATGTAGCTGTCTCTTGTGAGACTATGCCGGGGCCTAGCAAACACAGAAGTGGATGCTCACAGTCAGCTATTGGATGGATCACAGGGCTCCCAATGGAGAAAGTACCCAAGGAGCTAAAGGTATCTGCAACCCTATAGGTGGAACATTATGAACTAAGCAGTACCCCGGAGCTCTTGACTCTAGCTGCATATGTATCAAAAGATGGCCTAGTCGGCCATCACTGGAAAGAGAGGCCCATTGGACACGCAAACTTTATATGCCCCAGTACAGGGGAACGCCAGGGCCAAAAAGTGGGAGTGAGTGGGTAGGGGAGTGGGTGGGAGGGTATGGGGGACTTTTGGGATAGCATTGGAAATGTAAATGAGGAAAATACCTAATAAAAATATTTAAAAAAATAATAATAAAATTAAAAATTCACAAGAAAACAGACTAAAGCGGTGGTCCTCAACCTTCCTAATGCTGACCTTTAACACAGTTCCTCACGTTGTAGAGACCTCCATTCATAAAATTGTTTCTGTACTATTTATGAATCTTAATTATTTTCTACTATTGTGAATTATAAAGTAAATCTCTGTGTTTTCTTGGGTGACCCTGTGGAAGTGTTGCTCAACCCCCAAAGGAGATGTGCCCCATTGGTTGAGAAAACCTGTCCTGACCACTAAGTCAACAGAGGATACTAGAAAGAATATTTCAATCTGAAAAGGATGAATATGCCAAAGAAATCACAGGGAACAAATAAACAATGCCAGGACACATAGAGCAGTGTGTGTGTGTGTGTGTGTGTGTGTGTGTGTGTGTGTGACACCCATGCACATAGGAGTATATTGCTGTCAATGGTGTTTTATAGGCCATCTAATACATTACTAGGCATGGAAAGTATCAGGAGATATGAAATATAATGAGCTAAGCTAATCAAACTGAAATTGACTCAAATGACATCATCAGCAGGTGAGGAACAATTCTGATAAGTACAGTCTAGTCAGCATACCACACTTCAAGCAGGATAACATTAACAACAATTTCAATTTCCAGAGGAAATGGAAAATGGCAACATTATTTGGAAAATATTGAAAATCTTTCAAATTTATAGGTATGAAAAATAACCCTACATATCCAAAGAGCTGGGTGATTCCTGAGTAAAAGAAATGCAAAGAAAAGTGAGTCAGGGCTTCAATGTGCTGAGCAGAAAGCACCTGCTTCATGCACTCAAGCCCGGGGTTAATCTCTGTACTCCATTACAAGGGAAGGAGGCAGGGAGCGCAGGCCGGCAGGCAGGCAGGCAGGCAGGCAGGCAGGCAGGCAGATAGCACAGCCTATGATAGGGGACAGAACCAGGCATTCAACAGTAACTGTCCGTAAAGAGGAAAAGGGAGAAGACAGGCGTTTTTGTCAGAAGGCATAAAGCAGACAATGGAGGAGCATCTCACAGTACTGAAACTGGTTACTGAAAACTTTACATCCAGCAAAAATACCCGTCAAAATAAACACCTCCTCACAGTGCAGCCTCAGTGAACACAAGGACAAAAGGACAGACCAGGCAGAAATGCAGACCTGCACAGAGAAGCCTGAGGAGATGATGGGAAAGCAGGAGGCAGAGAGCATGCAGGCTCCCTCATGAGGTGGCTAATGCAGGCGACAGCTACGCATCTAAATGGTAGATCTCCCAAAACAACAGCAGGAGACAAAAACGCTGTGTAACTATTGCCCCACTTTAAATTCACAGAGCAGTCTATAAGCACAAAGCATAACATCTGCCCAGGGAAGCCCACAGGTGCCAAGAAGTTCAGTCAACAGCCAGATGTTAAGTGAAGTCTCTCACACTTGCCAACTCACAGTGTGAAACTGGCTTGTCACTTCACTAATGGCACTGCACAGCTGTAGAGAAATAGAATTTCAAAAGGCTGACTTAAATTATTGGATCCGGGTGGGCAAGGACCACAGACTGGTGCCCACCTCATGTGCCATGTTATGAACTACTACCATTGAGTCTGTATTGTGTGTATTCACTCATAGGTGATGTGTGGACACACATTCAGGTGTGTGAGGTACGTGAATGTGGAGGCCAGAAGTCAGCCTCAGCTAACATACCTCAAGTACCACTCAGCTTTTAAAGAAAAGCATCATACTAATTTATTCATCTATTAACTCTGTGTGCACATGTGTGTGTGCACATATGCCACCATCCACTGTGTACACATATGCCACCATCCACTGTGTGCACATATGCCACCATCCACTCTGTGCACATATGCCACCATCCACTGTGTGCACACATATGCCACCATCCACAGGCAGACTGACCTCAGCTCATCAGGCGTGGCTGCAAGCACCTTTACCAGCTAAACATCTCATTGCTCTAACCTTGTTTTTTTGAGACAACATCTCTCACTGAGACCTGTAGCTTAACGATTAGGTTAGGCTGGCTGGCTACTGAGTTGCAGAGATCCTACGCCTCTCTGATATTTGCAGGGAAATGGATGGGGAAGGTACACAAGGTGACTCAAACTCAGAATTCTCCTTTATATGTGGATGCTGCCCCGTAATGTACACATGTAGTCAGGTTTAAGAACAGGAAAATTCTATGAATCTAGAAAGTAAACCAAGAGGAGATATATTATGTGAGAAGAAAGTACGGTGGCATGGGACTTCCAGGACACATGGGACATGAAAGAGGAAAAGAATCTGGCAGGGAGTCACAAGGGGAAATCAGGACAGTAGGAGGGTGGGAGAGATGGGGGAGGAGAAACAACTTTGTTCAAAAATGCCATAGTGATATGGAACACATTATATGCTGACTTGAAAATATAATAAAACCACAAAAGAGTGCCAGGAGAGCAGTGTCCTTTCGTCTAGCAATGTGTGAGATACTCCTAAGTTGCCTGTGCCATAAATAACACCCCACCCCAACTCATGCAGCAAGCACAAGAAAGCTCACTGGGTCACAAGCAAAGACATGGAAGGAGGAAGGAAGCCTGTTGGGAGGGAAACTGCACCGGTCCAGAGAGGGAGGAGGGGCAATGGGGTGAAATTACCAAAAGCACATGATCTGTGCGTGTATAAAAGTCTTCAAGAACAAAGCAACACTTTTCAAAAAGAGGACAGGGCTGGGGAGACGTCTCAGGTGCTAAGAGCACCTGCTGCCCTTGCAGAGGACCTGGGGTCAGCTCCCAACGGCAACATGGCAGCTCACAATCTTCTGTACTCCAGGTCCAGAGATCCGATACACTCTTCTGACCCCCGAGGTACCAGGCACACATATGGTTTACATACCCACGTGTAGGCAAAACACTCATACACATCAAGTCAGAAATACATCCGACAATGCATCCTCCTCTCCTGCATCCTCAGGCTGTCCCCACAGCAGGGACAAGGGATCTGTAACTGACACATGGGAGAAGCCCAGGATGCATCAGATGGACAGGCCTGCATAGGCATCACCATCCTTCTTCTCATGAACAAGTCAGTGCCTCACCTCTCACACCTTTCTACACACCTGTCATAATAGTCTCTGTGTCCCCGGTGGTCTCGGTCGCTGTTGTACTGCTCATACGGCCTCTTTCTGGACATGTTGTTAGGGCGGTAGCTCCCAGAACGGTGGGCATCCATATGCCTCCGGTCACCATAGTGGTGGTCCTTATACCAATGCTGCTCATACTGATGGTGCCGGTCGCCCCCCCAGGGGGCGCTGTTACCACCACCATAGTTGAACTTTCTTTCCCTCTGCCAGTCTCCTCGATCTGCAAGAGGAAAGTCGTTTCTTAGCTACAGCACATGGAAGAATTTACTAAGGTTGGCCTGTTATAAGGAGAGAATTCCTCCTTCTTAGCTTTATTGCTTTATTGCTAATAAAGTTTTAAATGTTGCCACCAACTTTGAAGGCAAGAGAAAATCTACCACCCCTGTCTTTTTTAAGATCTTCTAACACACTCTTAGTCTTTCATTCTTGCTTGCCCTAATCTGCAGCAGACCCCTGAAATGAAACTCACTCAAGAACCGAGAAGAGACTTTGGAAAGCAAAACTGCTGTTTCGCGGTAGTACCTCACTCAGACAGCCAAAGCGAATCAGGCTGCTGAGTCGACAGCAGAGCTGTGTTAGCTGCTGAAGCCTCACTGGAGACCTCTTCTTTAGACCATACATAAGGAGTCATTCGAAGGGCTGAGCTCAGGACAAAAAAGGCCAAGCCACCATACTGAGATGGGCATCTGCTTCCCTTGGGAAGCCAAGGGGATGAAGTACCACCAGCTACAGCTGCAACAGGGTTTAAAGCACTGTGTCATGTACCTGGGCAGAGACTAAAAATCAGAAGGAAAAAAAGCCTATGATGGTTTGGACGGTGAGGCGCTTACTGAGGAAGGAGTTTTAAATAACTGTAACCAGGACTGGGGAGATGGCTCGGTGGTTAAGAGCACTGGCTGCTCTTGCAGAGGACTCTTCAGTTCCCAGCATCCACATGGAAGCTCACAACCATCTGTAACTCCAATTCCAGGGGCTTTGATATCCTCCTCTAACCCGGGAATATCAGGTATGCACATGAAACACAGACCTACATTCGAACAAAAGAGCTCATACACATGAATGAAAAATAAAAAAAAATCCCTAAGTAACTGCAATGAACTTTTGTTTTTAGTTAGGGTCTTAATATAGCTCTGGCCGCCTATAACGATGTAGACAAAACTGGCCTTGAACTCGCCCAGTGCTGGGATTAAAGGCATGCACTACCACACCTGATTTAATGTTCCTTAGAAAGGAGGTAAAGATGAAAATAGATTTTCTTTAAAAAAAAAAAAATCTTGAAATTTTTACAAGGCGTTTAAGCTACTCTCAAACTGAAGAACACACACACATATCCATACATACATACACACACACTTTGTTGAAATGAACCTGGGTCCTCTGGAAGATCAGCCAGTGCTCCTAACTACTGAGCCAGCTCTCCAGGCCCAGACCTATTTTTAGTGGCTAGCAGTTTAAAGGAGCTGTGGAAGCACTTTTTGAGATAATAACTTGCTACACAGCCTCAAACGTGCGATCCACTGTGTATATGTACACAAATGGAATTCTGTAACTAAAGTTTAGAATGACATGCACTTCTCTTGACTGCTGTAGGAAAAATCTTATATTGTGCTTCTATGTGCTTTGAATCTTGCTCTTTACCTTTTCCTCTCCTGTCTCTAAAAGTCCTTTTTACTTATTTTAACTGGTGAGCAGTAAAGAATGCACACATTAAATTCCTGCACTCTCCCTCTCTCCTACTCATCTAAGGTCAGTCACTAATGGGCAGGCAGACGTGACGTTTCACACCTTCTGTTTTACATGTGCTTCAGTATCATAAGGGAGACAGGTCCTTGGCTAATCAGAAATCAGACAGACGGTTACCATATAACCAGCAATCTATCCTAGATGCCTAGCTAGAACAGTTACAAAAAGGCACTCCAGGAAATATTTGGATAGATTTATATTAGTACTATTCTCAACAGAAAAATAAGAGGAGAAATGAAATGTCCATTGATAAATGAACAAAACGTGGTCTATCCATTGAGTGAAAAAAATAACCTTCCATAAAAAAGGAATTAAGTACTGACTCGCACACACTGCAATTAGAATGAACTTTGAAAACATTTTGCTAAGCCAGTCATAAACGGTAACATACTATATGTTCCATTTACATGAAGTAGTCAGAGTATATTAATTTTCAGAGGTAAAATGCAGATAGCTATGAAAGCGACAAGGATGGGGAATGGTATAGAATTTCATTTGAGGAGACAGAGACTAAATGGAAGGAGGCACGGAGGCACAAGTCGCTATGCAGGACACTGACCGTCCCCAGCCCCACTGACTGGCTCACCTTCCAATGCTGTATGAGCTGCGTCTCAGTCAGTTAAAGACAGGCATGGAGTTGATGATTGCTTGGTTCTTATTATTCCCCACTTTGACTTATTTTCCCCAACTTTATTTTTCTTTTCCATCTGAGTGTTTTGCCAGGATGCATGTCTCGTGTACCGCATGCATGCAGTGCCTACAGAAGCCTACAGGAGTCAGGTTCTCTAGAACTGGAGTTCCACATGGTTGTGTGGGTGCTGGGAACTGAACCAAGGTCCTGTGAAGAGCAGCCAGTACTCTTAACCCTTGAGCCATCTCTCCAGCCCCAAACATTTTTACTGAATAAAACTTTCAGGAAAATGTGGGAGTACTTTTTGAGATAACACTTTGCTATGTAGCCTCAAACATGTAATCCTCCTGCCTCAGCCTCCCAAGTGCTGATAATAACAGCAAGTGTACAATGGCTGGTTTGGCCAATTCTCTGTAATAACTGATGATATTGGGTGAAGATGGACTAATACTCATGTAACCACTCTCCTAGTCAGGGGACGATATATTTACTCATTTCAAGTTATTTTGCAAAACAGACTAGAACAATTCCTATCCTTAATAACTAGTGTGCATTTCTCCTTTTAATTATTGCTGACCTGAATAAGTGGGAAAATTTTTTTTAAAGATTTATTTATTATACATAAGAACACTGTAGCTGTCTTCAGACACCCCAGAAGACGGCATCAGATCTCATTACAGATGGTTGTGAGCCACCATGTGGTTGCTGGGATTTGAACTCAGGACCTTCAGAAGAGCAGTCAGTGCTAACTGCTGAGCCATCTCTCTAGCCCCGGAAAAAAATTTTTTTAACTTTCTGCTGGGGGTGGGGAATGTTGTTATATGGGCAGTTTTACTTTCCTCTTTTATAGGAATGTTCCATGGATTCCCTAATCCTTAATCTACATAGCTGTAATGAGGTTCGAGGAAATCTTACATAGGCTGCAGGACCCTGAACTCAGTCCTCTCCTGCTTCAGCCTCTCTAGTTCTGGGGTTGCAGATACCACCACACACCTTGAATTTTATCTCTGTATATTTCGTTTCTTTTATCGGGACATAGTTTCTCTATTTCTGGCTGTTCTGGAACTCACTATATAAGGCAAGCTGGCCTCAAAGACACAAGAGATCTGCCTGTTTCTGCCTCCCAAGTGCTTTGATTAAAGGGGTGTACCACCTTGTCTGGCTGTCTCTATATTTTTCTAAACAAATGTAATTCAACCTACTTTTCTTTTCCCTTTTTAAGCTTTGTTTCAAAATTTATATTTAAAATTAAATAGAAACTACATGTACGTATTGTGGTGGTTTGATGAGGTTTGGTCCCCATAGCCTCGTGTGTCTGAACGCTTGGCCGATGGGGAATGGTGCTATTAGGAGTTGTGGCCTTATCAGAGGAGGTTTGGCCTTGTTATAGGAAGCAGGACACTGTGGAGGTGGGACTTTGAGGTCTTACGTGTTTAAGCTACACTCAGTGTGAAACACACACAGTCCCCTTCTGCTGCCTATTGATCAAGGGCTAGAACCCTCAGCCCCTCCAACACCATGTGTGCCTGCACGCCGCCATGCTTCCCACCACGACGTTATGGACTAAACTTCTGAACTGTCAGCCAGCTCCAATTCAATGTTTTCCTTGATAAGAGTTGCCTTGGTGTCTCTTCAAAGCAATAAAACCCAAAGATACTCATTTTATGCATGTCTTAAAATACATGTTAACTATACAATCACTAACTGTGTTAATATTTAAAACCTCCCAATGATTCTAAAGGATATATTGTCAACTAGTCACCATTCTGTACAGTTCATCTCTTGAACATTGTTCTCCTAACTAAACTATCCTTTAACCAGCATTTCCTCCACCTCTTCTTCCCAGCTTCCCAGCCCTGGATAACCACTGTTCTCCTCTCTGATCCTCTAAACTCAACTCGTTAAATTCTGCATATGGAAGAACCACGTAGTATCATCATTCTGCACCAGCTTACAGCTCTTAATCATAAAACCTCTGGGTTGATCCACATGGCCACAAGTGACAGGCTCACTTCTAATGGGTGCCTGCCAATCCCTCACTTAGGTTAATCCCATATGCTGACTCTTTTAAGTAAGTATTCACCAATAGTAAACCCAAAAGTCCCGCCAGCCCTTCAGCCTGAGATGCACTCAGTACTGGGTCTGCTGGGTCGGATGGAGTTCTCTGTTAATGCTTTAGGAACCTCTACTCACGCTTTCTACACGGCTGTGTTCATCAATGGACACTGGCAACAAACGCATGCCTTCACCTCCACATCCTGGGAGCCCTGTGCTGCTTTGATAATAGCTATTCTCAGGTGTCAAGTGGTGTCTCACTGCGGTCCACAATGCTGCGTGCTTTTCTACACACCAGCTGGCTGTTTGTACACCTTTATTAAAACTTGAGACTAACTGGTCTCTGAGATAAATGACTACTGAGGTACAGGTGCTAATCTAAAGGTCAAAGGCAACAGGTTAAGTCCCTGGGCCACCACCAGCACAGCAGCTGGGAAAATGTCCACTGCATACAAGGCTAGGACCTAGTAGAGTGAAATTAGGGGAAGCTAAAGCATAAATTGTTTGCAACAAACTCACATCAGTTCCTGAAAAAGAATAAAACAGTCCATAAACGAAGTTCCGGTACGTCCTGCTGAGATAGTTCCAAAAGCAAAGGACCGTATGGCCCTACAGGTAATCAGTCCTCAGCACACAGCAAAGAAGGGTACAGGCTTCTCTGCTGACTTAGCGGGAAGCTGTGAGCTAAAATCATATCCGTTTACCTCTGTGCCTCCCTGTCTGGACTATAACTTAACTTAGGGCAGTGCTTCTCAACTTTCCTAATGCTGTGACCTTTTAATACACTTCCTCATGTTGTAGTGACTCCCCCAACCATACAATTATTTCATTGATACTTCATAACTGTAATTCTCTACTGTCGTGACTCATAATATAACTCTCTCTATCTTCTATGTGGCCCTGTGAAAGGGGTCTGAACCCACAGGTTGAGGACCATTGAGTTAGGGTGTTTCAGAGTTCTCATGAGCAGCTTTTGAGAAATGTCTCTTTAAACCCTTTGGCCACTTCTTAACCAGTCCCTTCTACTTTCCACACTAACCCTTTATCAGATTACAGTCTCTGAAAGGTCTCTGTCACACACTGCTTCTTCACTGCCAACCATCCACTGTTCATTTTTCTATTTGGTTATCTTCTTGTCACCAACTAAGTATTAGCAGTCTGAATGCCTACCTTACACACAGAAGTAAGTTGCTCCCTAAGTCTGCCCATTACCTTTTGTTTGTTTATGGTACCTGTGGTCCCTTAATTTAGAGCTGGCCCTTAACCTTCTAGATCTTTATTTCATGTTTTATTTCAACCAAGAACAGACAATAAGGTCTTGGTAAAAGTACAAATGTCCTTCGAAAACAAGGTGACTGAGGGTTGTGACACCTCCGAAAAAGCTACCTAGTGGCCTACCTGCGTTACTAAAGTGTCTCTTGTTGGGGTGACTGTAGTTATCTCTTGGATGTCCATGCATTTGTGGGCCATGGGAGGCAGGCAAATGAGGCTTCTGAGGATGAAGGTTGTGTGAGGTATGGGACTGAGATATCAGAGAATCCCGGCTTGAGCCCGAGGCCTCTGGTCGAAATGGTTTCTTACCACCAAGCGAATCATCTTTCTTCTTTTGTTCCTGGAAGAGTAAAAAAACGAAGAGCTTAGAACCCAGGCTTAAGTTCTGAGATCAGAATAAAGGTCACCTCCTGAACAGGTCCATCTTGCTCCTCTCTACCTTTGAACTGCCTTTTAGTAAATTCTTGCCAAAACTGTTTGTCAACTCCCATGGGCTTCCACAGCGGCAATCACCTAACAGGAGCTGGCAGTCTGCGGACTTTGACCTACTAGTTCATTGCAGGAAAACCAACCTCTACTTGTGAGAACACATGGAGGACAGCTAGGTGTCACTGTATACAGCCTGTCCCTGTGCACACAGCCAGGTAGTCAGCACTCTCAGAAGACTGCCACAGCCACACAAAATCCTGCTTACTAGGTTTCCAAGGCTAACTAGGCTAAAGAACTCCCAGCTGTCAAATGGGAAGAGTTAAAATCTGACCAGGAGGGGAAGGACTATTAAATTATTTGCTCTATATCTAAACCTTTTGCGTATAAAGAACAGAAAAAAACACTTTATTTGTTTCTGTCTTTTCTTTATTTGGCACATTATGAAAATATCTTCTCCATATTTCATTTGATGCTTGAGTAAGAAATTCATGGCTGTACCGTCCCATGATTATTGGCCAGCAGCCATGCCCACTGTAAGCATGTTTTAGCCTTTGGTTAGCCTTAAACTAAACTCTTGGAAGGAGAAGCACGCGTTCTACTCTGCTGACAAACTGTGAAAGCAACTGTGCTGGCTAGATTATGTCCACTTGATACATGCTGAGGTCATCTGAGAGAAGGAGCCTCCATTGAGGCTGGGCTCCTTAAGACTTAGCTGTAGGCAAGCCTGTAAGGCAGTTTCTTAATTACTGACTCATGGGGCAGGGCCCAGCCCATTGTAGGTGCAGCCATCCCTGGGCAGGTAGTCCTGAATTCTATAAAAAAGTAAGCCAAGGGGAGCAAGGCAACAGGCAGCACCCTCCATGGCCCCGCCTCCTGCCTCCAGGTCCTGCCATGTTTGAGTTCCTGTGCTGACTTCTTTCCTCACCTTTGCTCATGCTGTTTCATCCCAGCACTAGCAACCATAGCTAAGACAACTATCAGAGAAAGAAGATGACTCACTCGACATCCGTGTGTCCCTCAACCTCATCAACTGCTGTGAAGTTTGCCACCGTGTGCTCACTGTCAGATCCTCAACCCAACTTACTCTCCTGCCTAAGGGCCTTTCCCAACTATGCTCCCACCCATAGAAAAGTTATACTGATAGAGGCCGGTGAGATGCTCAGTGGTAAAAGCACTCAACACTAATGCTGACAGCCTGAGTCTAAGCCCGGATACACAGAGTATGTGGAAGGAGAAGGAAGAACAGACGACTGCAAGCTGTCCTTGGATAAGCGCTCATACTTGTACTCCCATGAACTGTCTTTCTTTCTCTCACTCACAAAATGAATAGACAAATATAAAAACTTTGACTAGAGTTTCACTAAGACACACTGTATTGTGCCTATTCTCACTATATCATATTCGTCAGTGTAAAGTTGAAAGATGAGCTGCTTGAGGGCATAATTCTCAGGTCAATAACCCAGCAAGTTCACATTACAACTATTTCTAAGTGCCCATGCTGGCCCTAGCATGACTACAGATGCTGAAGGCACAGCAATACATGAGAGACAGAGAGTCTCTGTGTTCGTGGGCCTGACACATTTGTGAATGTGGAATAATGTCCACAATTGCTCCTCAGTGGCTGATTTGGACATGGCCCATGTGGGACGGTAGCAGATCTACAGGAGAGCTTGCCTGCGTGAGAAGTAATGCTACAGCAGAAGCCAAGTCACCCTTATGGCCATCCCCATACAATACATACGTACTTATACAAAAGGGCAACAACTACTGGGCACTGCAAACTGTCTACTCCTTTAAGTGAGCAATTTGGAATCTTCTGTGTGAGGAGCTGGATGGATGCCAAGTACATGGGCCCACACAAGAATGGGACTTATGACAAGCCACATTACAAGCTAAAAAAAAAGGATATACATAAGAAGGAAGGGTCTAGAAAACAAGCATCCAGGTCATGAGATCACAGGTTAACAGATCCTTGTCAGGATTTAAAACCCTATTTGGCTCTAATGCATTGGTTATCTTACCTAATAAACAAAAGTTTTACTGTCTGCCTACTCATGGGAGTATGTTAGGAACTAATGAAATTACCTAGTATAATGAAAAATCACAGTCTATGACATTATGTCTGGACCATAGGTCACACACTCTGTGACCTGCGCTGGTTTTTGTCACCTTGCTTAGGCTGTACCAAATCCATGTAAAACACAGGCAAAGAGTCAATGGCCTATAGGGCACCAACAACCCCACGGATTGATCATTACCTCCCCAGAGAAAAACAAAACCTAAGGGGTTTCCTGTGGAACTGACTTGCAATAGTTGTATAAATTAGGACTACATTTGCGTTTTTACCTCCTCTTCTTGAGATCTTTTCTTATGAGCCATCTTATATAACTTATGTAGTTTTCGTGCATCAAATTCTGTAAACTTGGAAACAAAAATCCATAGGTTCCTAAAAGAAAAATAGTATTGGTAAATTAAACAATGTAAAAACTGATTTTGTTGTTGTTTTGTTCTGGTACTTCTCTCTTTTCTTTTCTTTTCTTTTCTTTTCTTTTCTTTTCTTTTCTTTTTTTGAGACAGGGTTTTTCTGTGTAGTCTTGGCTCTCCTCAAGAGAACTCAAGAGATCTGCCTGCCTCTGCCTACCAAGTGCTGGAATTTTTAATGTATGTTCCATCTTGCCTAGCTAAAAAGTGATTTTATAGATGGCAAACTACTAAATTTTGATGTAAAAGGTTATCCAAGTCCTTGCACTAAGCTGGGTCCACAAGAGCATACTACAATCCCGGGACTCATTGCCACTAAGGCCTGTCATCTCTAAGAGACTGCTGAAGGCCCTAGCGAGGCATTGCTGTATAGCATACATAGGAATGGCACAAAGAGGGTAATTACAGAGACGCTGGAAGTGACAGTAAGTTACCAACAGTGCTCTTTATCCAAGCTTTCCAGTGAGCACTTTCTCTATGCTGTGCTGGGCTGGGCCACCAAACAGTCAACATACTATGTCAGGTAGAGAGCCACTTAGCTTACTAAGGCCTCTCTTATAAAGAGCCACAGGCTTCTTGGCAAATTACAACAGACCCTACACATTCCCAGTGCCCTGGCTGTTCACTTTCAAGCCTCTGCTAAAGCCTTGGCTGTGTTCGTTTCACCATTTCCACTTAGCTCATCTACTCTCACAGTTCAAGGTCCCCAGCCTCCCTGGCCATCCTTGTGCAGATGTGCAAGGGTGTATGGTCTGAATGTGTTGTGTGCCATATGTGTGCCTGGTGCATGTAGAGGCTAGAAGGAGGTCTGAAGTTATACATGGTTATGAGCCATAACGAAGGGATTGAACCTGGGTTCTCTGGAAGAATGGCATTTGCTTTTATGGATGGACTGTCTCGCCATCCCTGTAGGCAGTTCCTTCATACAACTTCTAAAACTGCTTCTATACCTATTTTTAGATGGTTAGTTTCTATGGAAGTCATACCTTGTATTATTTTTGAACTTTTAAAAATCAAGGACGTTTTAATAAAAACGTGCTGGTGACCAGGTTTTAAACACCAACAGAACCAAGAGCATAGCAGAAAGCCAAAGATGACCTGCTACCATCCTTTAATCTGTTAGAAAGAAAGCGTTATATGCTAAGTAAAGTGGGGAAATGTAAACAGTGTTAAGCAGGAAGAAATGACTGTTGAAAACTATATTTTGTACTCAGGAAGTGTGGCATGCTATCACTAGCATCATGACGAAATTTCTGAAAACCGATGTTTCACTCAAGAGCCATCCACTAAGCCAGAGATGCATTAACCACGAAGCACATGGGCTAAAGGTAAATACAGTTTATGGAAATACACTTAACATTACTTTTTCAACATTTCCTCTAGTACTGGGAACTAAGGCCAGGGCTTTGTACAAGCTACAAAGCCACGTCCCTCGAGTCTCACTAGGCTGGCCAATCTGACCCTAAGTCAAACTACAGGCCTCCTGTCTCAACAGTTTGGGTGGCTGCACCTCCCATCTTGACGATTATCACAGTTGCTTTCCAGGGTTGCCATTTGCTCTGAGTAACTACGGGAGATGTCCATGTTCTGAAAATCATGACACTGATCCTTCAGGAGGAAAATGACACCCTTATCCTCACGTGATGGGTCACAGTCAAAATGCAGATACACTAAATGCTCCATACAAGAACACCTGCAGGCTAGGGACAGTGAGTATATATGAAACAAAGAGGAAGTTTATATTTGATTTGCTTCCCATTTAAAGACATGTCATTACCTATGTTTATGAATATTTTAAAATCTAAAATCCTTCTGATTCTAAGCATCTCTGATAAGGGATAGGCAACCTGTTTATAAATTAACATGCAAGTCATAATGTCTTGCATTAATTTCAGTTACTACTAGAGTTTTTTTATTAGGGAGATGAAAATGGAGAACTCAAGTTCATGTGCTTATAACCTTTGCTTCGCTTTACGTGTTAGACCTGTTTTAGCTCTTTTTTTTGTGTCAGGTTGGGAAAAGAGAACATGAATGAGAAAGTCCTGACCAGATTGGACTGTTATGCTTTTCCTTGGTAGATGACTGATTTGGGAGGGCCCAGCCCACTGAGTGGTGCCATTTCTCAGCATGTGGTTCTGGGTGAGCAAGCCACAAGGGGCAAACCAGTGAGCAGCACTGCTCCGAAGTCTCTGCTTCAGTTCCTGTCTCCAGGCTCCTGCTCTGCTTTCGGCCTCACCTTTCAGCAGTGAAAGGTGACCTAAGAGTCATAAGCTGAAATAAACACATTCCTCCCTAGCTTGATGGTGGCCCTGGTATTGTATCACAGTGACAAAACAGTAACTAAGATAGTTATGGAGCCAGCCCATTTCTTATAGTAGACTTAATAACACTAACCTGAGATGAGGAAAGTATTATTCTGGTTTGTGTCTTATGGGTTTAAAGCAAATATTCTGACAACAAGCCAGAAAGCCCGTTACTGTTGTTGTTGTTATTATTATATTATTACCACTATTATTACTATTGCTATTATTATTACTATTATCATCATCCTCATATAAACCACATTAATGGTACATCAAAAGAAAAGGCTGGACTTTACAAAGTGGCTTATTTCATGAAAAGGAAGCTGAGGCCTAAGGTTATACTGTCAACAAATGAATCCCGTTGGCAAAAGAGTAAGTAACCATGCAATCTATTTTTAAAAACAGAGCACACTCGCACATTGTCAAATCAAACTGGGCAGAATCAAGGCCAGAGTGGGTTACCTCCTCCACAATTTGATGTGCTCCTGGTCTGAGTAAGCTTTAAGGCACTCGGCTATGCGGTCTCCAATTTTGAGCAGGCAGTTCCTGGTGTGTTCCAGCTGTTCTTGCACACTGAGCCCTTTGTCAGGTTTGTCCAACTGTTTCAGTGCCTTCTTCACAGGCCTCATCCTCTCCTTACACTGCAACAAGCCAAAAGAGCATGAGTCATGTCAAAGAATGCTTAACAGGTCCACACACTGAGGTCCAGGAAAGACACCCACCCTCATGCTGCGTGTCACTATGAGAGGAGTGGGAACACCCGTGGAATGGGACAAGTGCAGAGACACAGAATTCCGAGGTGTAAGTGCCGTCACCATATCCGGGATTAGATGAGGACCTTTGATACCTGACTTAGCCTCTCTGAATGTTCTTTCCCCATCTGCAAGAGAGCTGTGGCCACGAAGAAGGTCAAATGTAAACAGTACTATAGGGTTAACCTGAAAACCGCGATCATAAAGTTTCTTAATAATGAAACAACAAAACTACTATATACTCTGTGGTAGTCTCCTCAGCTAGAAACTCATGGGCATTTTCAGTAGTTAACTTCAGTTTTTATAATGGAATAAAGAGACACTACAAATTAGGAAACACTGTTTCAGTGAGTGGGAATAAAAAATGTACCAACGATTTCTACAGAACATATAAATTACCCTGCAGCTCAAGCTAGTCTGATCTTGCTATGTGGCCCAGACTGGCCTCGAGTTTGTGATCTTCCTGCCTCTGTGTCCACAGTGGTCAGGTGACAAGCATGTACCACCAGACTTAGTCACATATGTGGCTAGTATGAACAAGACCCTTGGTTCAAAACATATTAACACAAAAAAACCGGAAAGTGGCACCACAGAAGCATCAGATATTGCTTTATTTCTAAACAGCGCAATAAGGAAGAACAGGGAATAATGAATGTATTCATTATCCAATTCATTCATTCATTCATGTTTCTAGTACCTAGGTGAACATAATGCTCACAGAATATAAGAAAACTGTCTTCATTGCAAAGAAAGAAAACCATAGGCATATGCAAATAGGTTTTAGGGTCTACAGAGAAAGGCCAAACACAGAACATCACAGAATTGGGTCAATATTCTCCCTTCTATTGTCAGCCCAAGACAAAGACATTTCCCGTTGCAAAAAACGACAGCTTTTTCTTTAGCCTGAAAGAGTTGCTGAAGTGAGCCATGACTTGTAAGGTTTGGAAAGAGAATAGAGTTGTGGAATGGATAAAGGCTGGCAGCCCCTTCCCAGGCTCCCAGAAGTGAGTGTGTCCTGGTCCAACTCTCAGCTTCATAGCGTGGAAGCAGGTACGGTCTAGAGCTTTACCACCTTAGCCAAAGCCCTTCTCCTCAACAGTTGGCGCGTCTTAAGCCACCACTCTAGCCACAGGGCCACAGTCACCACCTCATACATCATAAGAGCCCCTGCCACTCTGGCATGCATGTCCCTTTCTTCTCCCATTCCCATATGCTTCCTTCAGAACCCACTTCAAACATTACTCCCTGGACCTGCCTCACCAGATCAGATTCCCTTCTTGCTGGATCTCCAGGGACTCCTCTCTCGCCTCTATACCCTATCTATCACAGGGGCATCAACATGATTCAGGGAGTTAGCTATCTAGTCAGCTTGGTCATGGATCCTACTTTCACTATAAACAATAGAAGAATAAGAAATTTCTTCTTTAAGACAGGGTCTCCAAATGTTGTTTCCTGACTGGCACATTTCTATTTCCCAAGTGCCACAGAGAACCCCTCTAAACTCTGCAAGTGTGTGGTACACATAAACTCATGCAGGCCCACACATACTCTCAAAAACAGAAATATAAGACACCCTACTGGTTCAGCCTACAATCTGTAAACATAACAAGGACATGCTTGCAAAGCAACACAGCAGCGTTTACCCTAACTGAAGCTCTGTGGCTGCACCTGGGAAGACAGAGCACAGCGAGCATTGTGTCCAAGCATCAGCATCCTCCGTTTCAAGACTTACAATGCTGAAGGTTTCCTGGTCCAGATCATCGTCTTCATCCTCCCCGATGGGAACAGGCTCACTTCCTGCTGTAATGTGCACAGGACCCTGAGATCGCTTTGATTTACTTGAAGACTTGCCATCACCACCTTTGACCTTTTCAAAGAGTTACAAAGAGTCATGATCACTAAATAATCTTAAAATCTAGGCAGAGTTCTGTTTGTTTGTTTTATTTGGTGACGGTGGTGGTGGTACTGTTTTATATGACTGTGTGTGTATCTGTATGGGTTTATGTGCTCCACATCTGTGCATGAACATGAAAAGGCCATAGAGGGTGCCAGATCTCCAGAAACTGGAGTCATAAACACTGTGAATCAGAACGTGGGTGGGTGCTGCGAACTGAACCTGGGTCCTCTGCAAGACCAGTGCTTTGCTAGAGCAGGGAAATGATGACCTCAATTCACACAAACTTAAAAGATTAATACCTAAATTCTAAGTATTCCCATTTCTGTCTAAAGGTACTCAACTACAGCTTTGAGTTTATCAATATAATTTACAGAAATTTCATGAAGAAACTAAGGATTTAAACAGAACTCCTAATTACCATGCAGCAAGCTTTATTAACAGCTACAGTCTGGTCCAGGAATGCATATTAACTGTAACTGACAGAAGCCAAGAGAAACAAGCATGGAGACCAAAATAATGTAGATTCAAAGCCTTCAGAGGGACACACACAGATTATTTAGGAAAATTTGATACAGATTAAATACAAATTTTAAAAAAGCATGGAGGAGGTGTGTCTGGAAAGATAGTCCTAGAGTTAACAATGCTTGATCTTACAAAGAGGATCCTGGCATGGTTTCCAGGACCTTCATGGAGGCTCAGAAATGCCCAGGGAATCTGACACCTCTGTAAGCTCCTGCCTGCATGTGGTTCACCTGAATATAGTCAGGCAGACATGTGCACACAAAGAAAACATAAAAATATTTTTAAATAAAACTCACAAAAGCACAACAGCATGGTCTCACATCAACTTTACAGTAGGCATTCTGAGGAGTGGGAACAGGAAGAGGAACTGGACAAGGGGAGATGCAGCAGTGCCCGAAAGGGGAAAAGCCAGCTGAAGTAAACATGAAAAAACGTGAAACTGCCAAGCATATTTAACCTCAACACAAAGAAATCAGAGGCATGAGGATCTTTGTGAGTTCCAGGTCAGGAGGGTTATATAGTGAAACCCTGTCTCAAAAATAACTCAACAAAACCAAACCAAACTGAGAACAAAAACAAAAACAAAACAAAAGGAAACATTATTTTGTAGGAACACTGATGCAAAAGACTTCATCCCCTTTACCCAGCACAGCTTACTCTTATTGCAAAGCCTTAGCATTATTCTTGTATTTGTGTAGCTGTGCCCTTAATTCATGTGTAGTCCATGTGTCCAGTGTCCACAAGGTGAGAAGAGGACATTACATCCCCGAGAACTGGAGTTACTACAGATGGGTGCAAGCCACCACATGGGAGCTGGGAACTGAATCCATGTTCTGTGCAAGAGCAGAAAATGCTTTTAACCACAGCATAGTTTTTAACATGAAAAACTAGAAAGTAATTTTAGTATGAGACCTAAATAGCTTCTACTACACAACAGCCAAATTATCTAATAAGAACTACTTTAGCACCTGTTCTTCAGTGGTAAGGTAGTGCAATAAATATACTCTTGTGTGGAGAGAAGAGGCTACCCAATGGTCTGAGCTAAGCAGTATTTTATATTTATAGTCATATTCCAAGGGGAAATTTACAAAAGTTAACGTCAAAAAGGTAAGATGGCGAGTGCTAGAAAGGTGACTCGTGGATTATGAACACTGCCCACTCTTCTTAAGGCCCAGAGGTCCAGTCCCAGAACCCTCATGGTGGCTCACAAGCACCTGTAGCTTCAGTTCCAGGAGTCAATGCCCTCTTCTGGCTTCTTTGGGAACCAGACACACATGTAATATATAAATATATGCAAGCAAAACATCCATACACATAAAACTTAATTAAAATCGTAAAAAACAGTGAAGGTGTCAGTAGATGGCAGAGTTATAGCTGTGATTTGCTTGAAGCAATGCTAAGGGCTCATTACAAACAACTCTCTTCACATCTACCTAGTAATGAAACCATATCAATTCTATGGTTTGGAATGACTTCCTGAAACTCCCAACATGAAGGCCTTTACCCAGGTCTTCTACTCCAGTGTCTGCTGCTGATATGTGGTATCTGGTTGGAACCCTCAACTCCTCAGGTCTGCAGTATATGTAGACAGTTTTCTTCTGTCATAGTCTAAGAAGCTGTACATGATTCTCTCTCACTTATCCCATCTCATCTCATACACTTCTGCCCAAATGTGTAATGGCAGACCAAATAAAGGTCTTCTACATTACAACAGCTCAAGACTGCCTAGCTCCCTTTCCTGTGAGAAGGGTGCAGGCATCCCTTACGCAGACCAACCTTCCTTCCTAGATACACTCAAAGACAGTTCTCCCAGGGGTTATACTTCATGTTATATGAAATCTTGTATGCTGAGTACCTTCTCTTTCTTGTCTTTGGACTTCTTCCTCTCTTTGTCTCCTTCCCTGTCCTTCCGAGAGCTCACTGGTTTCTCTTTGTTCTCCTTGTTCTCTTTCTTCTTCTGCTTTTTTTTCGTTGGACTTTTTTCTAGACCATCATCCTAGGAAGCAGAAAACCGCACATTTCTCAATCTTGGCTTCCTAGTTTGTTTCTAAAGAAAGCAGCATTGGACCAGGGCTCATCAGTGACTTCAGTCATTTCCATTAAGAGCCTACCAGCACTGCAGAACTTGTAGAACTCTCAGTCCACTAGATTTGTACAGGCAGACACTGTTACACTCTCTGATCCAATTCTCAAAGTAACTCTCAAAAGCACTGACCAGATGGAGTTCAGCTCAGTAAATACACTTGTACAGGATGCATGAGGCCCTGAGTTAGATCCCAAGAACCACCCACCCCACGCCCCTAAAACAACAGCATTACTGTTTCTACTCCACAAACAGAAAAAAAAACCAAGGACCAAAGAAACATTACACCTGCCCTACTACGTGTCAACTAGTACTGATGAGGCTGTCAGTACCTGAATTCATGTACTTGAGTTCAAATCTATGTTGGTCCTTATAGCCACTGGGGGCCCTTCTGGAGGCATTGTCACATATTACTCTCAGAACAATAAGACTAAAATCAGACTTGTCACTGAGTGACAAGGCACTTCCACTTTCTGCAAACTGGATTACAAGCTGGCAAGCCAATGGCTACACTCAGCCTCTAAAGGCCCTCCAACTAACTGAACCGCATTATAATGTAAGTCTTGAGTTCCCTGTTAACCAGTTTCTACAAATTTCTTTCATTCTCTAAAACAAAGAGAATTACCAACTGCCATTTGTCATGATTCAGCTATGTTGGAATCTGTAACTGCTTACTTAAGAGGAGCAACTACTATGGTGGTCTGAATAATAATGGCCCACATAGGCTCACATATTTGGATGCTTAAGTCACCAGAGAGTGGAATCTCTGATAGGAACAGAAAGATTAGGAGGTGCGATCTTATTGGGGGAGGTATGTCACAGGGTGTGGGCTCTGAAGTTTCAAAAGCCCCTACCAGGCCTAGTCTCTCCCTCTCCCTCTCCTCTCCCCCAGCCTCTGGTTGAGGTTCAGGATGTAGCTCTCAGCTCCTTCTCTTAGCACCACGCCTATGACTGCTGCCATGCTCTCTACCAAACCTTGGAAGCTCTAAGCAACCCCCCAATTAAATGCTCTCTTTTGTATGGTAGGCTTGATCGTGGTGTCTCTTCACAGTAATGCAGTGACTAAGAGACAGTATTTCCCTCTGGCAGGCTAGGTAAAGACAGACAATATACTGTTATTTTACTCTTCTGTCTATGAACAGACACGACCCATGCCTTCCCAGGTCTCGTACCTTCACTTCCCCCTCTTCAGATGGGTTGTCGGAGTGTCGAGGCGACGCTGGCTCCAGCCCGTGCTCGTCCTTCAGCCTGGGGGCTTTGTTCTCCTTCTTTACTCGAGGCTTCCGCTTCTTTAGTTTGGCCTAGAAAATAAAAATACGGCAAAACTACAAATCAGCCCCAACCCATTAGCAGGAGCACGAAATACAGCTGATGCAGTAACAACCACTTAATCCAAAGAGGATAACTTAGGAACACAAAAGGATAAGCAATTGTACCTCAAAGAAAATAAAATCTGGATAAAACAAACCTCCTAGCTTCTAGCTAGGCCACACCACTTTAAATTTCTTGAAACTACTGATTTCATGTTTTGGAATTCACTAAAGGTAAAAGCCCCAGAAAAGGTTCAAACAGTTCAAGTACAAAAATATACTTAACATTAAAGATGACGACAGTATAACACCTGAAAATTACGAATCTAAACTCAGAAAAAGCTTAAAATATTGTTGATCTAGCCAATCAAAGTATGATCTAGCTTGTCTCTAGAACTTAGTATTTCATGTATCACATTCCTGCCATACTATCTACAGAGTGATACTGTATACTTGAAATACTATTGTATAAAAATACCAAATGGAAGTGCAGTGATTTTTTTCATGTAAGTTTTACTTATTGTGCACACATGCACACAGAACACAGCTAGGGAGGACCTAAGCAGCAGCCCACACAAAGGCTGGCTATGCAAGCTGGTTTTAAGCTTAGGTTTTCTCTTTTCTGACTCCTCATCCTGGGGAGGTAAAGAAAAGAAACTTCCAATGGATTCATTAGCAACTTGGGGTTTTTCAGTGAGCCAGTGTAATCAAAACTGAAGTCCAATTTCTGAAATTAGTTTGGAATGCAACAGCCCGCTCCTGGAATCCATTATCACAGCCACCCAGTCAGATACCTAAACATGAGAACTATGGCCCCAACTGAGGACACAGAATAGGAAAGAGTAAAGGCAGGTCTGGACCACTGCCAGTCCAAAGAGATGAAGACTACAATACTGGTACAATACTTAAGTGGAATTGTAAGAAATGTGCCAAGATATTGCGTTCAATCACTAGATGAACATTTTGTTCTTAGCAAGCAACCTGCCCTATGAAACCCCAAAGCGTGTCTAAGCATGAGAGGGCAGGATGCTCTCTCAGCAGGGTTCCAGGCTGCCCTGGGGAAGCCGGCTGATACTGCATGCACTCGCTCACCTCCTCTCCGCTGGCCACGGTGCCCTTCTTCTCCAGACCCTTCCTGAGCAGCTTCAGCAAGTAGTCCACTCGGGTCTGCAGCTGCTTCCCCTGCGGCTTTTTATCCGTCTCCACTGGTAGAATCTTCAACAGGAAAGGAAGAGAAGCACACGCCACCACCCACAGCCCGGTTAGTGAATCCGGACAAATAGAGACAACAAAGAATTCAGCACATTTCTTTCCCTCCCAACCTCCCAAAACACAGATTAAAGCCTCAGATCCTATTCTCATGTCCATGGCTCCCAGTCACTGAAAATCCCTCATGAGCCATTCTCGTTTTACAAAATGGGATGGAGAAATCCAGCTCTCCCACTGGCTCCTACCTGTGCTGTTAACAGGGTAGAACAACTCAGGTAGGAGGGGCTTGTGGCTTCATCTGCTAGAGCATCCCAGCCGACGTGGATTTCCTCCTTCCAGGAGCAGGGAATCCCTGGAGCTAGGTTAAAGCTTTGTTTTAGATTGAAAATGCTTCTTAGAGCATTGCCGGAGAGCACTGAGCTATGCCAGGACATGATCTGATCCGTCTACCGCAGCTGGACCTCTCCGGCCAGACTCGATTTGGTCTCAGTGCTTCTACAGGGTGCTGTCACCCTCCTAAAACCAGATGGGATGAGCAGTGTTTAATGTGCCAGGACAAAGCCCTGATAGGAGCACACATAGAGTGCATCCAGTCAGCTGCCCTTGTTTACAGCTCTGAGCACGGCCCTGTTATACTTGCAATAGATAGGGTGGGAGGCTCAATTTTGTGGAAGAAAGTACAAATTCATTACAAAAATACCAAGGTGACACTCATTCTCTGTGTACAGAACTGAAAAAAATTAGGTTAAACGATGGGCCAACAAAAGTAGGGCCCAGGAATGCTTCAGTCCTAAGAAACTGACCCTGGTATCTGCTGTAATGAAATTTGGCCTGTGAGAAGTATTAGAATTTTAAGATTTCTCCTATAATTTCTCCTGGTTGTCGTCTTTCCTTTTATTATCATCTATGAGACATGCCACAGTTCACTAAAGATGGTAACTTTCCCAGAATAAAGAAACCCCCTCTTGAAACAGTTAAAGATAAGTCACCAATACAAAGATACCACACAACAGATGTAGAGCTCTCCAGCACTGCACGCACTCACTTTATCAGTTAGCTTTAGCTCTGGGTCTGTCTTAATTAGCTCCCAATTTCCATAGCCATGTTCATAGATTCCAAGCAACAGACGAGAATCGTCCTCCACGCCCCACTCGACGTCAAAATGTGCTGCTTTGACTCGGCAGGTTAGGCAGTACCTACAGGGGTTCGAACACAGAGGCCTGAGAAGAGGGGCCTTTCCAGCAGTTAGAGAGGTGTTACTCAACCACACGCAGCTCTAACCTCAGTCTATGTCCAGCCAGCCATGCAGGGACGGTAAAGACACTCACTTTTTTTTTTCCTCAGGGTCCACAGGGATAGATTTATGCAGCATCTCAAACTCTTCTTCGTGTTGGATAATGGACTTCACGTTCACCTGAACCCCAGAGATCTTGATTGTTGGGCCTCTTCTCTTGCCTGGTCCTTTCCCTAAAGGTTATAAGTTTTATATTCCTTAAGGAAACAAGCTATTTATTGTCAAATTCTGAGATAGTCTCTCTCTATAGACTCCAGAGTATTATTAGATCAAAAACATAATTTATAAGAGAAACTGTTTTCAACTAATATTTATAAAATAAATTTTAAGCAGTATTTTAACATTTAGTTTTAAATATGTATTGGAATTTATACCCGTAACTTTCTTGTTTATCCTTCTTTACTGTACACCTGATACAGCTAACTCAGGATTCTGAAGGCATACTCATGCTTTAGATGATTCGTGTTTCCCTTCAGTCACTTTCTGCAGGAGCAGAGTGCATGCAAACAGTTAGCACACTGCAGTCATATGGACTGACCTGCACAGCAGGCCTGAGAAGACTACTCTGAAATCAAAACTAATCTGCAATTGAAAATAAAACCACTCTGGCCAGAGCCTAAGCTGACAACTACAAGATAACCAAGACACCACTTTATTTTGTGAGAACAAAGATGGTTCTTAGTAGAAAAATGAGAAAGAACAGGAATATCAACAGTTTATGTAAAACAACACATAAACATCTATCTTAAAAGATGCAAATGAATTCACTAAAAGAAAAATGAGTTCCTTTCTCCCCTGCTGGGCTATCAAAAATCCAAACAAACATCTGCTAGGTATGGTGGTGTAGACCTTTAATCACAGCACTCAGCATGCAGAAGGTGGTGGAGCTCTGAGTTCCAGGGCAGCCTGGTCTACATAGTGAGTTCCAGAACAGCTTGGTCTACATAGAGAAAACCTGTTTCACAAACAAATACCAAAATGTTAAGAAGCCATTCTGTCTGGGAGCCTTGTCCATAGGCACTACCAAACATCTGCTGGTAGAACCAGACCCACACAGGAAAACCTGGCCATACCAAAGCAAACTCGTATATATTTACCCCAGGACCCACTTCTAAAATTTATAATCTCAGTTCTAGAAATCCACCTTAAAGATACTCTGGCAACAGTACAAAGTAGAATGTTTAAGAGGTTACATTAATTTCTTGTAACTTCACTGATGTGAAAACACTGAAGACTCACTACTTAGAATGGAGAGACAGAGAAGATGAAACGTAAACACCACCTCAACACAGCATGCTATGCAGAACATAACATCAACAAAATTCTGTTACTTTTTTTTTTGAAACAAGCACTAAAATAAATTCAAACCTTACCAGGACAGTGGCCTAAGATGAAGGATGTACACAGAGGCACACAAGAATGAGAACAACCCTCTTTTACATGATTTTTTTCTGCTACACTTTTGACTTTAAAGTGTTTCAGTGTAAATATTTTTTATCTCTGAGAAAATGACAACACTACGTCACGCATGGCACTGCTGCAATGGCAGCACTGGAGAGGCTGAACAAGAGAACCACCAGGACTCTGACGCTACCTTGAGCTACAGTGGAAACCAGACAAGCCAGCGCTACATAGCAAGATCCTATCAAGAAAGGTGGGACATTAAAACAGGCAGGTGGACAGATCAATCAAAATGAGAAAGGTGATCCCTAAAATAAAAATATATGAAAGGAAAGTCTGAATTCAATTGATGACACAATCACACATGGAAAAAAGAACTGTTCATGAATTATAAACTCAAAGAGACACGCAAAGAAATAAAGCTTTGCATGTGGAAGTCTTATGAATGATAAGGTTAATACTGAAGGCCAGGCATGGCGATGCACACCTTTAGTCTCAGTACTCAGGATGCAGAGGCAGACAGATCCCTGTAAGTTCAAAGCCACCAGGGCTACATAGAGTGATCCTGTCTTAAAACATACACATACACACACATGACTAATACTGATATTTAGAAATGTATATATACAGTGCAGGGAAAACAGGTACATAATTATATTAACGTTTTAAAGAATAGAATCAATAGTCTTACACTGAAATGTAATGTAGAGCCTGGCCTCTCTAAATATGGTTGGTATAGTACATAGGTAATAGAAGTTTAGTGGAGGTAAGTCAATGTCAAGAAGCAATAAGCCATAACAAGGACAGGAGCATGTATAAGGGAAAAAAGGCCATGCGTTACAATAAGGGAGGAAATCTCCAACAACAACAACACAACACAACACAACAGTGCACAGAATCCCTTAGACTTGTGTATATAAAATGACAACAACCAATACTAGTACACAGGAAACTGAGTTTTATAGGGATTGCACAAACACTTCTGCTTGAATTAGACACCTCCTCAAGGAGGGTATCCACACTGTTGCTATAAACCTGATCAACAGCCCACAGCTGGGGCAGTCACAGGCTAGTGGAGACTCTACTTCTGTTGTTTTGCTAGACAGTGTCAACTGCTTTCCAAACTTTTACATTTTACCCATACATTAGAGCTACTAAGCTTTGGCCCAACTGTTTGCAGTGAGCAGACTCCTAACTGGTCACAGCGCTGAGACTGAGTGAGTGTTGAGTGTTCAGCCCTGAACAGGACATCTCTATTCTTCATTACCCTTCCAAGGCTCAAGGAATATGGTGGACCATTGTGGAATGAGGGGGTTGCTGAAAAGAAGGTTAAGAGCTGGCGACCAGGGAAGAGTGTCATATTAATGGTCTTCTGGACTCAAAGCAGCTGCGGTTCACCTGCATGAGCTAGGACCCCTCAATATTCCACCACAGTCAGAAAAGTAGGTTGTATGACCCCATCCCACCATCCTGAAGGAGCAATTGGCAGCTAATGGTTGTTGGGAGAAGAGAAACTATTCTCTTCAGTGGTACAGCCACTGATAATGCTGATGGTCCACTAAAGAACCCACAACCCCTCGCGGAGCTCGCTGAGTCACGAAACAATGTCGGATGTACCCGGGGAAGGTGTTCAGAGAAGGAGTCAGTGCAGGGAGAGGGGGGACTGACCACGATGTTACACATTATATACTCGCATGAACTTGGCAGCAAATAAAAATAAAACATAATAAAAATAAAACAAGAAAGAGGAATATCTGTTTGTTGGTTCTTTTAATAATTACTTTTAATTTCTCAGCTGGGACTGTGCTTAAAACCGAGTCAGATCCCCTGCACTGTGTAGAACCAGGTGTGGTGATCCACTCCCAAGATCTCACCAGTAAACAGTTAGGGTTAACCTTAGCTACATAGTGAATTCATGGTAGCCTGGATTACATGAGACCCTGCCTTAAAAATACAATCATAAGGGAACTGGAGAGAGATGGCTCAGTGGTTAAGAGCACTGACTGTTCTTCCAAAGGTCCCGAGTTCAATTCCCAGAAACAACAGAGTCGCTCACAACCAACTATAAAGGGATCTGATGGCCTCTTCTGGTGTATCTGAAAACAGTGACATTGTACTCACATACATAAGATAAATAAAACTTTTAAAAAAAAAGGAAAAAAACACAACAAAAAAAGTGAATTCATGAACTTAAAGTTGAGTGTTCAAATCATTCAAACTATCACATTTCTGTTACAAAAATAAACTAAAACAGTTCCACTATATCTGAAATATTTTTAAATTTTGCTAATTTCTAAAATATCCTTAAAAGTGAAACTCAGAGTAAAACGCGTTTCTTTACTTGATAAGAACAGCTAACACTGTAAACCTGACTCTAGACAAGCACTGTAATGTATGGGATGGTTAATCTTCCAAACCCTCTGGTTACTGTGAGGGCGTATAACTACCCGAGGGTAAGTAACTAAGAAAAAGTAGAATGGAACTTTTAGACAACTAGCCGCCTTCTAACCCTGAGCTCCCCAGGGGAGAACTGTCAGAGGGTAGTGTTAGTAAGCAGAACAAGGAGGAAGAAAAGAAAGGGGTAAGTGACCCAGACGGACAAGGCCTGGGGAACCCATGAGGACACCTGCTTTTCTGAGTGACCACTTCAGTGCCCTGCTTATAAAACAGTTTTTCTTCAAAAGGGGGTGCTGGTTAATATTTTCAGTGGTATCTGCTACAGTCATCTAGGAAGAGAGAATTCTCAAATGAGGAGATATCTACAACAGATTGGTCTGGAGGCCTGTCTCTGGGGAACTTTCTTCTCGCTTCCTCTATTCTATTCTATTCTATTCTATTCTATTGATTGATTGATTGATTGATTGATTGATTGATTGAGACAGGGTTTCTCTGTGTAGCCCTGGCTGTCCTGGAACTCACTCTGTAGATCAGGCTGGCCTCAAACTCACAGAGATCCACCTGCTTCCTCCAGAGTGCTGAGATTAAATACGTGTGCTGCCACTGCCCAGCTGGGCATTTTCTTGATTAACGACTAATGTGTGAGGCCTCCACCCACTTTGGATGGTGGCACCCCTGAGCAGGTTGGCCCTAGGTTCTATAAGAAAAGCAAGCTGAAGAAGCTCGGGAAGGAAGCGAGTAAAGACTGTTTGTTCCTCCATGGCTCCTGCCTCTGCTCCTGCTTGAGTTGCTTGCCTGAGTCCCTTGATAATGAACTCTGAACTGTAAACTATAAGAAACCCGATCCTACCAACATGGTTTTGGTCAGTGTGTCACCATATGACTAAGGAGGACACGAGGACAGCGCATGCTCTGTTGCGGTGAAGAACCAGACCATGTTGGGTTTCAGAGGAATAAGGAAGACATCCAAACAGCTGAACACCATATGCAGAAATTAATTTGCCACTCAAGTATGAGCCCAGAAGACAGCGCTGCAAGCAATGTAGACTATGGAGGCCAAATTCAAAACGTTCCAGAAAGGACAATAGTAGAAGCTGGATGACAGGCCACTCTTGTGATATTTTAGTAAGATGCTGGCTATCTTCTGCCTTTGTCCTAAGAACTTAGCTAAGGGTAAATAACGGGGTAATGAGCAGGAGGAGTGGCACGCACCTTTAATCCTAGCACTGGAAGGCAGAGACTTTGTCTGGGTGTGAAACCAATCTGGTCTATACATCAAATGATGAATGAATTTCTTTGGTGGAGGAAATTTCAAGCCTGAATAATGTTGAGGCTGAGGCATAGTTATTATTGACATTCATTCAAGTCTAAGATGAAAAAGAGCAAGTGGGCAGAAAAATACAAAGTGAACTATTTGGAGAGAAAAGGGTCCCCAGGAAACATAGTGTCCCAGCCAAGGCTGTGTTAACAAAGCTGCAGTTGTTAGAGATGAGGGCCACTAAGGAAGAGACCTGCACTAAGAGAATTAGGGTAAGATCTACTCAGCTAAGCTTCCAATTTGCAAAATGCCTAAGGAGTTTTCTGCTCCTAGAAAGCAGCTGCAAACCAAAGCTCCTACTATCGTGGTTCAGGCACAGGAGAGCCCATCCCAACTAAGCAAACACAGCAGTGTCTTCCGTGTGATAATGGCTTTAGAGGCATGACAGATGCAAGAGTGGAGGTATATGGATTCCTCCTCCATGACTTCAGATAGCCACTGAAGCCAGGAAGCATGTGGAACAGAAATCTCTTCCAGGCTGGGAGAAGCCACGTGTGAAGCTGTGAAGATGAATCTTGGATTGAAATGCAGACTCAAAAATGATAAGGAGATGCCACGGCATGAGACAAGCGCCTACGAAAGTACATACAGAGACTGGAACCAGCTGAAAAGATAGATGTCTGTGACAGACAGCAAAGCTGGAGGAGTAGATCCACTGATATGGGACAAGAAAGCTCCAAGATTTGGTGTTTACCCTCGTGGATCTTGCTTTGGTCCAGGATTTCCTATGTCTGCGTTCCTACCTTTTGCAATTGTAATGTATATTCTGTTCTGTGGGGAGCAGACAAGACACCCTGCATGAAAGAAGTTCTTTGTGGGAAGCCACATGTGCCGTTGCAGAGTGGCACTGACTACTGCTGGCCACCACGCATAAGATTGGACAAACAACCAATATGTACATATGCAGTAAAGTTTTTTGCAAAGACACTGCCTGGCCCAGGCATGATAATGAGGTTCTGTAAGGTACTGAGAGTATAACCAATCAGATGTGAGACATGCAAATGAGGTATGATAATGAGGTTCTGTGAGGTACTGAGAGAGAGTAGCCAATCAGATGAGGAACATGCAAATGAGGCTTAGTGCATAACCATTCCGGGTGTGAGACACGCCCCTCCTAGGCCTATAAAAGCAGCACCAGTTCTGGGCTCGAAGTCTTTTCGCCTCTACAATCAAGCTCTCCCAATAAACGTGTGCAGAAGGATCCTGTTGCAGTGTCGTTCTTCCTGGCCAGTCGAGCGCGCGCAAGAGTTCTTAGTAAATGTGTACTGTTGACATGGTCAGTCATGTCAAAGACTCCAAAGCCTCAACCTTAGAGGAGCTATGAACCTTCCCCAGTTGAGGTTCAGAGCTATGGCAAAGTCTTCCTATGGGTCTGAGTGTGTACCGAAATTGCCCACCACAGTTCTCCCCCACCCCCTGGATACTTATGGTCTGAACATGGCTCCCCTTCAGGGATTAGCTAACCCCATCTCATTGATCCACCTGTATCCCATAAACTGTGACTCCTTGTTGGTATGTAATAACCCTGGTTCCTTGCTCAGCTGTATGCAATTACCCTGCCTCCCTGCTCAGCTGTATGTTATAAACACTCTCTGAGAGTCCACTGCTGTGGCTTCTCCATCAGAGAGCCTAGTTCACCTGATCCCAGCTTTTCTTCATAACCTTGAGACCCCCAGTCAGGTCAATTCCTGAAGTCATACAAGGACACAGTACTGTTCCTTTGTATACTAGAAGTACATAGCTTACTTTTTTATTTTATACAGGATTACAGTTAACAAATTGCATTGAGTCTTAAAAGAGATGACTTTGGGTTTAAACAGTGTTGAGACTGTGACAGACTATGGGAACTAAAGCATTTTGCAATATGGCAACAAGTCTATAGGGCCCTGGTAGTACAATATGGTGGTTGGAATAAGAAGTGTTTCCAGGATAGGGTATCTGAACTCTTGGTCTCCAGTTAGTGGTGCTGTTTAGGGAGGTTTAGTTGGCATTGCCTTGTTGGTCGAAGTACATCACGTGGTGTGGACTTTGAAATTATATGGCCTTGAGCTACCTCCAGTTTGCTCTTTCTGCTTGAGGCTTAGTGTTGAGAATGAGAGCTCTCAGCTTCCTGATTCTGCCACCACACTTAACTACTATGAACCTTCCAAAACTATAAGCCAAAATAAATTCTTTATAAACTGGTTTTAGTTATGGTGTTTTACCACAGTGAAAGAATTAAAGCATCAGGCAAAAACTCTTTTCTGGTTTTTTAGAGGAAAGAAAATATATGTACAACCCAATTACAACAAATTAGAGTGCCATGAAAATCTCAATAAACCAAAGTGTTTTCACTACTTGTCTATACTTGTCCAACACTTATAATTCATGTGTGTATACACACACACACACTCTCTCTCTCTCACTCACTCTCTCTAAATGTCTTACGACTGCTATAATATAGAAATATACCTATCATCATGTTTAGTCTATAATAATCCTTCAAGGCCAAAATATTGAGATGACCATTCTACTTTGCATCGTTCAGCCAAGTTTACTCTTTTCACAGCAGCGTCAGAAAATTGTCTTGGCTTGTTCATCACATCATACATTCTCTTCCCCTGAGAGGAGATAGATGGGGTCTCAACACAGCTCACAGAAAAGCAACTCAAAATAGACAAGTGCAAGCACCAGGCACACCTGGCTATCAGTACTGTTATTAAAAGCCCTGAAATAGAAATTCTAGTGCATGTGCACCAGATACACAAGCTTTGCTTCCTGAATTACACTTGCTGACTTACCTTCACTGGTGCTTTCTTTCAGTTGCTCCTCATATTCCTGCATTGCTGACACACAGCTATTATGAATCAGCTCCCCCAGGCGTTTCAAGTCTGCCACAGACTTGTCAACTAGCTCAGCATCACGTGCTATGCACTCTAGCCTGAAAGAAGAAGATGGAGACACTGGGCCCTCTTTTCTGAATACTGCATGAATATCACTAGATCTCACAAGTGCTTGCTCTTGAAAGATACCTGCTGTATAGGTCAGTCCAAGGCCAACAAGAGCCTTGTCTAATAACTAAAGTACATCCATTTCCATCACCAAAACTTGCCTTGGGATAGCCCACAGAACATCAGCCATAAACATCAGAAGAATCAGGTCCTGAGTTTACTTTACGAATGAGCTATCTGCAACTGTTAGCATGTGAAGTGTCTAAAGACTGCACACACTAGTTTGCCTTTCTGTTCATTTTCATTTATCCTATACTCCACTACAATGCATCAAACCAAGCACATAAATCCACTATATTAAAGCCAGGTTGTCTAATGGACCACAGACCCATTTTGCCACATCCAATGGGTTTTAAACTAACTTCTTCAAAGGGGAGAATTTTGCATCTAGATGCAAAAAAAAAAAAAAAAAAAAAAAAGAAAAGAAAAGAAAGAAAGAAAGAAAGAAAGCCTTCTATCTTCTATAAGTAAAAACAAGGATAGAATCTATTATTGGTCTTACCTTTCAAGAGGGAGACCAAACTTCTTATAAGCCTTGATGAACCTAAGAATATGATCAACAAAATTAATTAAAACACACAAGTATTAACTGTATAAATCCCACAATATCCTGTCATGAAGTATGAGCCACAAACTGTCATGAGACTGGCACAATCCATGCAGCAAGTAAGCGACAATTGAGTGTTTCTGAGTGGGTGAACCTAACACATTCTCAAGCTCTATTCAAAGCAGATGCCAAGTTTATCCTCAGTGACAGATCAGGACCTAGAAACTGCCACTACAAGGAGCCAGGACACAACAGCTCAACTATGATGAAACTCTAACATCATTACTTGACCATCTCAGTCTACTAACTCTATGCTGAGCTCTGAGTCAGAGTATTTTTCATTATTTATGATTGATGATATAGTTCTAAGATTTCTATGGCTCTGACAAATACTTTTTAAAATTAAGCAGAATATATATATATACACACACACACAATATGTACACACACACTAATTGAAAATGTACACAAAGCTATTTAGGAACCTATTGGCATTGCCCATCCTTGCTTCCAATGGACTTCTCCAGTCTCTGCATTCAGTCACGCTGATCCCTGCCATCATCCCATCACCATCTCACCAACACTAGATGCTGCAGCACATCACCTCTATCACAGTAATATACCAAGTTACTGTGACAGAATGGTTGTGTAGCCATGGAAGGAAGGAGACTAAGAAACAAGGAACTGAGACGCAGCAACAGGATTAAAGATGACAATAGCTAAATAACAGTATGAAATAAAGAATTTGAATACAAACCTTAGTAATGGGCTAAATATGAAAGTGAACCTGAGGGTTCTTTCTCAACCCTACATTTCTCCTTAATATAAAATGAAATATTTTATGCCTGAAATAGTAAACCTTGAGATTCAATTATAATAAGGAAGCTAAGACACAGCTCTTGCCTAGCATGCACAAGGCCTTGGGCTCAACCCAGCTCTGAAAACAGTGGTAATGATCTTCAGCGGCACAAAAATAACAAAACCACCAACAGAACCTGGCAAAACCAGCTCCAAGGGAGACCTAGACATTATAAAGGTCTGCAGCCCATCTAAGGTATTTGTGCAAAAAAATGGCTGAGTCTCAGCAAGAGCCAAGAGCTTTCTGTTAGTGCAACTTGCTTTACTATCAATGCCTTCTCTCTAGAGCCACCATAACCTGGAGAAACCATCATCAACTGTGCGCCCTGGGGATGGCAGCTGGCAGCAAAGATGAATCTGAGGCAACTCGGAACTCTCTCAGGTGAAGGGATGCACGACTATGCATCCCTAGAAGTACGACTGTCAGGTTTGTCTTTTTCATTTTTTCATTAATCACTATTGCTCTTGGTGTCCACCACCATCGTCATCATCATCATGTGTATAGGTGTTCTGACCTCACATGTGTCTGTGTTCTGAGTGTATACTTGGTGACTAGGGAGGCCAGAACAGGAAGTCAGATGCCCTGGAACCAGAGTTACAGAAGCTTGTAAGCTGTTATGTGGATGCTGTGAATCAAATGTGGGACTTCTGCCACAAGAGCCAGTGCTCTTAACTGCTGGGCCATGTCCAGGTTTGTGTGTGTGTGTGTGTGTGTGTGTGTGTGTGTGTGTGTGTATGTGTGTGAGTGTGAATTAGAACTCTTTGTGGAGATACAAAGGTCATTGGTAATAGTTGCAAAGGTTTAATATACCAGTGGCCTGGGGCACATCACTTGGAGATAATAAGGCAATGGTCAAAAAAAAAAAAAAATCAAAAAACCTGGGAATAAGATGCCACCAGAACATCCTGAAAGCCTCTGATGTACTCTCAGGAATCAAAAAGACCACATGTTTGCAGGTCGGCACAAGGGCAAAGGAAAAATCCGTGACTTCACTGCTGCATGTGCAGATCTTCAAGGTCAGAGAAGAGCTGAGAGCAGCCTCACAGAGCACTAACCCAAGATCTCCACCATGCTGGTAAGAGGTTAGAAGACCTGCTAGGTTGGATCTCTGCCTGTCATTTGCTAATCACACTGCTAATGGAGCAGAGACTTCAAAGGACATGACAACAAACTTTACAAAACATTTGAGGGAGTTCGGCGAATAGCAGCAAACTGACTAGTGGGGGGAAAGATGAGGTCCAGAATTACCATAGTACAGTACTTAAAACATCTGATTTTTCAAATAAAAACAAAATTAAGGCCTGTGGGATCACAAATACAGCGCATACAGAAGGAGGACACAGGCTATCAAGAACACTGTACTTTAACAAGTCTGGCACCTGAACTTATGAGACAACAATCTGCTAGCAAGTTATAGCTAAAGAATGAAAGAGTCACCTAGGAGACGGTCATCAGAAGTATAAACTAGAGAACTGGATGGCAGTTCAATGGTGGAGCCCTTGTCCAGCATGCATGCAACCTTGGAGATGATTCCAAGAGTGTGAAAGGAAAGGAACAAATAGAAAACTTTCACAAGGAGACAAATAGGAGAAAAAGAATCAATAAACTTGAAAACAGAAACAGAAAAGAAGGGCTGGTGAGATGGCTCAGTGGGTAAGAGCACTGACTGTTCTTCTGAAGGTCCTGAGTTCAATTCCCAGCAAACACATGGTGGCTTACAACCACCCATAATGAGACCTGATGCCCTCTTCTGGTACATCTGAAGACAGCTACAGTATACTTCTGTATGACAATAAATAAATCTTTGGTCCACAGTGAGTGGGGCTGAGAGAGCGGGATCGATCAGAGTGAGCAGAGGTCGTAAAAAATATTCAGTTCCCAACAACCACATGAAGGCTCACAACCATCTGTACAGCTACGGTGTATCCCTATACATAAAATAAATAAATCTTAAAAAAGAAAGAAAGAAAGAAAGAAAGAAAGAAAGAAAGAAAGAAAGAAAGAAAGAAAGAAAGAAAGAAAGAGAAAAGAAAATAAGATAGCCAGAAATGGAAAAATAAAGAATCCATCATTAGTAGACACACCCCCAAAAGGAAACTCTAGATGAGAACCCTTGGGCAGGTTATCTAGGGCATTACACAGCAGCCTAATTCCACACAAAGAGAAAAGTACATGTAAGATCACTAAATCATCAACTACAAAGCAGTATCAAGGGATCTCCTCCATCAGGCTTCACGTGCAATGACAGAAAAGAGCTACAACAGCATGTGAGTGGGCTTCCTCTGTGTGAAGAATGTGTGACATGAAGAAGGTGAGGAACTGCACCCAAAATTTTCATAAACCACTGACATTAAACTGTTAGGCATACACATGTTCCTTGAAGTTTCCATGGAAACCACCAAGAAAATAAGTGAAAAAACAAGCTAGCAATGGAAACAAGGCAGTTAGAATGGAATACTGAGCCACCCCACGGTCCACAAGAATCACTGATGGAGAAATGAAGGAGTAAAGACAGCGCAGGTCACAGGTAATCACTGCTGTGCATAGAATGGTTCAGAAGAGACCAAGAAGAAAAACCAATCTAACTACAAGCTGCCTACATGACTTAGATTTAAAGACACAGACCAAAATAAAAAGATGAGCAATACTACCATCTTTCCCATTCCAAGAATGTATTTAGGTAAGAAAGGCCAGCTGCCAAATGACATCTCATGTGTTCTACTAGAACAGGAATGTAACCAAACTCCCACGGCCTGCATCAGCACTGATGCTGATGAGGACCACTGCAGCAAGTGTCCACCATGGCAGAGCCATTTCTACATAAACATTATGAATACAAGTATGCGTGGTACACATCAGTCTCCCTTTGGTAAACTTAATCTTGAAAACAGCAAGGAAAAAAGATGAAAAAGAGCCTGTGAGCTAGGCACTCGTAGGGGAAGGCATGAGGGTGGGGACTACAAACAGTCCCTCGGCCACACAGGAGCCCAAGGCCAGCTGGGCTACATGAGACCTACCTTACCCAACCCAAGCAAGAACCTGACAAAAAGTAGGCAAGACCAAGTCTGGAAACCCTGCAGGAACTCCGGGAAGCCTAGATGTGTTGGCTTCTCTGCCTTCCTTCCTACTCTGTCATACATGTGGGGGACCAAGGCTTAGAACACATCTTTCCACACAAGCTCTAGTGGAGTAGACTTCACCAACCTTCTGATCTCGGCATCCGTGAAGCCCTCCACAAGGTCTTTGCGCACACTTCGGGGGCGCCCTCTTCGCTTCGGCTTCTTGTCATCATCAGAGTCGTCCGTCTCACTCTCAGAAGCAGAAGACCTCTGGGCCTGCCTCTTAGACTCAGTATCTGAATCACTGTCGTTTGTCTGAGCCTGAGAAAGAGTAAGGCCAAGCTGCACTTTAGCAAGTGTCAAGTCTGGGGCTTGTGTGTTGGTGCTCAGACTTCCCATCCCAGCTGACAAGGTGGTCTCCTTAAAATGTCAGGTATCAGGGAACAGGGAGAAAACTGTCATACTTTTAGTGACCTTGCAATTATTAAGTGTACTGAATTTAAAAGAGCCGATTAATTTTATACTGTAATATATAAGACACCCAGTATAAAACAGGAAAGCAATGACTTGTCTTTTTTTTCTCCTTTTGTAAAATAAGATGAAAATATGACATTCCCTTTGAGACAGGGTTTTCACAAGCAGGAAATAAAAATGCACTCAGGACTGTGTGCCACGCAGTAGCAGCTGACCCTGTGGTAATGCTCATTTAACAGGACAGCAGGCAAGCCTAGTAACTCGGAAAACTGGATAATAAACGTGTGTTCTTATTTCAGTAACACTGTATCCCATGGTGCTTATGCACGGCTGAATAAGCTGTGCAGCCTGTGGAGGCCCTGTACTAGTCATGCTTGCTAGCTTTCCCTACGGAGACCCAGTACTGTGAGCAGTTAAGGACAAAGAGAATTTGGCACTCTGAAACATGAGGACAGCAGCAATATGGACTTAATTGTCTTCAGGACTGTCAACAATTTTAACCTCAAAGACAAAGTAAAAACTTCTGTAAACTCGGAACCCTTCCAGTCATTTCTCAAAAAAACCAATCAGCAAAGACCAACTAAAAGGGCCCAGGGTGTGCTTATGAGCCCTGCACGTGCTACTTCGTGTCTGCCCAGCAGGCCTGTGTCAGGGCCTCTCCTGTGTCAGGGCCTCTCCTGTTCAGGGCCTCTCCCGTGCATGGGTTCTCCCTGACGAATCTATATGTGCAGTCACTCAGGACAGGCAGAAAGTGAACTTCCCTCTCACCTCACCTTTTTAGTGGAACTGCGAATCCGAGGCAGCATATAAATTTCTTCCAGCTCCTTCTGCCGTTCTTCCTCCTCCACTTTTTTCCTTTGCTCTTCGGGAATAATTTCATCCCAGTCTTTGTGAGGACGCTCTTCTAGCTCCTCTTCATCTTCCATTGTTGCAAAGTTGGCAACCTGAAAGACAAAAGACAACCCCCGTCTGACATTTCTCAACCTCCAAACACCATCTGCAAGGTATCAGCTAAATGAACATTTTTAATTTAGAACGCTGTAATAGGACTCATAATATTATGTAATCAAAATAATTTTTTTACTATTCTCACCTTTTTATTTCCCCCAAATCAACTTAACAAAGCTATCAGTTCATCAAAAATTTTATTAAAATTAGGGAAATAGATATAGAAAGGTTAAAAACTGTTTGGTAAGTTTTACTGAAATAAGTGTATTTCACTTGCATCGCACTGCCTGGGTAATTTCACGGGCTTAGACTGTAGGACATGTTTGGCACCTAATTATCATCCATGATGATCCCACATCCCTCTATGATGAGCTGCAGCCAGCTCTCAGTCACCCTGTCACCTTACTCACCTTTATCAGAAGTGTAACCAGTCAAAGTATGTATGTGCTCAAAAGCCCATCTTAGTCTAGAAGACACACCATTTGTCCACTACCAAATGCTGGCGGTAACTGCAGTCTAACGGTATGTGCCCCAAGAGAGCAAACCAGCAAGCCTCCAGGCTCGGGCTGCACTCAGACACCAGGCAGCTCCCTACGGAGCTCCCAGGCTCGGGCTGCACTCAGACACCAGGCAGCTCCCTACGGACTGTGCTGCCAGCGCAGAGTCCCAGTTCCAGTTTCTCGCTCTTTTATACTCCTTCCTTCTTGGCCTAAGAGTCTGCTGGAGCACAAATGGACCTTTACAGTTTACATTCCTCAAAGTCACTTGGAGGTAACACAAAATCAAATCAAAACTTTATGATGTGTAGTTAAAACTAACTCTTCAATTTTCAGTAAGAATATTTTGATCTTACAATCACATTTTTTAAATTTCAAGAAGAAGCATAATTTCTGAGACCGTTAAAAACAAACCATCTCACTGTCAATTATTTTTGCAAAAACTAGTTGTGCTGTTTACAAAAGTTTAAGTCTGGGGTTTGATAGTAGCTTGTTTATTTTGTACACACACATGTCACTGCACGTGTTGTAAAGGACAAGGACAGCCTGGAAGAGTCAGGTCTTCTCCCTCGACACTAAGTAAGCAGTCTCCTAGACCCAACAACTTTCCCTGACATGTTTAACTCTCCCGTGCACTCTGGAAACACTTGCTACCCTGACTATCCTCCAGACTCCAGACCAATCTCCCACCCTAGGATTGCCAAGTGACCCAGGTTCCCTAACAGTAGGTACTGGCTGGACAAAGTCACATGGTGAGTGGCTCCACAGCAAAGAAACCACCTAGATTTATGTCACTCCCAACCAACTTCTCCCCACAGGCACTCTAACTCACAGCTGTCCCAAGACTTCCTGCCTCTCAGCAGAACTCAAGTCACAGACTTAATTCTCAAACTCTCCCTCCTCGGCACTGCGGTGATCTATTCCTTTTTTATGTTTTTATAAGACACTAATGACTATCCTTTATCAACCCTTTAGGAGGGGAAGGACAAGAGAAAAGGAAAAGAGAGTAAACAATAAAGGATAGGGAGGGGAAAAAAAAGGTCTAAGAGAATATCCCTCCAAAACCAAAACTGTAAACCAGGTACTGATGGCATATGCCTTTAATTCCAGCACTTGGGAGGCAGATCTCTGAGTTTGAGGCCAGCCTGGTCTAGAGAATGAGTTCTAGGACAGCTAGGGCTATACAGAAAAAACCCTGTCTCCATGAGGTAGGGGAGTCTCTCAACTCTCCCCTACAATTCCAATGCCTTTGACTTCTCTTGGCATCTGATGTCATGAATGGCTCATATGCCTCCATGCTTCTGGTCTTTTGCTTATCCTGTTGGCAATACATCAATGTCCTTTCCTCTGCCCGTGACTCTAGAAAGGACGGTTCACTTCAGTGCTTACCCTCATGGAACACTGCAGACTACAGTCCTAACATCCGAACTCAGAACGACACTAGCACGAGTTAATTCAGGTAAGGGAGGAAATAACAAGCCTCGTACAAACACAGAGACTAGACGAAGGGAGCTTCTAGTTAGTAAGTCAGTGTTGACTGGTTCCTCCCACATGGTCTTCATCATACCTTAAACTGTGAGAGCAGCTCATCTGTCGCACTAGTTGACACTTCATTCTCTCTGGTTTCAGCTAAACGCAAAATTTCATCTATATCCATTTCCTGAAGGAACAAAAGTAACAGAGATACAGGAGAAAAGCATCAGTCTCCGCATGGACTACAAGCCTTAGGTGCATGCACGCCTCTTCCCTACTACTCTATCTACTCCACAGCCTCAGGCACATCTTTCAAACCCAACACTTCCCACTGCTATTCATTTATAGTCAGGGAATTCTAGGAAAGAAAAATATGGGGAGATACAGAATCCTTCAAGGTTTTATCTGATCCTATTTAGTGTTGTAAAAGCTTTGAGCTTAGCAAGAAATAAAATTTTTTAAAAAGCCATATCCCTTCAAATAATTACTTTGTTTATAAAAATTTCTAACAAAGTATCTTTCCTAAAAAATTTAGATGTTCATAAAATAACCTTTAAAACATTTTTTCTACTAGTCATCTTTACTGTAAAAGTGATGAGTTATACAACTGTATTTTCTTAAGTCTATGATATACTTGGATAATGTTTATTCTTAATTACATGCTTTTGCTGATGCTGACTTATTCTTTCCTCTTCCAAAATACACTTTGACTTTCATGTCGTATATACACATACATATACATTAATATAAGCATGCTTATATACAAATATATAAAATATATAAAGTTCCACATATGAGGAGAAAAAATGTGATATTTGGTTTTCTGAATCTGATAACTTTCAGATCCACCAACTTTCCTACAAATGACATATTTTCAAATATGAAGAGACAGTAGGCGGAGCATGGTGGCACACGCCTTTAATCCCAGTACTTGGGAGGCAGAGGCAGGCGGATTTCTGAGTTCGAGGCCAGCCTGGTCTACAGAGTGAGTTCCAGGACAGCCAGGGCTATACAGAGAAACCCTGTCTCGAAAAACCAAAAGATAAAAAAAGAGAGAGACAGTAGTTTGGTTACCTATGCACTTATCAATGGACAGCCAGGCTGATTATGTAGCTTGGACTTGTGATTAGTGCTACAGTTAGCTTGGATATGCAACATCTCGGGGACACCTCACTTGAGGTTCCTCTGAGTATGGTTCTAGGAGTGGTACAGCTGGATCATATGCCAGCTCTGTTCTTAATTTTAAAAACCTCCATACTGATTCCCATAGTAGGTACAAAAGTAAATTCTTATGCTCCAAACGGATTACCTGAGGCTCTGACTCCTCTCCTTCAATTTCTTTGAAGAGATCCTCTGCTCCAAATTTCAAAATAGCTGTCAGCTCTTCTTTATTAAAAGGGTTTGAGCTGTAGGAGTAAAATACAGCTGTGATCCCAAGTAAGAGGGCGGAGGGGAGGGTTCAGCAGGTGAAGCATCTTGCCACCAAAACTGAGGCTGCTCTCATTCAATGCCCAAGACCCACATGGTGAAGGAGAAAACAAGACGTCTTCTACCTCCACACTCAGACAGAGGCAGAAGTGTACCCCTCAACTCCCCCACAAATAAAAATGTAAAAAATGTTAAGAGGGACTAAAACTATGGCTCAGCGTGCAAGAGTCTTTGCAGCTCTTCCAGAAGACCTGCGTTGGTTCCTAGCGTGCACACAATGACTCACAGCCACCTGTAACTCAAGAGACAAGTTCCAATGCCTCCTGTGATATCTGCAGGAACCAGGTACACACGTGGAAGATATATACATGGAAACCAAACACTCATATGTGTAAGAGGGAACTAAACATCTTTAAAGTTGTTAAACAATGTCAGTTATGCACTCTGGACCTGGACTTCCGAGTATAAACCTTTTGCAGAAGGGGACAAATGAACAAAAGTTAATTCTGCCCCAAGAACAATGATCCCTCGGATTCTGCAATAATAACCCAGAGTTTGTGGTAAGTCTAGAAACTCAGTTACTGTCCTGCACAGAGAGTAAAAACACATGCTTTTCCTGCCCTTTGTCCCAGGAAGTCAGCTCATCTTCACCAATAACTTCATCCTTCTCATCCCTTGTCCAAAACAGATCGACTTCTCTGATTTAGGCTCTTCTTGAACAGAAAAATTATCTCAAAACAGCCTCCTTACAAAGAACAGTTTGACTTCATCATAAATACACTGTAGTGTAATCCACAGCTAGTCCCAGTATAAACTGCTCAGTACGGTTCCTCTATGTCTATTTGCCCGTTTGTACAGTTTGAAAAGGCACAACCACCTTCACACAAGTATTTTCACTATCAGTAACAGCACAGGAGCTATTTCTACCAAAGGCATTCTGTTGCAGTCAGAGGTGATCTGTGCTACACTAAGAAGCAATTAACAGCATGGCCCAACTTCTGCTGCTGCATCATGTCACATGTGGAGCCAGAAGTAAAGACAAAAGAGTATTGCAAAACAAAGACGAGGGACCGGCCAGATGGTTCAGTGGGAAGAAGCCTCTGTCCAAACTTCATCTCATCTGATCCCCAGAAACCACATGGTAAAAGCAAAATACCAATTCTTGCCTCTGACCTCCACAGGGCATGTATGTAAAAGTCAGATGTGTGCACACACACACACACACACGAAAATAAATGGGGGGAGGGCAGCACCCTCCCCGCACAGCATCAAGTTGACGGATAGATACTGCCTGTGGTAAAATCTATCAGAACTGTATCAAATGCTGGTGGAAACTATCTGACTCTCTGTCTCGCCATTTTCCCCTGGCACTTACTTGGATCTTCCTGAGTTGTTTTCAAGAACCGTCCTGCCAGTGGTATCCATGCGCTGAATCACCAGATGGTCCAACACCATCTTCTTTTTGGCCCGTTCTATGATCTCCTCTTCCACAGTCCCTTTTGTAACCAGGCGGTAAATATTCACCTGTCAGAAGAAACGTTATGATTATTTCTGTGTAAAGCTCAAGTTAATGCTCTCAAAATCCAGGAGAATGTCACTTTGCTCTCCTGTAGCACAGGATTGCACACTGCCAGCCTCAGTCGGTGAGCTGGTGGGTGCAGAAGGTATGTTACTGGAGCAGGCTAAATGCTTAAAGGAAAGAGCTTCAAAAGATAGCACAGCCTTGTTCTTAACAAAGACCATCCCAACAACGATTGGCTTGATTTTACAAATGCTGCCTCGCTGGTCACATAGGAACTTGTAAGTTACCCAGTAGGAAAGCAGTCTTTGAGACCCATAGACAAAGCAACAGGCACGCAAGCCTGTGCTGCTCCAGCATGCTGCAGACTACACTGTCATGGAGAATAAGACTAAGTGCCCTGACTGATACTGAACCCCTTAGCCACGCTCTTAAGCTCTGAGGCTGCTCCTCATTCTCCTCATTCTCCTTTCCTGGTAAATGTGTAGAAAGTCACTCATGACATACATGTCACATAGAAGTAGGCTAAGAGTCCATACTAGGACTCATCTGAGGTCCAAAGACATCTCTTTTCTGAACAAGTTAATAAAGAGAAGGCAGAGCAATGGGGAAACCGGCATTTGCACACAGTGATGGGGAAGGAGAAACCTCTACCCACTGTCCCACAAAGACTCTAGAGCCCATCTCCACTGACCTGCTTCTTCTGACCGATTCTATGTGCTCGGGCTTGTGCCTGCAAGTCGTTCTGCGGGTTCCAGTCAGAGTCAAAGATGACGACTGTGTCCGCTGAAGCCAAATTGATTCCCAGGCCGCCAGCCCGTGTGGAGAGCAGGAAACAGAAGTCCTGTACACAATGCAATATACTACTTTATGCAGTGGCCTTCTGAGAGACACTCTCACACTCCAATAAGCCCTCACACCTGGAAACCCCTGCAGGTGTGAAGAAAAGTGAGATATGATGGACAAACTTTATGGAGGCTAAAAGGAGCTCAAGGACTTGAGACACAGACATTTTCATTGGATTAAGAGGAAGTGTCAGTGCAGGGAACAAAGGAGGAAAGTCGACTCTAGCAAGGCAGCAGGGACAAGGAATTCACACACCAGCTAAAACTAGTATATGCAACAAGTTAACCAAAGCACCACACAAACAGCCTTCTCGGGAACTGCTGTAACAAGCGACCCAAATGCAAGGGAGTCAGTGTACACAGACACACTTCGCATGGCATGAGTCAGGACTGCTGAGAAGCACAAGAACGTCCATCATCACAAAGGATTCCGAGGGAAAAGCAATTCCTTGCCGCTGGGTATGAGGAAACACTGTGTGCCAAAGACTGGGCTCTAATGTCTTCCAGTGTACATAGCAATCAGAGACTGGACAGGTGTGGTATACCTGCTTAATAGGTGAGTACTTAGAAAAACATGTGGGCAGAGGGAAAGTAAACTGTAAACCCAGGTTTAAAAAAAAAAAAAAAAAAAAAGCTTAAAATATCACTATTTTCAGAGCACCTAAACATCTGTATCAAAAAGTAACACTTCTTTTTCTTTATTTTGTATATTTTTTGGGTGTGTGTGTGTGTGTGTGTGTGTGTGTGTGTGTGCATGCGCTGGGTCATTTCACCAGCCTACAAAAGTTAATACCTTTTGAGTAAAAATCTACCATTCAAAAAATGGCCTATGGAAAGTGTGGTGGCAGACAACACCTATAATTTGGCACTCAGGAAGAAGAGGCCATCTGCAATTATATACTGAGTTTGACACCAGCCTGGGTTATAAAGGACTCTATCTCTAAAAAACAAAACAAAACAAAACAAAATAAATTAGTCAATGAATAAACAAACTGCTGACTTGGGGAGTGCAACTCAAAAAATTTAACAGATGATAGAAATAGACTAGATAGGTAGACAGACATACAGAAGGAACAGAGAGCTCTTCACATTCTAACAGCCATAATTGACAACATTAAGCAATGAAAACACAAAGAGGGAGACAGCTGTCTTGCAAGAATTCTAAATAACCACAATAATAATTAATCAGCAGCTAGAAATACATATAGTATATACAGAAACAACAGACAGTTCAGGGTAAGATGCTCAAAACTATAAATATAACCCAACACTGATGATCTCATAAATAATTTCCAATGTCAAGAGCAATACTATAAACTGCATGCTAGTTATGTTTAAGAAGATTGTGGAGCTTGGCGCTGCTAAAGATGGGAGCATGTGCCCAGGGACCAAATAACGGTAAGCTATTTTAGGGAGTGCTTTTGAAATGCTTGTGATTTTATAACTATTTAGATGGTGATAACATGGATAAAGAAACAGCAGGGAAACAGCAGGAGCAGCACAGATGATGGCCCAGGGCTCAGAGCAGCGGCTGCTCTTGTACAACAGTTGTGCACCTCCATGTCAGTGTACAACCATTTGTAACTTCACTGCTAAGGAAGCCCACTCCCTCTTCTGGCCTCCTTCAGAGCCGGGTGCCAGGCACCAGGCACATATGAAGTCACATACAGACATGCAGGCCAAGGAGTTATCCACATAAAATAGAAAAGAATAGTAGAGGCATGAAAAAAGTTACTGGAAATCAAATCAGAAGGTGCTGGGCTAGGGATATAGCTTGATGGTAGTGTCCCAGTCTGGCATGTACAAAGACCTAGGTTTGATCTCCTTGGAGGTGTGGGATCAGGGGAGAATTTCCTAAGGCCTTTAGTGACATGAGAAAAATTGTCCAAGTATACTGATTACCAAAAGCAGACAAAGTCACATAGCGCATGATTACAATAAGGCAAGTGGATGAGACATGCTTCCATCTGTACAGATGAAGTGCACAATGTGTGGAGACTGAGTCACTGGGGTGAAGGCTACACTAGGTATGCTTCACCATCTACAACATCTGACAAATGGGCAGGTGACATCGTCCCCAAAAGTATAAGATTAATTTTAAAAGAATACAGAATATATCAGAAAAACCATATTTTATATATGGCTATCAGAGAGAATGAGAATCAAAAATTACACTTCAGATTTTCTCTAAAAAGAAACTAAGCTGCACCAGGGCTCTCTGTGATGAGCACTGTGATAAAGGAGTCTCGGGGTTTACTGCACGCCCATTCTATGCTAAGAGAGGTGAGAGTGCAGCGACTACCACATCTATCCTCATATGCTATTACATAGCAGAGCTTTGTGATTTCATAGTTAAAGAAATAGGAGGGGAAGAGGGACGGGACTAATAGTATCCTGACTCAACTCCTTGGGCTTGGTCCCTAATACATTATCACCCTTCAGATGATAAGATTTAGGTGACAGAAGAAGTATTGAGAACAGTAGTTCACTAAGACTACCCACAAATTCAGAGACTGACTAAGCTCTAGAAAGTGGGCCACTCTCCACACCCTGCTTGGGTACTGCAGCTGGCGCCACTCAGATGAATGCTCTAGCTCTGTCATCTGACCAACTGATATGCAGATATAAATGTACTCAGGGTCTCTAACTTGGTTAAAGAAGCTTTAATATGGATGCGACCACAACAAAACACTTGGCAAAACCAAGTCCAGGCAGGACATCAAGTAATGTAAAGCTGTAGCAGAGAAAGAACATTAGGCTGCATCACACTGAGAGGTTGATGTCACTCAAACTCGGCAAACAGACTACTTAAGCATCAGGACCAGAGAAATACAGATACGAACCTTGGACAGCGTATGTATCAAAGTTCATTCTACTGAACTGGCCCATCATGCCCTTGCCTTCCTGTTCTTTCAACCCATAAATGTGGTAAGCCAGTAGGAAGCATCACTAGTTCAGCCTGAGGAGCTGACGGAAATCAGTGCATGCTTGCCCAGTGAGGAACAACAAAACCAGGCATCTTTTAGAATAGGAGAGTATCCTGGTCTCTTGTCAAGACAGGACAGGGCTGCTACAAAATTGTTTAACACAATTGGTTAAACTGGAAAGACACCCCCATATACAAAGTCCAAGTTATGCAAATATTAAAGCCATGCACAATGTACCTCAGACCCATCTGCATTGAAGTGATCCAGTGCCTGCTTTCGGATTTCCCCCTTGATAGAACCATCCAGGCGCTGTAAAAGGAAACCACAAGAAAAGTCTTGAGTGAGGAAGATCGGCCACACTCAGAATAGAACACCAAGCTTGCAACCTTCACCTCCCAGACTTCACTGAGTAAAAATAACTGGGAATGGCTGGCAAAGGGCTCTGAAGGTATGTGTAAACAGCATGGCTGCTGCGACCTCAGCTCTCCAGTTACAGACGCAAGGTCACAAGTTCCTAATTCAAAGGCTGACCCAAGGATCACAATGTCTACCAAAACCCACAAGGAAAGAGATGAAAACCCAGCCCGTGTGCTGAGGAGACAGTAACTCTAGTCACTTAGTAAGTGGCTCCTACTGAAAAACAATACATCTTAGGCATCATAGCTTTTTAACATTAAATGCTATAGAAACCAAACTACAGCACATTTGGAAACTACTGAAAACGTTCAAAATTAATTGACCATATATGGAGATTTTTCTAAAATTTACATCTAAAATCACTATAAACTATTCAAATAGTAAAACTGTATCATCAACTCAAGTCTCAGGCACTGACTCAAGCATATAATTTTTTATTAGTTATTTATTTTATTAGTTAGTTTATTACTTTGAGGTACAGGGCAATTACCAAATATATACACAAAGCAAATACTGAACTGTGTAATTAAAAGGCATGTCTCAGCATGTAGAACTACTTTCACATTTCATCCCTTAAAAATCATCCTTAAGATGAAACCTTGATTTTACAAAAGGTCAAGATGACTCAGGCAGAGTCTGCAAAGACCTATATCCCTGCAAGGCCATGAGAGGCACAGCCCCTTAAACCATAACAGGTACACACGTGGGAGCTATTGACCTTATAATAAATCTGCACAGAGACTGGAACCAAAGGCATTTGCAAAGGCAGGCTCACAACAGCATCTGAAGGAAGAAATCCCGCCTATAAAAGTCCACTGTACAGAAGCATCAAGTCACCTCTGCTGAGAAGTCACTACCACTTGTTTCAAGAACTCCTCCTGCTTGGCTCCCAGCCTCAAACCAAAGCCACACCCTACAGGGTTAAGATAAAACAACAAAGCTGCCTCTTTTCTTCTTAGAATCTGAGACTCTATTTCAGACTCACACTTCCTCCGACCTACTTTGACAATAGATAAAGACAGGTAGCACAGGTACTTTTCTCATGCCAAGTTTTCTTGTTGCTAATCTTTCCTTCTACATTGTCCTTAGTGCTACTGATCGTAGGGTTAGCAGGTAAAAAGCCTCTGGACCTGAGCTAAAGCTCAGATCTCACAGTGGAAAGAGAGAAATCAAGTCCTCATAGTTATCGTCTCATCTCCATTCGGGAACCATGGTACACACGCCTGTCCATGTGGCCTCATCCACTTATTCTCTCTAATAATAAAGTGTTGCCAGGCAGAGTGGCACATGCCTTTAATCCCAGAACTTGGAAGGCAAAGGCAAGTATGTGAGTTCAAGGCCACCTGGCCTACATAGTAAATTCCAGGACAGCCATGGCTGCACAGTGAAATCCTGTCTCAAAAAAACAAAACACAAACAACAACAACAAAGTGTTTTTTTAAAACGTATGACCTTCACATGGTCATTATCATCAGAGTAATCTAAAGGCAAGAAGAAAAGCAGGTCTGCCTGCAGCTTTAATGTTAGACTCTGGGGGGAAGAGAGTCACTGAGCCATCTTACCTGGAAAGGATAGTGTTTGATAGTCAGGTACTCGGCCAGGATATCCAACATCCTCACCATCTGAGAGAAGATAAGGACTCTGTTTCCCCTTTCTCGGAGTCTTGTCAACAGTTTGTCTAACAGGATCAGCTTCCCACTGCTCCTAATTAGAGACTGAAGATTCAGAAGACATCTCACTCGTTATGTTCAAACACAGTGCTCTTTAAACGCGGCACCCACGCTACTATGTACTTCCAGCATTGTTACTGAGTTTCCTCATCATGCTTGCTCCTTTGGAGACAAGGTCTCACTATGTAGCTCATGTGAGCCTTGAACAAGCTGTTCTCAAACTTAAGTCGCTTCTGCCTCCAGCACATATCCAAACACCCCTGTCATATCCAAGGGCTCTCTCAATTCCACGCCACTACTGACGTCTGGCTTTCCTTGTGTTTTTGAAAGCTTCCTTTGATACTCCTTGAAGGATAATCAAGGAAGAGAAGGAATACTTATACTTCAAATAAAACTCTAAAACAGCCCTGACTCACTCCAGAGGGCGAGTGCGAGCAAGAGGAGGTGCTCACCTGAAGGACCTCCTGGCCGCTCTCCCTCTCGCTGTCCTCGGGAGCTTTGATCAGATAACAGTGGTTGCAGCACTTTTTCAGCTCCATCACGATATTAAGGAAGCCAGATGTGCTGCCTCTGGTCCCTTTGGCAAGAGCCTTGTAATTCCTGGTCAGGATCCATCTGCAATGGGAAACATTCATTCAAGTAAGCAGGGCTTACGGCGCTGTAGGAAAGCAAAGTGAAAAGACAGATTTTTACTTTCTGTCTCCTGTAACCTAAACATGATCCTTCACATCTGCAGGCAGGCGTAAAAAGGTCAATGATTGAACCAAGTACGTCAACCTCACTGATCACAGGAAATCTAAAAGACAATTCTAGAAGGCTAAAGACACACTCGTGTGTGTGTGTGTGTGTGTGTGTGTGTGTGTGTTTAAAAAATCCTTTGAGAAAGCCCAAGTGAGCAGAGAACGGGCTAAATACACTACCTATCCACATTCAAATGGAATAGTCAGTATCCCAGGTAAGGGTGCCTGCATGGAGCACAACCATGATTCTGTCCTTTATCCCAGCACTCAGGAGGCTGAGTCTAGAGGAGTATTAAGGACAAGCCAAGGGAGAGACTATACAGTGAGATTCTGTCAAAGGGATGTGGAGAGAAGTGGAAGACAGACAGAAGGGTATCAACAACTAAGATGCTGAGGGAAGGAAGGAGATCTAAAACCTAGCCAAACCCACAAAGAGAAAGAAAATATGGTACTATTTAGTTGTAAAGAACTCGTTAAAGTGTTATCCACAAAGAGACCCTAGACCACGAATGTGCACTCTCCAAGTACCATCCTCCAGTAAACTAGTAGGTAAAACTCCTTAAGTGACTGGTTGGCTCTGGTTTGAGAGAGAAAAATGGTTAACATGAATATGGTGCACTCTATCATTTAGAGAATAAAGCAGCTATCAATTATAATAAGAATAGCATTCCTGAACCAGAACTCCGAATTCCAAACTCCAAAACGTTTGAAGGATGAACATGATGCCACAGATGGAAAATTCCACACCATACCTTAAACAGACCTAATCAAATGCAGGGGCACTGAGATAAGGATGAAGTGTGCGTGTGTATAAATGAACACATAGAAACATGAACACATGCACAATTTACAAAGTCAGAATGTACTGAAACACACAGCACTAAGGAGACTGAGGTATAAAGAAACATCAGTTTGAACCCAGCTTGTGCTATCCACAAGACTATCTTAAAAAGATAAAGTCGGTGTTTGTCTACAGAATATATGAAAGCCATACAACAAATTATACTAGATAAAGAGCTGCACAGATCCTGAAACAAACAAAATATCATGGGTGTTCCTGTGTATGACTGTGTATATATGTGCTCCAACTGAGGAATATAAATATTCTCTGCATACTATTAAACTGTTAAGAGATTATCAACTACTTTTAGGCATGATAACAAGGCAAACTTCTAAAGAATAAGCAATCAGTCTTTTTGGAGCTGAAGAAATAGCTCAGAGATTAAGAGCAGTGGCTGCTCTTCCAGAGGACCAAGGCTCAATTCCCAGTATCCACATGACAGCTCATAACCGCCTGTAACTGTAGTTTCAGGGGATCCAACAATTTCACACAGACATACAAGCAGGCAAAATATGAATGCACAAGAAATAAAAATAAAAAATAAATCATTTTAAGTAAAAGAAGTCTCTTTATTTCAGAAACATACACTAAAACAGGAAACATGGGTGAACTGGAAAGGCCTGAAGCTAGGTTATGGGCAGTGAGAAGTTACCATACTAATTTGTCTATGTGATATTTCTACAAGACACATGGGCTAAACATAGTAGGGCAGTCGGTGCTGCCCGCACGTGTGAGGCCCTGGGTTTGCTATCCAGACACATGCATACGCACACACACAAATGCATCCCAGTCATGAAACTAAATGCGAATGCCCATAACAAGCACATGTGTTGCTGCCATCTATACCAGATTCACTGTTTTCTAGGTTCTGTACGATATGTTAAGGCACAAACCGTGACCTGTCCATGCCACTCGGAGGACTAGAAAGGAAGGGGTGCTCGCTCTGTGCCAGGGGGCAACGCTACCTCTCCACGGCTCTCCTTGCACATGTCTGTCTTCCATGACTGTGCACAATGACTTGTTTCTAGCCATACAAGGCTTCTGGAAGGGATATGTTCCATTCATCTTCATTATTTCTAGTAGCTAATGTCTAACATTAAAAAAAAAAGACTTCAAGGAAGATTTAATGAATGGAAAACAAAAAATTGTTTAGCTTAACTGATCAGAGTAAGAGTACTAGCACTAAAACTTAAGGAGCTGACTCGGTAGGTAAGAACATCTGCTGATCTTGCAGATGACCTAGGTGTGGTTCCCAGCACTCAACAACCATCCTTAACTCCAGTTCCAGGAGAGCTAACACCCTCTTCTAATTTCTAAAGACAACATACATACATGCATGCAGGCAAAACTCTGATATATATATATAACATAAAATAAATAAACCTGAAAACATTTTGATCTTCAGATCATTTACATAACTGAAAGTACTATGTAAACTCTCTCTTACTCAAATGGGGGGAAAAAAAAAACCACCTTCCTAGTTGGTGGTACATGCTTTTAATCCCAGCGATCCAGAGGAAGAAGCAGACGGATCTCTATGAATTTGAGGGCAGCCTGGTCTACAAAGCAAAAACCAGGACAGTCAGTGCCACACATAGAAATCCTGTGTAGAGGGGAGAAAGAAAGAAAGAAAGAAAGAAAGAAAGAAAGAAAGAAAGAAAGAAAGAAAGAAAGAAAGAAAGGAAGGAAGGAAGGAAGGAAGGAAGGAAGGAAGGAAGGAAGGAAGAAGGAGGGAGGGAGGGAGGGGGGAGGGAGGGAGGGAAAGGAAAGGAAAGGAAAGGAAAGGAAAGGAAAGGAAAGGAAAGAAAAGAAAAGAAAAGAAAAGAAAAGAAAAGAAAAGAAAAGAAAAGAAAAGAAGAAAGAAAGAGGGGAGGGAGAGAGGGAGAGAAGGAGGGAGGGAAGGAAGGAGGAAGGAAGGAAGGAAGGAAGGAAGAAAGGAAGGAAGGAAGAAAGGCAGGCAGGCAGACAGGCAGACCTTTTCTTCTGGCTGAGTATGAAATTCAACCAAAATCTGTGTTGAGTTTACAGACAAAGCTCTGTGGTCTCTAGCAAGCCAAGGCCAGGTAGAGGTGCACAGATAACCTGTCTCAAAGAACAGAAAGCTTTACTACTGAGTACTTGCCAAGATTTACAAGGTTCTAGGCTTAACTTTAAAAAAAAAAAAGGAAGAAATAAAGGAAGAGAGAGGGGGAGGCAAAGGGGGAGGGGCGGGGAAGGGAAAGGGGAAGGGGAAGACCAAAACCAAAACCTATGTTCAGGTTTTACTTTTAGAAAGGCATGAATTACTTGAAAACCATCTACCTCTCGGCAGGAACTTACTTATAATACTGTTTCTGAAGGGCTGACATCTCCACCCTGAGAATCTGCTCCACTTTGGCAGGAAGGGATTTCTCCACATCTTTTTTGACTCTTCGAAGAAGAAAAGGCTCTAGTACCTTATGAAGACTCTGGTAGCCATTCTCTCTCCCTTTTCCATGGTCTTCTTCAAAATCTTCCCAGAACTCAAACCTACAGAGGAAATCGTCATGTTAGTTACACACAGGGAAAGAACTGATCTAGGGGTAGGGGAAAAAAATCTCAATCTGTCCTGCCAGGAAAGGCCAATTTTGCCCATCACTGAATCTTCAATAAAAGAGAGGGAATAAACAAAATGTAATTCTAAACTTTCTAAAAGGGACAAGGCTGGCTCAGCAGGTAGATCCTTGCTGCCTGACAGAAAGCAAGCAAACTGAGCACAAGCACTCAAAGTTGCCTGTGTCCTGCTAACTCAGCATGAGCTGCTGCCGTCTGCTCCCGCCACCAAGGTTTCCCAGACATGATGGGCTGTGTGCTACAACTCTAAGCCAAAAGAAACCCTCCCCTAAAGCGGCTTTTGTCAGGTACCCTGTCAGAAATTGTGTAAGGTGACTAAGATGGCCGCCAGTGACTGTAATTTCTTGGGAAGGAAAAATGGATGCAGTTAACTGACAAGGGACAAAAACCAGCAATGAGAAAGGACACACCAGGCTGGAGAGATGGCAGAGCAGTGAAGACAAAGGACACTATGAAAGGACACTGACAAAAAGACTCCAGCCCAGAATTAAACAGCGCTGCTCAGTCTGCGATCACTCCTCCACTCCCAAGGAAGACAGTGGTAAGCAATATCTGCAGATATTTTAGTTGTGACAACTGGCCCGTAGTGGGCAAACTCCAAGAATGCTGTCAGACGTCCTACAAGAAACATGACCCAAGTCAGCTCCAGTGAGGAGGAGAGTGTCCAAGACAACCCAAAACATTAACTTTGGTAAAGATGAAAAGCCAAGAGACAGCACTGAATGGAGGGGTGCAGAGGGACTCTACCCCAGAAAATACTGTAGTGAGGAAGGGAAAAAAAAGAGCAGGAGGGAAGAAAGAGGAAGAAAGAGGAAGGAAGCAAGGAAGGAAGGAAGGAAGGAAGGAAGGAAGGAAGGAAGGAAGGAAGGAAGGAAAAGTTTCCTTAATTCTGTGTCAACCAACAATTCTACCACGGTGTGCTAGGTTCCCAACCTATGGAGAATTTAAGTTAGTCAGCATTAACCTAAAGATTAGGCTAGAATACAAAAACCGTAGAGAATCCACGAAGAAATAATTTAAAATAATAACACTAACTAGGAATTAAATAATACACTGAAAGTATAAATACTAGGCAGTAAAGAACAAACAGGAATAAGTAGCTGAATGACAGGAAGGGGTTCTGTGGGGAGCGGGTGTGGCGGCAGTCCCAAAGGCGCCAGGGACTGCAGCTAAGTCATATGACTTGCACCTGACTTCCTCATATAAGACACAAACATCTTGAGTGCTGCGCAGGTGTACCAGGATACAGGTGAATCCAATTTGGTGGAGATTTGCCCCTGCTGCCCTGATTAGCTGAAGCCTCGTGACTGGCGAGGGGGCGTGGCCTGCGGTGCGTGGATGAGAGAGAGTATAAAAGGAGTGAGAGGCCCAGGGTTCGGGGGAGATATAAACAAGAAGAATCAGGACTGAGTAAACTGCTGTTAGAAGGACTGGTGGTCGCGTCGTTCTTGCTGGTCGAGAGCGGGCGCGACAGGGTTCAACAGTATCATTTATATACAAGAAACTGTCTCAACCGAAGCAAAGGGAAAAAACAAAAACTGTATCGATCGTTTCACTTCCACCAGCTAATTCTATTCAACATTCTACAGTTTAAGGTAGACAAGATATAAAAAGCATTCACGTAAGAAAGACATTTAAAAGCCTGTAAGGGCAGAAATATGGTCCTATAAGTAAAAATACAAAGAAAATTGATAACAAAGTTACAGGAACAAGATTGTAAATATGAATATGATAACTATATAACTGTCAACTGTACCCCTGCTCTCTATCTGTAGCTCTAGATTCTAGTCGTGGCTCTATCTCCTAAACTGTAGCTCTGTACACACTGTACCTCTAGGCCAGCGTTCATGATGTGCTGATCCCCCAAACAAAAAATTATTTTCAGGCTGGAGGGACGGTTCAGCGGTTAAGAGCACTGACTACTCTTCCAGAGGTCCTGAGTTCAATTCCCACTAACATCTGTAATGAAATCTGATGCCCCCTTCTGGTGTGGCTAAAGATAGTTAACTGTATTCAATATACATAAAATAAAATAAATTTTTTTAAAAATTTAAAAATTATTTTCATCGCTACTTCCCAACTGTAATCTTGCTACTACTATGAATGGTAATGTAAATATATGTGTCTTAGGCAACTCTTGTGAAAGGGTTGTTCAACCCCCAAAGGGGTCTTGAGCCACTGCTCTTGACTCTGTAGATCTATACTTAACTGTAGCTCTAAAGTCTACGCATAGTTCTATGCTCAACTGTAGCACTAGATAGACTCTGTCTCTATGCTCAGCTGCAGTTCTTTCTAACTGTAGCTCTAGACTCTAGTCAGTCTAAATGAGATGAAAAGAACAGTGTAAGAGGGTTCAAGGTATACACTTAGCTCAGCAAAGAGCACTGACCCACCTAGTCATCACACACACTCTCACACACACAGTCCTGAGTTCTATCCTCAGCATCTTACCAAAATAACAAAATGTCCAAAACTGCAACCATGATTTAAAATTCAACAAAAATAGTTTAAAATTTGTCAACAATGAAACCACTAAAAACTACTGAGAAAAATTTCACAGCTAAATAGAGAAAACCTTCCTTGACCATGGAATAGAAGGCACAGTTATTATTAGATTAATAACTCTCCCTTAACTGATATGTAGATACAATGCAATGCAAACAGAATTCCCCCAGAAATTAATGAGCTGATCTTGAAATAGAAACTAAAGCCTGAGAAGACAAATGTTCTGAGAAAGACTGAAGCCGAGTCTTACATCCTCCATGTTAAACACTAGAGTGAAGCAGAACTAAGGCAGCGCTGCACAGGACAACAGACAGGAGCATCCCGGCGGACAGAGCACGAGGACATCCTTTCTGTCTCAACCAAGATCTTTGCAAGATGCTGCCTTCAACCAATGGTGCGTAACAACTTTCCAAATTGCTCGGTGAGGAAAATAAAACTGAACCAAGGTCCTGACCCATCATGCATTCAGTGGGGCAGAATAAAATATACACCTAATGTGACAGCTGAAATTTATAAAACAACAATGTCTTCTGGGCCCATGGTTAGACCTACCTGTTATACACATAGCACACAAAAATAACTTGATAAATTATATTTAAAAGTTAAAATCTGGCTGGCAGTGGTGGTGCACGCCTTTAATCCCAGCACTTGGGGGGTAGAGGCAGGTGGATTTCTGAGTTCGAGGCCAGCCTGGTCTACAGAGTGAGTTCCAGGACAGCCAGGGCTACAAAGAGAAACCCTGTCTCAAAAAAACCAAAACCAAAACCAAAAAAAAAAAACAAAAACAAAGTTAAAATCTGTCTCTTCAAAAGATGTTATGAAAATAAAACAATCCAGACACTATTGCATATGCCAGAAAGATTTTACTGAAGGGACCCTGTTAAAGCTGTCTCCTATCAGGTTATGCCAGTGCCTGGCAAATACAGAAGTGGATGCTCACAGTCATCTATTGGATGGAACACAGGGCCCCCAATGGAGAAGCTAGAGAAAGCACCCAAGGAGCTGAAGGGGTCTGCAACCCTAGAAGTGGAACAATATGAACTAACTAGTACCCCCAGAGCTCATGTCTCTAGCTGTATATAAAGCAGAAGATGGCCTAGTCGGCCATCACAGGGAAGAGAGGCCCCTTGGTCTTGCAAATTTTACATGCCCCAGTACAGGGGAATGCCAGGGCCAAGAAGCAGGAGTGGGTGGGTAGGGGAACAGGGCAGGGGGAGGGTATACTTTCAGGATAGCATTTGAAATGTATATAAAGAAAATATCAAATAAATAAATAAATAAATAAATAAATAAAAGCCTAAATAAATAAATGAATAAATAAAACCTCAAAAAGTAAAGAAAACAAAAAGCCAGTCACAAGCCAGTAGAGAAATTGCATCCAGGACTGTTTTATAGACATGAACTGTTCAACTCATTAACATAATTTTTTATTTTATTTTATGTATGTGAATATACTGTAGCTATCTTCAGACACACCAGAATATGGCATTAGATCCCATTATAGATGTTTGTAAGCTACCATGTGGTTGCTAGGAATTGAACTCAGGACCTCTGGAGGAGCAGTCAGTGCTTTTAATGGCTGAGCCATCTCTCCAACCCCAACAATTTTTAAGAGCTGAAGCAGTGCTGTTAAAATTCTATTTAACTTTATTTTAGGTGTCTTTGTCAGGATGTGTGTTACTGCACCAAGTACCTGTAGTACCTGCAGAGCTAAAAAGGATTTCATATTCCCTAGGGCTGGGCATTACAAACAGTTGTGGGCCACTATGGACAGTATGGGAACTGAACCCAGGTCTCCTGCAAGAACAGCAAGTGCTCTTAACCAGCTCTCTAGCCCCGGTCTCATTTTTTCTTTCATTTTTGAGACAGGGTTTCTCTGGGTAGCCTTGGTTGTCCTAGAACTTGCTCTGTACACCAGTCTGGCCTTGAACTCAAGAGATTTCCCTGCCTTTGCCTCCTGAGTGCTGGAGTTAAAAGTGTGTGCCTGCCCAGTCCTCTCTAATTTTCTTAACAGCAAAAGATTTGAATAAATATTTCACTAAAGAAGCTCAAATAGCCAAAGAAAAATGAGATGATGTTTAACATCCTTAGTCATTACAATGAAATAAATTATGGAACATTCTACAATTATGTCACTTGTACAATCAGTAATTACATTGCTTCCTGTGTAGTAGTTACTACGCCAGACAATGAGAATCACAGAGGAATAAGACAAGTGAGATTCCTAGTATTTCCACAAGCCTAAGTCAGGGAAATGCAGCGAAACAGGAAGGGGGTCGGAAGGAAGATAAGAAAAGAGGTGAGTGCCAGGTCAACACAGAGAGAAGCAACATTCCAGATGAACAGAGCAGGAATGGCTCAGCGTGTGAGAGACAGAAAGATGGCAAGGACAGCTGATCCATAATGCGTAGTGGGACAAGAGTTATGAGCCAATATGACCCAGGGTCCAGCTCTCTACAGTCTTCCAAACTAAACGAACCAATTTAGACTTTGTCCTAAGTTGTCACTGAGCAACACTAGACAATTTTAAGTCAGCCAAATGAATATATATACTATGTATCTGTCCTATACAATTTATCTAACAGAAATAAACCAGAGTACCTTCAGAGGCACCTTGGCTTGAGTAAGAACTAAAACCGATGCTTCTACTATCACAGACTGCGTTTAAGGCATGTCAGACTACATACGTCATATACTTCACTCATGTGGCTTTGAGACTTTGTTCTGATTTATGCTTTCTGAGGCAGAGAGTCACATGGAGCTAACAGTGGGCTTGCACTCAATAGCTGGTAGTGAATTCCTTCCTTCCTTCCTGCTTTAACTTCCCAAGTGCTGGGATTGATTGTAAGAAGCGTCACCATCCTACCTGTCTCTCATGTCTTATTTCCCAAATCTTTAACTAACTCAAACCTGTGGTGGGCAACTACATAACCCTCCTTACCAGGCACATTCTTAGCTTCTATCCCTTATGCTACAAGATCTTAACAGAGCTGCTTCTGCCACAGATGAATGCTTTATGCTCCCCATGCTAGCAGCTCTGCTACGTCTATTAAGAACATCAGAAAGTTTCCAGGCGTGGTGGTACAGCGTTTAATATTAGGATTTGAGAGGCCAAGGCAGGCAGATCTCTCTAAAACTGATGCCACCCTGGTCTACATAATTACAGGATAGCCAAAATCACATAGTAAGACCCTTTCTCAAAACTACAAAAAAGGGGGGTTGGGGAAGCAGGAGGGAGAACTAGCATATTAGACATTCTAGCACCTTTTGAAACAAACAGGAAGGAGCTTACTTCTCCGGCATAATAAAGTGCAGCAAGGACCAAAGTTCCTTGAGGGAATTCTGAAGAGGGGTGCCCGTGATCAGTAGCCTATGGTTGGACTTGAAATCAATCAGAGTTTTATACAATAAAGAGTCATCATTCTTCAACCGATGGGCTTCATCTACTCCCAGGAAGGCCCAGTTAATACTGCCCAGCACGGTCTAAAGTGAAAAATAGAACAGATGAGCCACCAGGTCAGAAGGGCACCCAGAAGTACTTACACAGCTAAGTAATTTCTGTACAAATTCCATTACAAAGGTACACATGTAGACACAATTATTCTTCACATATTTAATACATATTAGGACTCTTCTGCTCATTCTATCAATGGCCAAATTCAAGCTCATCTAAAGCTGCAAGTGAATCTCTTATACAATCTACTACTACAAGCCCCTTCAAGAGGCTGGAAACTGGTATGCTGAACAAAAACAGAAACAAAAACTCTAGGTTACTTTGTCTTCAAAAGATTCTTCTCTTGCCTATTTTATCACCCCAACCTTGCAACACAGGAAACAACAAGAACACAACACTGAATATAGAATAAAAGCATTTACCACTTAGTAACTTTAGAAAGAACTCTCCAATTATTGTAGAATACCTCAGTGCACCCTCGATACCCTTTCCTCTTGCATCCTTGCAACTGGATTAAGCCACCCTAAGCTCCCATACGGTGAGGTTGGTTTTCACAATTTTAGTAATTGAGGAACATTTTAAGTTTGTTTGTTTCACCTTTTAAACGGAGCAAGAAAGCATGACAAGTGGGATGCACAGCCCCACTATTTAACAGGATACACAGGGGCAAGACTTAACCTTTATTACTAATTACCTTATCTTTTAGGAGGATCTCATATGTTGTTATAAGTGCATTGAACTTCAACCTTTTGGTTTGAGAATGAATCCACTCATATTCCCTTATCTACAAGAAGAGAAAAACAATAATTAAGACACAATTTCTATTTCCAAGTGTCTGAAACAAGTCTTATAATAAATGCAATAGAAACAGCAAACAAGTCTCATGAGAATTGCATGAACAACCTATGCACTCTAAGAAGACTTGCTGTAACCCAAGCTAGAACATTGAAAGTCAGAGTCAAACTACAGACCGCTGAGCAGGAAAAACTTTATTATCATTTCAAATAAACCAAACCCTCCTGCTAAGATCTGACTATGTGTGCAGAACTTATCAGCAATTAAAGTTGTGGACTTTATCAGGCATGCTGGCACACATCTTTAAACTCAGCACTTAGGAGGCAGAGGCAGGCTGATTTCTCTGAGTTTCTTGAAATACAGAAAGCTTGTCTCAGAAGGGAAAAAAAATCTTTTATAACTAAATAAAGTACGGCTTTTCCAGACTTAGGGAAATGAAATTTCCATTATTCTTTGCATATGATGATATTTATTAAGAAGTAACAAATTATAATCAATAGTTTGACCAGAAATTTCATTAATCATAACAGCTATATCCCCTGAGAAAAACAAATTTTATAGAGTGAAAAATATAATTTAATAAGTAGAAAATAGTAAGGAATGTAAAGAGACTGGAGAATTAATGAATCCACAGTGAACTGTGATCAAACTCAGCAAACACCATGAATCTTCTCCATTCTTAGGATTTAATGACTTAGGAACAAAAGGGAAAGGAAGTGAGGACTTGCAGCTAACTGCCACTGAAGAGGAGTAGTGGGTGCCTGCCACAAAGCAAAATACTGGTTTGCTTTCTCCTTTAATAACTACCAAATTAAAATTAGGGCCAGGAAACCTAGTACAGTTTATAATTCAGATATTTTTTGTTTTGTTTTGTTTTGTTTTGCTTGCAGAGCTGGCAATTTAAACCCAGAGCCTTAAGCATGCTACAGTCAATCACTTAGGTACAACCCAAACCCAAATCAGACTGTTTAAATGACAGCATTTAACAAAGACAAGTTTGAATCTATGAAAATATGTTTGCAGCATTTATCCTAAACACTGAAGATTCCCAGTGGCCGGCTCTTACTACAAGCATCTCCAAAACCCATGTGAAAGTGAAGGGCACAAGAGCAAAGCTCCAGGACCAGACAGACTCATAGCTCAAGAGCTCAGGCTCCATCTAAACGAAAGGGTTAGACAGACACCCTGGACAGCTATTGTCATGGGAGACAGCTGCTATCAATTTTGAAGACTATCATAAGGGTTACAGTACCTAACACAAGAATTCACACACAGTAAGTACTGAAAAAGTCATTCATTTCTCAAAAACATATTTTGCTAAACAAAGACAAATTTATTGTGTGCTAAATTCATGATGCTCAAGTCAATGTTTGATACTAAACAAGACTCCTAGAAATGTAGTTCTCCTTTATAGGGCGGCCATAAATATAAAAACCAAACTAGCTGTGATGCAAGCCACTGATCATAGCTCTCAGGAGGCTGAGGCAGGAGGAGTGCCACAAGTTAGAGGCTTGCCTGAGCTACATAGTAAGACTCTGGTAGGGAGTGGAGAAGGGAGGGCAGAGAGAAGAAAAAATTGGAGAGAAGAGAACCACTATAATCCAGCTAAGAGAGACTCCAGTGCAACTGCTGTCTTAAAACATAACATGCTCCTTGGTCAATGTTGTGTTTGTTGGTTTGGTTTTTTTGTTTGTTTGGTTGGGGTTTTTTTCCAGACAGGGTTTCTCTGTGTAGCCCTGGCTGCTCTGGAACTCACTCTGTAGACCAGGCTGGCCTTGAACTCAGAAATCCGCCTGCTTCTACCTAAGTGCTGGGATTAAAGGCTTGTTCAATGTTTTAAAGACTATCTGAGTTGCATACTCACAACTGCGAGTACTAAGAGCACAGTAGAGTATTTGAAAGAGTTTACTGATGCATCTATAAAACAGACTCAATCTCCAAACTACATTTCTAACTCCCATACCACTTCAACTCTTTTTCTTTACGCACCGTATTTCTGCTCATCAGGTCACCTATGTAAACCACGACATTAATCTCTGGTGCCCAGATCTCAAACTCTCTCTGCCATGAGGTAAGGGTGGACAAGGGAACAACTATAAGAAAAGGCCCATAGAGCTGGTGCTGGTGGAACAGGTAGGAGAGAAACGATATGGTCTGGATGGTCTTTCCTAGGCCCATTTCATCAGCAAGGATTACACTGTTACTTCTGCATGAAGAAAACAATACAAACGAAGCAATTAGATATTGACAAAAACACTATGTGCAAAATACACAGTTCACAATAATCACAAAGGAAAGCATCAGTTTGTCCTTTCAATGAATTTCTCCTCATCTTCAGTGACACATGAATCCTAAATATGGAAGAAAGCAGAAGACAGAAATAACAACCAGACACTTATCTGTAAGTGCATCCAATATTTAGATGACATGTAAGGTTCCCATCTTAGACCCAAGGCTCTGAATTACATAGTCTTCACTAGGCTATCCCTCTAACAGAGAAGCCAAGCTTTATCATGGAAGCATACGGCATGTAGCCTTGGGTTCATTCATATACAAAGGAGTAAATTGGCTATCAGCCTTGCTGTTGAACACTATACCAACAGTCCTGTGCCTCTGCTCAAATTACCTTCTCCATCCTACTGCATTCCACTTGACTCATCAATACAACATCTACTATTTTATAGACCTACTTGATGCAGGTATAAAGGGATAGGTTTTTGTATTGTGTGTAGTGCTAGAGACAGTGCCCAAGGCCTTGTATATTTTAGGCAAAGAGGAACTGTTTTAAATAAGACACAGTTGACAATTCCTGGCCTCATTGCAACTGAATGAGAATATTCAAGAAAGACTGTAGGATTCTAAGGGGATTGTTTTGGTTTTTCATTTTTTGTTTTGTTTTCTATGAAGTAGATTCTCTCTGTGTAGTCCAGGTTGATCTGGGATCTGCAATCCTCCTGCCTCTGCCTTAAAGAGCTAGTAGTAGTAGAGGATTCTGAACACTGAACAAGCACCTTGGAAGACTGATGCAAGTGCTCATGGGCCAGGACTAGAAAAGAAGCTGTAACTCCACTTTCCTTTCTTTCTCTCTCTCTTTCTCTCTCTCTCTTTCTTTCTCTCTCTCTCTCTCTCTCTCTCTCTCTCTCTTTCTTTCTTTTTTTTTTTCTGTTGTAAAAATATAAAAAGAAAGACAAATGAAGAAAATGAACACAGTTCCACAGTTAGAAAAGTATATTTGGGAAACAGAAAGTAGCCTATATGGCAGGAAATTAGAGATCTAGTATGACATACACTGTAAACACTATTACAGGCTGGAGAGATGGCTAAAGAACCCTTCAAGAACCCTCACAACTCTGATACTTGTTGGGTGTTTATGACTTTGTGTTTCTCCTGGGTACCGCAGCTCATCCGGGTTCTTCTCAAGCTAGAATATATAGATGGCCTAACCCCAGTGTCATCTATTCAGCTTAACCCTTCAGTGGCTGGCTCTCTTTGGCAGGGGCTCTTCCTATTTCCCTGCAGACACCAGCTCTCCTTCCTGCTTTCAAAGCCTAAGTCCCTCTTGGAGGACTTGGCCCAGCCTAGCTTAGGAAGGCTCTTGGTGGGTCTACCCTTCTTTCCCACCTTTTCTGGCTGTTTATCTCAGAAACATCTGCAGGATTTAACTGTGGTTGCTTACTGTCTCTGGAGGTACACAAACATCAGTCTACCTGCTTACAAGTAGAAGAAGCACAAGACAAAGCCAAGGGAAGGCCAGTGCTGGCAGCTAGACTCTCTGCAGGAGCTGTGGCTGGTTGGTAATCCTTACCAAGGGAGGCTTAAAGCACACAGACCTGAAGGTGTTTGTACTCTTGTTCCTGTGCCTGGAGAGACAGTACTACCCACAAGCAAGCCACCCCTTCCGGCTCGCAGCTATACTCAAGCTACTGGGACTGTATTTCAACCAAAAGTTTCTGCGCCTAATGAACTGGTTTGCATGAATATGTGCTTCACTAGTGAACCAGAGCATTAAAATATTTAATACTAGAAATAGTATTAGCGGGGGCTGGAGAGATGGCTCAGTGGTTAAGAGCACTGACTGCTCTTCCAAAGGTCCTGAGTTCAATTCCCAGCAACCACATGGTGGCTCACAACCATCTGTAATGAGATCTGACGCCCTCTTCTGGTGTATCTGAAGACAGCTACAGTGTACTTACATAAAATAAATAAATAAATCTTTAAAAAAAAAAAAAAGAAATAGTATTAGCTAGTAATACTGGCTAGAAAAACAAAGCATTTAATTTGCCAAGATCACAACAGATCTCTTTTAGTTAAAGGCCAGTTTGGTCAGCATGCCGAGTCCTAGGGAAAGCCAGAACTACATCAAGAGACTATGTCAAAATCAATCAATCAATCAATCCCACACTAATGACTATATAGCAAACATTGTGCAACTCTGAACAAAGCTCACGGTCTCATTCTGAGCAGCATCAAGCATACAATACAAGTGCTGGCTCATACGACCTCTTTAGTGACATCTAAGTTCTTACTGATCCTTTAGAAAAAGTAGGACTCACTATCTTCTGACAAAAAAGTTGTTTTTTTTTTTAAAAACAAAACAAAAAAAATTACTTGCTTTACAATTTCATACACATAACATTCTTTGATCAATCTCCCCATTTTCCTTTTATCTCATACCTGCTCCACCAACCCAAGCCCTTTTTCCCAAGTCTCCATCTACTTTTATATCTGTTTACTTGTCTACATGTCTCCCACCACATTTCACTCTGCCTACACGAGAACGGGTAGCATTAATGAAAATCATTTTTCTCAGTCAAACTCCAACATTGTTTCTTCAGGCTTAAATACTGCATTCAATTGAAAAGACAAGTCGTGAAGGTGCTCACTTGGTAAGAGTTAGTGTAAATACGTTTATAACTAGAGACCATCTTCCTAAACCTGAGGATAAACTTGAGTATTTTATTTTTCAAGCTATAATTTAATTCTGAAATAACCATCGATATCTATATTAATATAAAAAGTAAAGACACAAATGTGGTACATTTACACAATGGAGTACTACTCAGCTATTAAAAAGAATGAATTTATGAAATTCCTAGGCAAATGGATGGAGCTGGAGGGCATCATCCTGAGTGAGGTAACCCAATCACAAAGGAACGAACACAATATGTACTCACTGATAAGTGGATATTAGTCCAGAAACTTAGGATACCCAAGATATAAGATACAATTTGCTAAACGCATGAAACTCAAGAAGAATGAAGACCAAAAAGTGTGGACACTTTGCCCCTTCTTAAAATTGGGAACAAAACACCCATGGAAGGAGTTACAGAGACAAAATTTGGAGCTGTGATGAAAGGATGGACCATCTAGTGATTGCCATATCCAGGGATCCATCCCATAATCAGCCTCCAAACGCTGACACCATTGCATACACTAACAAGATTTTGCTGAAAGGACCCAGATAGAGCTGTCTGTCTCTTGTGAGACTATGCTGGGGCCTAGCAAACACAGAAGTGGATGCTCACAGTCAGCTATTGGATGGATCACAGGGCCCCCAATGGAGGAGCTAGAGAAAGTACCCAAGGAGCTAAAGGGATCTGCAACCCTATAGGTGGAACAACATTATGAACTAACCAGTACCCCAGAGCTGTTGACTCTAGCTGCATATGTATCAAAAGATGGCCTAGTCGGCCATCACTGGAAAGAGAGGCCCATTGGACTTGCAAACTTTATATGCCCCAGTACAGGGGAACGCCACAGGGCCAAAAAAGGGGAGTGGGTGGGTAGGGGAGTGGGGGGGGGGGGTATGGGGGACTTTTGGGATAGCATTGGAAATGTATTGAGGAAAATACCTAATTTAAAAAAAAAAACAGTAAAGACACAAAGAAGGGGTTGGTCTGGAGCGAGCACTCAGTGAGTAATAGCACTCGCTGCTCTTCCTGAGGACCTGAGCTCAGTTCCCAGTACCCACAGGGCAGCTCTCAAGCAGGTCCAGGATACCAATGCCCTCTTCTGGCATCTGTAGGTACAGAGTACACAAGTGGTGCACAGACATACAGGAAAATAACCATATACTTAAGTTAAAAATGTTTTTAAAACTGTGCCCTTAGCAGTGAAGGAGGCTCTCACATGACACATCACAGAATGACAGAGGAATCACGCCTACCTTGAATCACTTAAAATCCTCAAAGGCTAACTGGTCCAACCCTTAGCTCTAAGGATACTAATAAGGCAAACCCACAGAGAAAGTCTAAGCGTATGTTCTACCTACTTGCACCAGGAGTGAGCCAGCCAGTTGAGGCCCTCCAGCTGATAGTCTCGGAGCTCCAGACTCTCCCCTCCTAAATAAGCTGGCTGCTTCTTCAAAGCCACAAATCTCGGCCTTTGCTTTAGAGCCTGAGAAACAAAAATGGACAAACCTAAGTCTTACAACATTTTTCCTTGACCTTAAAGTACAACATTAGCCATATTTCAGGTATGAATTGCCACCCCAACTCACCCCTTCCTATTCTGTTCCCAGAGTTCATCCTAAAATTAAGTTTTTTTAAGTAAATTATTCTTTTTCTGACATAACTCTGTAAACACTAATCAGCTCTTAATTTTCTCATCCAGTGATACCATGTGACACTCAGCGTTACCTTGATGTCACCTTTTCTAAACGATACAGTAGCACTCTGGAAGTCTTATTAAGTGTATGAGTATTTGCCTGCATGTATATATGGGCACCACATGTGTTAGTACCTGATGTGGTCAGTGTTGGGTGCCCTGGGACTGGACCCTGGAACTAGACAATTGTTGAGCTGCTGTGTGGGCACTGGAAACCGAGTCTTCTGGAAGAGCAACAACCATCCTTACCTACAAAGCCTACAGCCCAGGCCCCAGGACACTCTCTCATATGTTACTAAACACCACTACACTTCCCAAGGGACAGAGGAAATGTAAGCACTGGCTTTTTTCCTCAGGAAACCTCTCCCATTGCCCACTGGAGCCATGACCTCCACCTCTGTTCTATTCTGAACTTGGCCTCTCCACCACATTCGTGACCAACAATCACATGCTGGCTTTCACAGACAAGAGGGAGTTTGAAGTTATTAAACTTCAATTTCTCTAAGATAAAGTCCAAGGAATCAAGCATATTTCCAGACCTCAGCAAATTCCAATGAGAAGAAAAGACTTGTTCAATCAATCTAACAAGAAAAAGCCTGTTTATTCAGTTTCTAAATTAAAATCAGAGACATCTTTCCTGCCTAAATTATCTACTTTCAAATATTTCTCACAATATAGCTAATTATAAAGTATTAAATTATATAAATCAGCAAAGTCATCATATAACTGATCCTTGTTTTAAAAAAAAGTGTGTGTTTATCTGTGTCTGTCTGTGTCTGAGTGTCCTGAAGTAGACCACATGCATACAGGATCCTTCAGGTCAGAAGATGGCACTGAGTCTCTGGGAACAGGAGTCACAGCTGTAAACCACAACCTGGGTGCTGTCAATGAACCCAGGTCTTCTCCAAGAGCAGTGAGTGTTCCTAATCTCTGAGGCCCCTCTTCAACCTCTCATCCTCCCCATTCACTTTCTTTCTTTTTCCTTTGAGATAAGTCATGAGTAAAACAGCCTTGAATTCACTCCATGGCCAGGACGACCATGAATTTCTGATTCCTCTGCCTCCACCTCCAAGACCTGAGATTACAGGCATGCCCAGTGATGCTCAGTCTTGTCTGGTGCTAAGCCACCAAATCCAAGGGCTACACACATGCAGGTTTACTCTAGTTTCTGAGCAAATTCAACAGCCCACGCTGTAATTATTTATATTTAATGTAACTTTTAAATCATCATTGATTCTTATTGTATCATTGTATCAAAAATCATCATTGATTTTTGCTTCTACATATGTGCCCAACTAACCCTTTGGTTACCACACCTTTCCACAAAAACCAATACAAAAGTAGGCTGGGGGTGGTGGTGCATGCCTTTAATTCCAGGACTGGAGATGCAGAAATAAATGGATCTCCATGAGTTTGAGGACAACTTGGCCTATATAGTGAATTCCAAGACACCAGAGCAACATCATAGAGAGATCCTGTCTCAAAACAAACAGGAAATAAATAAATAAAAATATAAAAAAAATAAAATTACAAAACTCAACAATTGGCAAACCTTGCATTCTCTTGTGGGAATGGTTTTGGAGTTGTTTCGACTGTGGAAGCTGTCGATACAATTCTGGAATTTCTTTCCAATCAAGGCTTCATCTTCCCAGCTGCACTCTGAGTAGGGTAGTCCCATCCACTTGCACAGATACTCAGGCTCATTTGAAGGTGCTGGCTTCCGACTGTGAGCTATATCATGAATAAAAAATTATCAAACAATGTCAAATTTGAAGTAGGAAGTGATTTTCGTCTTTAATGTATAACTAATGAATATCATGTGACAAAACTACAAATAATCTGTAAGACACAAGCTGCTCATTTTGAACATTTACTAAAGGTAAGATCTGCTGCTCACCTGGGAAATCTGTTTGGCCCAGTGTAGATTTACTTGTCTTCACAGCTGAGCAAACACAAAATAAGACAGACTATTAAAAACATGCCAAAAAAGGCAAAGAAGCAGACTGTTCAAGCAAAGGGCTAGAGAGATGGTCAAAGGCTAATAAGAGCACTAAAGCTGCTTTCCTAAAAGACCCAGGTTCAATTCCCACACCCACCCATCTGGCAGCTCATAGCTTTGTTACTCTAGTACCAGGGGATTTGAAGCCCTCCTCGAGCCTCCTCATGAACAAAGTATGCACACTCAGCATAGATATACATGAAGGCAAAACACCCATACATGTAAAAAGGTAATCTGAAAGATTTTCTTGCAAGTATGTGCTCATTCGTCTTGTGTTCACAAAGAAGCCTACCTACACTGGCTGCTGGACCCCATTCTACTACTCTGTTACCTTTCAAATAAAAGGCAGAACCCCTCTAACTCTCTCCTGAGGCCACCTCAATCAGACCTGTTCTGCCAACAGTTATTTCCTCAGACAATTTCACTGATACCAGCTAGCCCCACTCCGAAATTCAAGAATAAAATCCAAGACTAGTATTCCATGTCAATCACCTACTTCTACTGCAATAATACTCAGACCTGGAGACTACAGCTGAACAAATGTTGCAGCCCTCAAATAATGCTTGTCTCTTAGATGACAATGAAGTTACCAACCTAAGCATTTGATTTCAACTCTAAACGTCAGTTCTTCCCTTGATCCTTTCATTTCAGGGAATGAGACTCATTCTCATAGGAAACCTTGGAACCAATATCCTTGACATTCCTGTCTCCTCTCATCCCCCATACCCAAACCTACAAGCAATAATTATTAGCTCTCCCTTCAAAATAAATATAGGCCTTTGTTTAGTCTCAAAAAGTAAAACTGCAAAACTCATTTTGTACATTTATATTATCCTAAAGCCAAAGGTCATGTCTCCAAGTTTACAGAGGACTAAAGAGTTTTCATGGACTTACCTATTACTCTCTCTACTATCTGATACTGCTTATTCAACTCTGATGCCAGCTCCTGTTGGCAACTGAAATATTCAACATCTTCAGGAGAAACTTTCCCTAGCCTAGACAGAAGACCAAAATAGCATATACCAGTTAGAACTTGGAGATCTACACATATGTATGGGAGAAAATGTCCTAAGTACAAATGTAAAATTATATGAGTCCATGTGTCTGTCTCTTTGGTAATCTTTTCTAGTAACAGGTCTGTGGTTTAAAAACCAACAAAAACATTTCTGCAAATTGTATTAAAACCAAGAATAATTTTAAGCATAATTCAGAGGGTTCTAGATTATTAAATTTCACAGAAGTCACCCCAGACTAACCAAAGAAAATAACAAAATGTTCTTGACATTGGCTCTGCATACGTCTCTCTAAATTCAAGTCATTGATTCACTTACGTTACTCTCTGCCTCACCTTGCCCATCTACAAATCAGGTAAAAAGGAAAGAGAAAGAGAAAGAGAAAAAGAAAGAAAAGGAAAAAGAAACTCAAAATCTTACTGTCAAGATCAAACATACTGAACAAAGAAAAGACAGCAAAGGTTCAGTAAGCTAGCTAGTCTCATTAAATCTGAAAATTTAGTAGCAACATATGAAGACATCTCCATTTAGAAAAAGAACCAGCCAGGCGTGGTGGCACACACCTTTAATCCCAGCACTTGGGAGGCAGAGGCAGGCGGATTTCTGAGTTCGAGTCCTGCCTGGTCTACAAAGTGAGTTGTCCAGGACAGCCAGGATTAAAAGAGAAACCCTGTCTCGAAAAAGCAAAACAAACAAACAAACAAAAAAAAAAAACAGAACCATAGACTACTCAGTGATCCTTGATCAGACTGATTAAGGCAAAATCTGAAATCTTAGAGAGCTGTGTTCTCCACACTCTTCAAAGCTCCCTTCCCTGCGATTGGAAACCACTTCACTCTGTAGCAGGCAACATACCATTGCTTGACCTCATCCTCTTTCTTCTTGAAATTCTCCAGTTTCTTTAGGCCCTTCACTTTCTGTTGCTGTAAGGAGTCTTCACTCTCCCATGTGCTGTGAATATAAGACCAGCCCTTCCACTTGATAAGGTACTGGACTTCACCTTCCTCCCTCTCCGTGTCAAAGTCATCGCTAGGATCTCCATTAGCTTCAACAGCATACACAGTGGTAGACGCTCCAGTGGCTGCAAAAGGATTCAGGTCAGCTTTAAAGAAAATGTAAGAAACCAGGCAATGAAAGATTCCCAATTATTCAACTGCCAGGAAGAGTCTCTTCTTCAATAAAGCAAAAGTCTTGCCTTACAGTAAGCAGTCACTTACTGTATAATTACACTTAGTAAAATAAGTCAGTTACAACACAGGATGGGCTCAGTCCTTTCAAATATCCTCAAGATATTTACCTTAAAACATGTGCAAACTTGCAAGTGGTACCACACTAGTCAGCTGTCCAAACACCAAACAATGAAACAGCAGCAGCACCCTTTTCGTTTTAGTCTTGACTGCCTCAAAAAGCAAATCTCTTCCTCCAAGAATAGAGAAAGAAATCAAAATGCCCTGTCCTTTCCTCCCAAAGCTGTTGACTGTCTTACCCTCAAATAACCTAACTGGGAACTGGGAAATGGCTAGTCGGGCAGGGCACCAGGTTCCTAGTTAACACTACACATAGTCAAGGCTGAATTTCAAAAAAAAAAAAAAAAAAAAAAGGATTGGGGCAGAAAAAGGACCGTTATGCTTGGTTTTATCTTTGCAGTGAGGGCTGGAGCTAGGCAAGTGCTGTCTGTCACTGTCCTATATTCCCAGCCTTCCCATGAAAAGGATATTTTACAACAACTTAAGAAATACCTCAAATGGATTCTTTAAAAAACTCACTATGACCCAAATATGTCTGTGATGAGTCTGGTATTTTTACAAGGCGACTCAAAAACAGCTAACTAAACACAGATTTGCTCTGTGTTAATGAGTAAGTACCTATGATTTCATCACTACATTATGTACTATCTAACTAGATTAAATTTAAAAAAAAAACATTATTTTGTCTTTATCTCTGAAATAAGTCAGGACAATTTCTACAATTCAAAATACTAGTGTGGACTATATTTATCACATTAAAGAATATGTAAAACATTGGATTTTTGAATATATGTACATATATGCATATATAAATTGCATACAAAAATTTGTGGGCTCCAGATGCAGCCAGTTGGTCCAGTGCTTGGCAAGCATCACCAAGGCCTGATTCAACTCCTCAGCACCACATATACTGAAAATGGTGGTGCACAACTGAAATCCCAGAACTTGGGAGGTAGAGACAGGAAGATTAGGAGTTCAAGGTTATCCTTGTCTATATATCAAGTTAGAGGCCAGCCAAGGCTACCAGAGACCCTGTCTCAAAAATCCAAAGTGAGTAATTTGCTCCCCAAAGACACAAACCTCCTTTCTTTCCCAGTCTTGAATCTAAGACCTTTTCAATAGTTTCACTATTATCTTGCTGTTCATCACCTCCTTCTCCAGTCATCTCAATGAGATCATCTGAATCAGTCTCAAAGTCATCATCTTCTTTGTAACTGTGTGAGAAATAACGCTGCATGAGTAAGAGACTGCACCTTCAGAGCTAAGCATCTCTACAGAGTAGCACTCAAATAGGAACCACACATTGACTCCAACAGTTATTTACAGATTTGAGTCAGTAGACTCAAGGCCTACTTGTACCCCATTTCAAGCTCTGACGCATGCCCACAGATAAACTCAAGAGTAGCTCACACTATATGTATAAGCAGGATACAGGAAACTACAAAAATAAGCTTTACTTAGTATTGAATAATTATTATATAAATTATGACAAAAAAGAAAATTCGTAACGAAAGGAAAATTGCTATTATTTCAGACAAAAAGAAAATATTCCTGAAGATCAAATGTTTCAATCATGCAATAACAAGAAAATGAATTTAATTTAAATGAACTCAAAAAGTGGAGGATTTTCAGTCACATCTATGAATTATAAATATAAAATGTATTTGGCCATGATGATCCCAGAAATGAAGTCAGAGAAACAGCCTGAGGCTGATCTAAGCTACACAGTAAAATTCAGGATAGCCTTGACGACATAGTTCCAGACTAGCCTGAACTACATCAAAAACGTAAAAAGAAGGTAAACAAACAAACAAAAAACCTTTACAACACATGAACAATAAATACAAGGAAGGCATAGCTCAATAGTATTTGCCTCATATAAGCAAGACCCTGGGTTTAGTCTCCAACACAACAAAATAATTATAGAAAAACATAATTCTAGATATAACAAAGTAAAAAAATGAGGTAAGCTAAATACCAGCACATTAAAACCCTAGTCCTACGTTTAACTATCAGTTGGAAACATCAGGCAAGTGATTAGTACCTCTAGAGCTCAGCGTCACAGTTCTAAGTAGGCCTAAGGAAACATGCAAATGCCCTGAGAGCAAATGGACTTCACAGTCTCTAGAGTAAACGAACCAATTACCTCAATATAGCTATATCTTTTTCATCATCAATTAATACCTCATATCCTGTTACTAAAGTTTAATATTATGATTATATCCAAATGTCAAAAGATACAATGAGACACAATGAGAAATTGAGAAGTGAAAAACAGTCCAAACATTCTTCCAAAAACATTAGAAAGACAGTCAGTAGGACAGGACATAACCTTGAGTTCTTTGGAAATGAGCTGTTGTTACTCTTGCTCTCCACTGGGCTCAACACCATTTTCCCAAGGATGGCTAGATTATGAAAGTGGCTTTAGCTTATGTTATTTTTGGTTTTTTGAGACAGGGTCTCACTGTGTAGCTCTGGCCTTTCTGGAACAAGCTATATAGACCAGGCTAGCATCAAACTCACAGAGATCCACCTGCCTCTGCCTCCCAAGTGCTGAGATCTAAGGTGTGCGCCACCCTCAGGTTGATATTCTTACCTGTCGATCACATCATCTGAAACTTGAAAGAACCAAGTTCTAAACATCTGCATCATCACCATCAATGGAGAACTTCCAAGGCACAACTGACCTCACGTTTTTAGCAGCTCTTCGGCGAGTCTGCCTTTTGGGAGCTTCATCATCATCGTCGTCGTCATCTGAAGACTCTTGTTTTTTCCTCTTTCCACGCTGAATCTTAGGTTGCTTTTTAACTTGAGGTTTGGGCACTGTTCTAAACAAAACCAGAGGGAAAGAAATGGCAAAGCTTTTACTCTGTCACTTGGTAACTACTTCAAGGCTACATAATGACATCCCCACAGCAGTGGCACAAACAAATAATTCACTAAAGGGAGCCAAGCATGGGATCAGACCCGGAATCATACAACTCATGAGATGATCATGATCATGAGTTCAAAGTCAACCTCCACTACATAATACTCTCAGAAAAGCAAGAGGGAAAAGGTAAGGTACAATCACAGTGATGTGCTTCTCCTACCTAACGAACCCTAAGCCGTAAGCCGGGACTCAGCGGTAAATAATGGGCACAGATCCAGCAGACACTCCAATCTGGAAAGCTTGCACTCAGAGGGGAAAGGAAACGCAGGCTGCTTTCCCTGGAGGGCACTAGACCAGGGGTTGGCCAAACAACAAATCTGGGCCACTCTATAAGTACTTATACAAGTAGAAGACATATTTGTAACAACATTTTTATAGACAAAATTAAAAACAAGACACAGTATGCTTTGGTGATATGATTAATAAGAATAGAATTCTTCTGGAGAGAATGTTTCACATAATTAGGATTCAAATTTAGTACTATTATCGAAGTATAAATGTAACTGTTCACCGACAAAAACTATTAGCTTTTAAGCCATTTAAAAAGTAGGTGTTGGATGTGATTTGACCCCACCCCACTCAATCCTGGAAGAAAGTATATTTGGTGGACTGGGGAGATGGTTCTATCTGCAAAGTGTTGCCACACAAGCATGATGACCTGAGTTCAATTCCCACAATCTACAGAAAAATCCAGGCACAGTGAGATGCACTTATAATCCCAGCACTAAGAGGCAGTGACAGTGGGACACTTGGGGCCAGACTGGGACAGTAGGACACTTGGGGCCAGACTGGGACAGTAGGACACTTGGGGCTAGGTGGGGGCCAGACTGGGACAGTAGGACCCTTGGGGCTAGGTTGGGGCCAGACTGGGAAAGGGCTGAACTAATCACTGAGCCAGGTTCCAGGGAGAGATCCTGCCTCAAAAAAGAAGAGGATAGCTCCTGAATTGACCACTGACCAATCAACACACACCTGTACCACACACACTCACATGCACCCATGCACACAAATGCCCTGACAGACAGACAGACAGACACACAGAAAGACACACACACACACACACACAACAAAAAACACAAAGGAAGAAGTTGAATTTCCTTGGAGTCTTGACTTTAAGGCTAGCATGATCTATATAGATTGCTCCAGGAAGGCCAGGGCTACACAATGGAATATTGTCACAAAAACACAAATTACAATATAAGCCAGTGTGCTAAAGCTGTTTTTAGAATCTACCCATCCTTGGGAAGGTGAATAACAACAGCTCTAACTGCCTAAAGGTCACATCCTGCCCTAATGGCTGTATTTCTAATGTTTCAGAACAATGCCTGAATGCTATTTTCACTTCTGAATTACTCTTGAGGATCATGGTAAGTTTCCTCTGCCTTCTTATGTTACCATCATTTGCCATGTTTGATCAAAAATTACCAAACCTGTTGCCTTCTCAGCCTATGCCCATCTATATACAATTAGACTGTCTGCTTAATGTTATGGACATTATATAAATAAGATAATAAACTATAAATATAGTTCTGGTCAGGCAGAAGAATATTTTAATACTCATACTTAAAAAGTCAGTTCTCGACAGGAGTGGTGGTACATTCCTTGATTCCCACATTCAGGAAGCAGAGGCAAGTGGATCTCTCTGAGTTCAATGCCAGCCTGGTCTACATAGTGAGTTCCAGGACAGCCAAGACTAAATAGAGAAACCCTACCTTAAAAAGGCAAAAAGTAAATAAATAAAACATGCAAAGAGAGCTGGAGAGATGGCTCAGAGCACTGACTGCTCTTCAGAGGTCCTGAGCTCACAACCATCTGTAATGAGGTCTGATGCCCTCTTCTGGCCTGCAGGCATATATGCAGGGAGAAGGCTGTACACATAATAAATAAATAAATAAATAAATAAATAAATAAATCTTTTTTAAAAAACAAGCAAAGAATTAGTTCTCCCCAAAAGAATTTGTAATTTGGCCACACAAACTGGAAGGGTTTTTTTGTTTTTTTGGGGGGTTGGTTTTTTCGAGACAGGTTTTCTCTGTGTAGCTCTGGCTGTCCTGAAACTTACTCTGTAGACCAGGCTGGCCTTGAACTCAGAAATCCACCTGCCTCTGCCTCCCAAGTGCTTGGATTAAAGGCGTGTGCCACTACTGCCAGGCTTCTTTTTTTTAATGCAGAAGATGTAGTTGCATATACCACACACCCTAGACTTCTATGAAAAAACAAATAAGCAAAGATGCACTATCAGAGAATATGATCAGAGCCCATGACACTCATATATGATAATGCAATGAAGAAATCCATTAGTTTGTATAATCAGCATATGCTAACAATAAATACATGAAGAGGAAGAATGTATGTCCAGTGAGAACTGGCATCCATCCACGCGGCAGGGAGCTCAGTATTTAGACACTTGGCCTTGGTAAAGTTCCAGGCTGGCACAAAGCAAGCAGACATCCAAGCCCTCAGCAGCATGAATGGCCCTGACTGGGGCTCTGGCTGCAGCAGACCTCCTCCTTCACATGTAACCCACAGTGAGGCCCGCTAGACACAGCCTGGGCGGCAAGCAGTGTGTGTACCTTCTAGGGACCGGTCTTCTAGCTTTTCCTTTCTTTTGTTCTGCCTCACTCTCTGCACTGGTTCCCTGTTCCTGTTCGTCTTCTGAGGGGTCCTGTTTCCATTTTTCTCTGTGATCAAAAGCAAAACAAAATAATTTTTTTCTATAAGAATTCTTAACCTGAGCAATCTCAAAAGACAAATCCTAAAATCATTTTCTGAAACACAGTATGTGTACTTTAGATACTATGAGATATATCTCAGCTCAACGTAAATTTGGATTGTTATTCTTTCTGAATTACACACCATCTCTTCCTAGTTTAACTCTGGGAACAAATATAAATGGAGATAATGAGGATAATTTTCAGGCCACTTTTTCTAGGAGAGAGAAATGCTGTCCCTCATTCGTTCTCCTCTGTTCCTGAGGACCACGGACGGCCAGAGTCCATGCTAAGTTTACATCAAAGGTTCCCAAGCTTCGGCGTGCATCAGAACCAGCAAGAGTTTGTTTCTGACTCAAAACTGTCAATCATGAAAGCTCTGAATTCTAACAAATTAACACACACACACGATGCTGATATTGGATATATATGTATTTTAAAATGGGGAAAAGGGCACCAGCCCCCAACACTTTTGTCTGTTGGCTTAAGCAAATATTCTTCCATTAAGCTTCACCATCAACCTATATGAAATGCTTTAAGTCTTTAGAACATAACTAAGGACACAGTCCCTGAATTTTTCTTTCTGTGTTGAACGTACCATCCGACTAATTAATCTGTTCTGTTGAAGCCTTAGGTTTTAGTCATTAGTTGATATGGGAGGTGTTCTTTGTTCCTTGAGATCTTACAAGACCTAAAAGATCTAAAGGAGCCATAGCCTATAGGTGTTCTTTTCTCGATAAGACCTGTAGTTTAAGGGCTAACCAGAACCCCACAGGGACCTAGTTCATTTCTCACCTGTAGTAAATAAAGTATGGGATAGCTACTGGGCATGAAGAAGCTAAGAAAAGCCTGCAAGGCACATGCTTGAGATTCCTCCGTAAACCAAACAATTACCACTGTGCCCACTGGTTCCCTTTACAGAGGTCATAACAAAGATGCCAGTCGCAGAACTGCCAAGTCAAATTCCTTGTCTCCATAGGGCAAGAAAAAGAGTGCTGGCTTGCTCCTAAAAGGGGTTGATCTGTAACTGCCTGGGCCTTCCTAACAGCTGCAAGACTTACTGATTTGTTACTACTACAACTAAGTCTGCTCCACCTGAATTAGTCAGAGTTGGGGAAGGAGAATCTACCCTTTCATGAAATGGAACGTCCAATGTACGTCACTGAGTCCTTGCACAAAGTGGAATAGAAAAGCTGGTAAATAAAAATGGCCTTGGTTAAATAAAGAAGTTAACTAATGAAAGAGCGCTATCAGTTTTTCAGTCAGCTATGCTGAGTACCTTTGGATGGACACTGGTTTAGTAATCCCTGTTACTGGTTTCTAAACTATCAGTCTTTCTTTAAAACAAAGACTTCTTTGTATCTACCCATACTCTTGTACCTAGCTTCTTCTGCTTACTGAAGGTCTAGTATAAAACTTGAATATAAAAAAGACAGACAGGCCGGGCGTGGTGGCGCACGCCTTTAATCCCAGCACTTGGGAGGCAGAGGCAGGCGGATTTCTGAGTTCGAGGTTAGCCAGGGCTACAGAGTGAGTTCCAGGACAGCCAGGGCTATACAGAGAAACCCTGTCTCAAAAAGACAAACAAACAAAAGACAGACACAATGGTGTGTCAGAACAAGACAAGACAATGAGGAGTTAAAACCAACTTTGAAAAAACAAACAAAAAGGGCATCTAAGTAATAGGTGATTGTCAAGAAGATGGAGTAAGGTGAACCCAGCCAGCACTTGGGAACCCGGCACGTGAGTCTGTGCTCTCCCTAGGACTTAGAACAATTCTTTACCCCTCCAAAGGGAATCAGCAGTTATGCAGTAAAAGAAAAATGGCCTCACAGAAACAAGTCTCAAAATCATGGGCAATTAAGAAGCAAGGGAAAGTCCACGAATGGAAACAACGCAGAATCACTAATCTGAACTAGTGCTTTCAGTGAGACCCACTACAAAGGCAAAAACTGCAGCAATTGTGTTGAGGCCATAGTACGGCAATCCAATTAAAAATGTATACACAACCACAAGAACTTGGGCTCTTCCACCCCAAGAATGTAACAGAGAAAAAGGTATAAAATCAACGGGTCTACAGCCCAGTGAGACAGTGAGATGATCTTCCTGGGAGAGACTAAGCTGCTTGCAGGCACAGCAACCTCACACCTACTTTTCTCAATCATAACCTGCAGAAGACAGTTGAAGACCTAGGAAAAACTACACCCAAGCTTACACGTTCCAGAGCATCTAGACAAGTAGAGGTGCAGGGGTTTGAAATTGGCCATATTATCAAGGACAAGAAAAAAAAGAGAATTATTTTATTTGGCTTGGTTTTTCTGAAACAGGGACCTACTATATAATTCTGCCTGGCCTGGATTCACTGTGTAGACAAAGCTAGCCTTAAACTAGCCAAATTATATCTGCTTCTTTCTGCCTCTCCCTCCCAAGAGCTGGGATTACAGTTTGCCATCATACCCAATAAGAGAAAGAACGATCAGCCATCTATGGAGATGAGGTAAGAGTAATTATCAACCTCCCAATGTTCACTCCCACGCCAGCACAGAGCTCTTGAACGAGTAAATGTGCTCCTTTCTTGTAGGAAGCGAACTTAAAGTACACTTCCCAGTCATCCATGCACTGCGAGTCAGGTTGCAGGAACCAGGAATCATAAGAGGCTGGGCCTGGCTAATAAGTTAAGACTTGCTGCTCTCCCAGGACTTGTGTTTGGTTCCCAGCACCCACACAGTGGTTCCCAACCATCCCTAACTGTAGCTCCAGGGGAGGCACACACTCTCTTCAGAACTCTAAGGACAACAGGCAAACATTATGCATAAAGGCAAAACACCCACACATAAAATAAACAAATTTAAAAGATAAAGAGTCAAGAACTTGATTAAGAACTATTTCAGTTATCAAAAAGAAACTTTCATTTTGATCTAATGTAAGGCATCAACAGAATTTTTGTCAAATTTTTGGGACTATGGGAAAAACAACCAAAATTTAGCTACTGAGACTCCAAAGTAAAGTAAGCACACAAGTAGTCTGACTACTCATCAGCTAGGAACAGTTAACTTTCCATTGTTAGAAAAGAGAGGCTGCAAAGCGTCAATTCAGAGGGCAGGCAGGGAGAAAAGTCACTTTTAAATATAGTGAGTACTGGCCACAAAAGGCAGTGGCTAACTACTGTACACATCTAAGTGCCAAAGAGAATTCTTTTAAAAGACACATGAGGAGAAGAAGAAATAATGGCTTCCAGATAGCAGATATCCCCAAGACAGGATGCTTTCATTAACAATTCCAATCTGGGACTAATAATGTCCCAACTCCATTTTGACACATCTATGACAGATACACAACTCAAAACACTGAAAGGAATAAATACCATGACCTCTTTCTCCCCCTCCTCCCTCTCTATGTCACACACAGACAGACACACAGACAGACACACACACACACGCACACACGCACCTCTGCATGATTATAACTAAAATATTTTAACCTCTGGTTGGAAGGAAGAGTTGGACCAACACACAGTACCTTCATAAAAACTATTGGGACAAAGAACCTGTAGAAATGCTATTCGACATGCCCAGATTAGGACAACATTTGCACTACACTTTATTCCTTCAGCTTTTTTAAAAATCTGAGACTCCCATCTCAAAAAAAGAAAAAAAAATGCAGAAACTATACAGTTTCTGAAAAGCATGTCACCCTTTGGGTAAGTCTCTCAATTATCAAATTCAGGTTGACACACAAACACAGCAGATTCTGTTAAACTTGTTATAAAATCACAGTTGCCACACATATTGAAACTATGATGCCTTCAAACAATGTAATAAAGTTGGGCATTTCAAAAACATCCCAATAAGGCCATTATACCTAAATAAACAACAGAAGGCAGACTCCCAAGCAACTCATGCAACAGAAGTGCAAAGAAAGTCTCCTAAAAGAGGCTCCAGCAAGCTGTCTCCAAGGCGGTATGTAAAACAGAACAGAAACTGGGTGTATTCAAGCAAGACCTTATTAAATACTGCTCTATGAAGTTCTTCACTATTATACATTTAATGTAACAACTTAATTAATTGTAAGCAGAATTTTTACTACTGTTTTGAAGATGAAGAAATGGGTTTAAAAAATTCAAATTTGCCTACTAATCACAGAACATGCAACTGAAGACCTTGGTGGAAAGTATTCCTGGATTGATGATGCACAAAGTTTTGGATACCTACGTTTTTCAAAAAGGATCTACAAAATCAATATAGCTAATGGAACTGTACACCATGGAAATGGGGAGGGTGGTAAGACTGCTACTTAGTAATAATTTTTTAACTTAAAAACAGTGAACATCTAGAGATAGAAGGACTGTCTTATAATCCTGGACTTGAAAAGTGAAAGCAGAAGGCTCAGACTTGTCTATAATAGTGAGATCCTTGTCTCTACATACATGCATACATGCATACATACATAAATAAATAAATATGCTACATTCCTTTCATCTCATCACTAGGAGGGCCATAAGTTTGAGGCTAGCCTGGGCAGTAAAACAAAACCTTGCACCAAAAATAATAAAACGAGAAAATAACCATACTGAAGGCAGGGGTAAAGGCACACACTTGTAATCCCAGCACAGGGAAAGCAGACAATATCTGTCATAGTTCAAGGGAAGCCTGGTTTATAGTGAGCTCTAGGCAAGCCCTGTGCTCTTGGCAAGCATGAGACTCTGGGCCTGGAGAGATGATTCAGCAGATAAGAGCACCGTCTAATCTTCCAGAGGTCCTGACCTGATTTCAATCCCCAGCAACCACATGGTAGCTCACAACCATTTATAACATGATATGATGACTTCTTTGGACATGCAGGTAGGTATACATGCAGATAGAACACTCATATATATAAAATAAATCTTTAAAAAAAAGATGAGACTATCTTTTAAAAAAATCTTTATTTTTATATATATAGCTATATGTAGTAGTATACACCTGTAATTCCAGAATATGGAAAAGAGGCATAAAGACCAAGGGTTAAAGTCATCCTCAGCTACACAATAAGACCAAGGCCAACCTATGGCACTGGAGACCCTGTGTCAAAGTAAAAAAATAAGGCCCATGAGATCACCGGTGCAGCAGATACAGGTGTATGCCTCCAAGCACGATAACCTGATTCCATCCCCAGACCTACATGAGAGACTCCCACAAGCTGTTCCCTGACCTCCACATGCACACTCACACATATATACACACACATTCAACAATAAAGGCTTTTTAAATTTAATTGTAAGAAAATAATTTCTAAAAAAAAGAAAAAGAAAAAAAAAAAAGCCAGGCGTGGTGGTGCATGCCTTTAATCCCAACACTCGGGAGGCAGAGGCAGGTAGATTTCTGAGTTCAAGGACAGCCTGGTCTACAGAGTGAGTTCCAGGACAGCCAGAGCTATACAGAGAAACCCTGTCTCAAAAAACCAAAAAATAAAATAAAATGAAAAATTCCATAGTTAATGAGCACAAAACCAAGGCTTCAGCTCACGGGTAGAGTGCTTGCCTACGGCATATGTCAGGCTTTCTATTCAATCTCTAATGCTGCAAAAAATAATGAACAGAATATAATTTGTTGTAAAATATTTTAACTCTTCCGGGCGGTGGTGGCGCACACCTTTAATCCCAGCACTTGGGAGGCAGAGGCAGGCGGATTTCTGAGTTCAAGACCAGTCTGGTCTACAGAGTGAGTTCCGGGACAGCCAGGGCTATACAGAGAAACCCTGTCTTGAAAAAACCAAAGGGGGAAAAAAAAATTTTTAACTCTAAACTCAAGAATTAAAAGCTTCTGGTCTACAAACTATAATCTTAGAATTATATGAAAACATTATGTATTTCATAATAAAATAAGTGCACAAACAATATGAATCTTACCATATCAACATGAGATTGGCCAATTTAAATCTTCTTTACATTGCAAGAATGCAATGTCTACTTTGGTATTTGTTTACATTCAAGAAAAAAATTAACTGAGCTAATTAGGCTACCAGCACTTAAGAAGTGGAAGTTGGAGCTCTAACAAACTTAAAGAGAATCTTGAGACCTGGGACAGACAGAACACAAAGATTGTCCCATAAACGCAGACATATTTAAAACTGTCAGATTAGGTCATTTCCCCATGATAAAGACTTACTGTTTTTTCAGCTGCCTCTGGCCTCTTCTTTTCGGACTCCCACTCTCAGACCCGCTACTTGCCTTCAGTGTGGGAGGGGAAAGATGATTAGACTTTAACTCACAGGAAGACTTTAGATGAAATGAAGCCTGAGTACTTGCTAGGTGCAGCCCACTCTTCTTTTGCTTTGAAAATACAGTGTCTCTTTCTCGTGTTTACACTTCAGAATCATGTGGAGCAGCAACATCAAATACAAATACAACTAACTACCTAAATCATGTCCCTCCAACACAATGAGCCAGCCACCACATAGAACTCAGCACTTGACATGTGCCTACTCTAGGGCTGAGAAGTAAATTTTAAATTTTACATAATTCTAAATATAAATTTTAAAAGCCACATGTGCTAGCAGTAACTGCACAAACCACTGTAGATCTAACAACCTAGAAAAAAAATACCAAATTTAATGAATGCGCCTTAAAGGCACTGCCTACTGATTTAGTCACCTTAGACTCAATGAGCATCAGCAATCATGAATGAAGAACTAACAGCACTAGGCCAAGGAAGGATTATAGTCACAGACAGTGTGACAGCGTCTTCCCCCAAATGAACCAAAATGGCACTGTTCCTACTGCTGTTAGTCCTGGGTCCTGCTAAGGATGTACTGACGTATAAGACAGGACGAGTACACACAGTAACTGGATACAAGGAGCATGGTTCAGTGGTCTGGAAACTACGGGAAAGGGAAGCCCAGGCTCACCAGCTCAGAAGCCACTCACAACTCAAATGCATAAACATGAAGGTGTTGGTGTGAATCTGACTTTCTGAGGACACCTAATAAAACCTGTACCTAACTCCCCAGCATTTGGCTGTCAATACATAGCTTCCATCAAAAGAATGTTACATAGCTAAGAAGTGCAAAATCCTCTTAAGGCAGAAAGGGGACATTTCACTAAGACAGGAGTAAGAATAGCCCTTCAGAATTTACTCTACAAATCTAATATGGAGAGATTTCACAAAATAGTGATACAATCTGGAAAGCATGAAACAAGGGCAACTCTATAGATGTAAGAACCCAGTACACAATACTGACTTTAAAAGTCACAAATCTGGGCACTGGGGACGGAGGTAAGAGATAGGGTGCTTGCTGAGCATGCTCAAGAACCAAGGTTCTGCCCCATCACTAAAAAAAAGTATTCCATCTCAAGTTAATGAGACCAGAATATGAGTATATTAGAAAATAACTTTCTCTCTCACACTACAACTTACATGAACTAGGAAATACAAAATACACTGAGCACCCTCTTTCCTTTCTCTGAAGTGAATCCAAACCACTTCCATGTTCCATGTGTTCAGCAGATAAGTCACTCACTTAAGACAGAATACAAGATGTCTAAAGTCAACTTACCACAATCAACTTCACTCAAAGTCAAGTTCTAATTAAAAGCATCCGACACCATAACTACTGGATTGAAACATGACTTATTTGGTGAGTAGTTTTTACTTAACTTCTTGCCCTACTTATCACAGAAAGGCCCGATTAGAGGCGCTTTAAACTGCCACACCTGAAGCTGTCTCTTTAATAGTAAAACACACCAGTCGCAGATGGGGTGAAAAGGGAACTGAAGTGCAAATCCTTGAATCCGTCTTTTCTTACCTCTTCCTTAACATTAAATCGTGATGGTTCTTGTCTGCTTCGATTTGACCTCCTAACCCCATAAACATCAGGATATTCTTCCCACATCTGCAAAATGAATAGATTGCACATTGAGTCCTTTCCCTAACTCTACTCGCTATTTTCATTATCAGAACATTTATTTCAATCAAACAAAGTCATGTAAATATCCAAAGGGTTGTTTTGCTACATTTGAGAGAAAGTAGTATCCTTTCAAAAGAGTTAAGTATTATCCTAATGAAGGACTTAAACGTCCTTCGCCGCTATTAACTGTATCCCAAACACTGCTAAACTAAAACGTGACCCTGATTTCTTCCAGTAAATGTAAAGTATGGAGGAATTCTAAATTTCCTGATGCTTACAGTTTCAACTTAGAAACAACAAACAAAAACAAAAAAGCCAAGCAGAGGGGCATCACCGAATCCATGCCACAAGGCAGAGTAGCCAGCCAGGATCTGCAGATGAGGGCCTCCTCTGCATTCGCCCTGGTATACCTGTCCTAGCCCACTAGCAGCAGTTAGCACTCTGCCTCTCACCAAGGATTTGAAAATGTAACTCTACAGGAGGGTCCAGCTGAGGAGTTTAGTTTTTCTACTCTCTTCCCCAGAGATTATTATGCTTACAAATGCTCTGTGCTTTTTAGATAAAAATCACAGAAGAGCAAAAGGAATCTGAATGGACTGTGGCACACTGGTGTGAAGATGTTTAATCATGTTTAAACATGTGGAAGAGATGTTAGAAAAGCAAAAGCAGGATTATGGCTCTTATTAAAAACAGACACTAGCCCGGCATGGTGGCGCACGCCTTTAGTCCCAGCACTCAAGAGGCAGAGGCAGGTAAATTTCTGAGTTCAAGGCCAGCCTGGTCTACAAAGTGAGTTCCAGGACAGCCAGGGCTATACAGAGAAACCCTGTCTCGAAAAACAAAACAAAACAAAACAACACAACACAACAGAAACTGAAGTAAATGTCATGAAAACATTCAGAAATTCAGAGCAATGTATATGCAGAGGACAAGAAGCCAGCACAGCCAGTGAATGTTTACAGGGAAGGAAGGGTGTTTTCTCTAGGGAGCCAGCCAGTAAACATTCTAAGCCATGTGGCTATTTCTCTCTGAAACTGTAATAGGAAATCAATCACAAAGCATCCAGGTATAATGGGCAGGGCAGGGAGAGAGCATGACTCCCACAACAGGAGGCATTTCCAAGTCTAGGACAGCACTGGAAACAGGTCCCGCTGTTTCTCTTCAAAGTCTGAATATAATGACTACATTGCCCATGCCTCGCCAGGCACGCACGGTGCAGCATGCCTTTAATCCCAGTGCTTAGGAGGCATCGACAGGCACATCAGTGTGCTTTCAAAGTCAGACAGCCTAGTCTACACAGTGAATTCCAAGACAGCCAGAGCTAAAGACTGAAATCCTAACTAGGGAAAAAACAAGTAGAAAATGGGGTAAAAAAGCAAAAATTCATAAAAGATCAACCAAAAAACAAACAAGACCCCCACAGTATTACTAAGCAAAGGAGAGAATATTAAACAATAAAAAACAACCTACCAAACAAACAAACAAACAAACAAAAATCAGATACAGAAAACAACTTTTAAAAGTTACAAGTGGCCCAAGAATAGGCATTTCAGAACTAGAACCCAATGTAATTCTGTAATTCAATGTATTCCCAAAATAATGACTTTAGAATTATCCCAAATACCCAGGCAGGAGTTAGGAGTACAGTGAAAGAGGCAGATAACTAGCTGCTCACCACACAGGGGGCCAACCTGGGAAAGGAGAGAAGGAGGCTTGTGCTCCAGCCTTTCTGCCCACACCCAGCTACAGAGGAGAAACTCTGTGTATGACTCAGCAGAAAACTTGTGACGCCTTTACTGACTGTGAGGACTCCAAGCTACTCATAGTTCCATACAACTGCCTGTAGGCAGTAAATAAAAACAAGCCAAGGGTGTAGTGGCATATGCCATTTAGTCCCAGTACCTGGGCAGCTGAGGCATGGGGATCTCTATGAGTTTAGGGCAGCCTGATCTACATAGTTCCAGGACAGCCAGGGCTACAAAGTAAGACATACACACACACAAAGCCAGGTATCTTGGCACATGTGTTTAATCACAATACTATAAAGACAGAGGCAGCTGTGAGTTTGAGGTGCCTGGGCTACACAGTGTTGCAGGCCAGTCATGGATTTATAGAGAGATCCTGTCTCACATCAATAAGTAAGTAAACAAACAAACTCTAATGTAAATTTCCCTACTCCTAGCCATCAGCCATCTGATGCCACATAAATGCCAAATACCATTGTGCAGCAACTCTGCTGAACACTAAAACAACTCCTCTGCCTTAAGAGCTCCAAGTGGCTGACTTTTAACTTCATATACTCTGAAATTTTTCACTACTGCCTACAATTTAATATCATCTATAATATGAAAAGTAATATGAATACAAAATTGCATTTTAGACTGTAGCTTAAATTTAAAAGACAACAAAACTTTATTCAGATGTTATTTTTTTTAAAGTGAAAGCAAAGTATTTTGTTCACACACATCTCTCAAATAAAATCTTTATATTTATTTATTTATTAAAGATTTATTTATTACATGTAAGAATACTGCAGTTGTCTTCTGACACTCCAGAAGAGGGAGTCAGATCTCATTACAGATGGTTGTGAGCCACCATGTGGTTGCTGGGATTTGAACTCTGGACCTTTGGAAGAGCAGTCAGGTGCTCTTACCCACTGAGCCATCTCACCAGCCCTCAAATAAAATCTTACAAGTTCCTATGTGGTGGGCTGGGAAGTACCTAAGCTGATGACGTACTTATTTATCAGCAATGCTCAAACCCAACACCACAAAAAAAGATAACACATGCCTTTTTTTTTTTTTTTTTTTTTTTTTTTGAGTCAGACTTTCTCTGTATAGCCCTGGCTGTCCTGAAACTCACTTTGTGGACCAGGCTGGCCTCGAACTCAGAAATCCACCTGCCTCCCAAGTGCTGGGATAAAAGGCATGTGTCACCACGCCCGGCTAACACAAGCCTCTTATCCCAACAGCAGGCACGGGAAGGAGTGGTTCAGAGTCATCCTGACCACGTAGACTACATGATATCCTATGTCCACCTCCCTCCCACCCCCAGAAAAGTTCAGACACCTTCTGATGAAGTCACACAATCACATAATTCTTTTTCACCAAAAAAAGAAATGTATTCCAAGGTTTGGAATCAATGTGAAAATGTTATGCACCTTAATTTTTGTCTTTTGAATTCTTTGCGTCAAGATACTTTTTTAATAAGCAAAAAGATAACTACAATTGCCTTTGTTCAGGCTGTTGCATGGTTTGTTTTCTATTACTCAAACAAGGAAAATGCTACAGCAGTGATTATAGCCCAGGCCTATAATCCCAGCGCAAGGACGGAGGAGTTCCAGGCCACACTAGACTCCACAGTAAGGCCCTGTCTGGAAACAAAGGACAAGGTAGGGAGGGAAGAACTGGCCAGCTCATGATAGTGCACGCCTACACTCTCAGCACGTCAAGGACTGGTGCAGGAGGGTCAAGGGTGGAAAGCCAGCCTTGGCTGTACTGCAAGCAAGTTCCAGGCTAGCCCAAGGTCTATGAGTACCTATCTGCAGAAACAGACAAAAGGGCATAGTATTCAACCTTCTATGGAAATACTCTGCTAGCGGGTCCTAGATAGTAGCAAATTTGCAATATCCAGCTCGAGAGTATGATACCTTCTTCACATCAGCTATCCGTTCCTTCTTAGAGGCAGGCTTCTCTTTGGCTTCCGGAAGGACTGGCTGGGATTTGGAACCTGCCGATTCACTCTCAGACTCTGATTGGCTCTCAGAAGACTCCGAACTGCTATTGGACTCGCTGCCATGTCCACTTCCGGGCTCGCTGCCCTGCTCACTTTCCGACTGACTGCCTGAGTCTGACCCCGACACTTCTTCAGAAGCTGAACGACTTAACAGAGAGAAAAGCAAAGACAGACTTAGAACACTGAAAACTGCCACAGAAATTGTTTTGTTAATTCTTCTGGTGATATGTCTTCACACCATAATTTCGGCAAGTTAGCATTCACATCTTCAAATTCACTTTATTCTTGTGCTGCAGATCATGCTTTACTTTCCTATAACTGTCAACCTTTACTTCTGTATTTTTTGGTACCATACATATACCAAGTGTTTTACATATTTTCACATAATCAAGGGTCCCTTGACATAGGTCCCTTCATTCAAATGAGGTAAAACTGTATAGCTCCGAGTATTTAAGGAACTCTCTGACCTCACTGGAACACTACGAACTGTCTACTAAGTCACACCTGTTTAATAAGTACCAAATGCCCCCTTCTAAATAAAAGGTAGTAATTTCAAAAATGACAAAAACAGAGCTAGAGAGATGGCTCAGCGGTTAAGAGCACTGACTGCTCTTCCAGAGGTCCTGAGTTCAATTCCCAGCAACCACATGGTGGCTTACAACCATCTGTAATGGGATCCGATGCCCTCTTCTGGTGTGTCTGAAGGCAGCGACAGTGTATTCATAAGTAAAATAAATAAATCTTTTTTTTAAAAACGACACTCTTGCGAGCCACAAAACATAGGTTTCGTAGGTTGAGAGGTAGGCACAGTAGCATGCCGCTGAGAGGGAAATGCCCTGGTAGCGCCACTGTCTGCCAGACTAGAACTGAGGTCACTTAAGAAACGTCTATGGAAACTGGGCCGTCGGGGTATCTGGGTTGATAGTGTGCATTCAAAGACAGCAGGGGCCCCTGGGAGTATGTGTAGTATGTATGCATGCATGCATGTGCAGTGGTACATGCTCAGAAGGATTAAAAGTTCAGTCAGCCTTTGCTACATAACAAGTTGGAAGCCAGCCTGGAATATGAGTCCCTGACAAAACAAGAGAGAGGGAAAGAAAGAAAATAAATTACTGGAAACTTTCATTGACCCAAATCTACAAAAAAGCACATTACACTACAAAGGCCTTTACGTCAAGATGAAAGTGGAAAAATTATTCTCTAAGGAGGAAAGACAATAGAAACACAAACTGCCTTCCTTATCACCTCTTAAAGTCGGGTAAAATGCTAAATACTTTATAAACGTTTTTCTCCTGATCCTGTCACCTATGGTGACAGATTTAAGGGTCTTGCCTTTCCCTTTTGCTTGGGCATCTGTTCTTTATCACATCTCTCACTTTCTAGTTTCACCTCTTTTCTTTTCTTTTCTTTTCTTTTCTTTTCATTTTATGCATATCGCCATTCTGGCTGCATGCATGTCTGTGCACTAGGTCTGTACAATACCCACAGAGGCCAGTTGGATCCTCTAGCACTGGAGTTCCCGAGACTATTAAGAATCAAGCTTGGGTCCTCTGAAAGAGCAGCTAAGGCTCTTATCTCTCTCTCCAGCCCCCTTTTAACTAGGTCCAGCCTCCTAAAGAATCATGGGCATCACTTGGAAGCTATGAAAGCAGCAGTATTTCTACATAAATGCTATGAGAGTCTGACATCTCAGACGTCTCGGAACTGGATGTCTACGAGAAAGCTCTCCCAGCCAACAATACCATGAAACTCAGAACACTAAAGGACTGTTAGTTCTGCCCCGCCATTTACAGAGAGAACTACATAAATCATAGATTCAGACCAGGCGCCCTCCCTAAGACGGAGGCAAGGGAATAATCTGGAAGCTGGGGAACTGAGTACTTAACAAAGGCCTTCGCTTCCAGCCCTGATGACACAGCCTGGCCTGCTCTCTGTGCCCATCTCAGTGTGAGCTAGAAAAACAAAGGCTCTGACAAGTCTTGTGGAGGAGTGTTTTGCTTCCATGTATGTCTATGTATCCTGGCCAGAAGAGGGTATCAGATGGCCTAGAACTGGACTAAGACAGTTGAAAGCCATCACATGGTTGCAGGAACTGAAGCCCAGATTGTCTACAAAGACCAGTCAGTAAGCCCTCTTAGCTGCTAGGACCCCTCTCCAAGCCGCTGCGCTCTCTTCACCATTCCTTCCCTCATCCCCATTTGCTCTGTGTAACACCTGTTGTGAGGCAAGGCATAAATCGCAGTACATTCACCTCCAACCCCTGTACAGTGCTTATGCAGCAAACTAAGTATCTAACTTCAAGAGCTTGAGTATCATCTTCTGTAGGAACGCATGCTTTGCTGTCTCAGGTGCTGAGCTCAGCTTTAGACACTTCCAAATGCTGACCTACCACTGCAATTCCTGCCATGAGAAATGAAAACTGGCAGCCCCACCTGGGCATCAGCTGCACCTCTCAACTTGTGCTACCTCTCACTTTGCACAGCGATTCCTGCCCGGAGGAAAATGAAGGCAAACCCAGCAGTTGAGTTAGGAGTGTGGGTCAGTGGTACAGTGTTGTCTATTTGTGTACAAAGCTGAGGTTTGATTCCAACACCAATTAGAGAACAATAAATCTCAGTTTTTGTAAAGCCCAGCTATTTATTTGACACATTACCTTGTCTCCCATTTGTCCCATCCTATAAAAATAATGTGGTTACTTGTCAACCTCCAAACAGGCTTGAAACCTAAGGCCATCTTTTCAATATTCCTTGTGCCTAGCGTATTAGTGATTAGTGACTGAAATGACTTCATTTGCCAGGTAGTGGTGGCGCACACCTTTAATCCCAGCACTTGGGAGGCAGAGGCAGAGGCAGGCGGATTTCTGAGTTCGAGGCCAGCCTGGTCTACAAAGTGAGTTCCAGGACAGCCAGGGCTACACAGAGAAACCCTGTCTCGAAAAAAAAACAAACAAAAAAAAAAAAAAAAAGAAATGACTTCCTTTTCCAGCTGAACTCCAGACAAACAAGAATTTGTGTGTGAAATCACATGACAATCATTATCAGAGCAACACAGTATAATCAACATATTCTCTGAGCAAAGAAATATTCCAGTGTAGCTGACAAATGCTAAACTACCAGTTTTAATGACCCAGAAGAAGCTACAAGAGACAGTTTCAGTGTACTGCAGAAAGCAGCAAAGTTAACTACAAAGGCTTCGTCTTATGCTGAAAAGCAGGGCTCACAGCAGATGTAACATAATATAGCAATGCAGTGTAAGAACAAGTCCCTATGAATTGCCACATAGTGCACTGTATTTCAATGTCCACTCTGGTTATATTCAAATTGTTCTCTTAACTAATAATCTATAAATATCCGTGATTCATTTCTGTTTTATCTTTATTTCTAAATAAAGTGGTTCTTTTCCCATTGTTTAGTATAACCAATAAAGCTGTAATATTTTGTATATACCTTCTTGGAAAGCTGTGTTTCTGCTTGTGTACAAGTGACCACTAGAAATGTAACACTGCTGCGGAACTTTTGGGATAGCATTGGAAATGTAATTGAGGAAAATATATAATAAAAAATATTAAAAAAAAAAAGAAATGTAACACTGCATACAACTATCACAAAACACCCACATTCCCATCAGCACACATTTATGTGTGTAAATGCTAGTCCACAAATGGGTGAAGAGTGGCTCGTTCTGTGGAAAGGGCCATGCTACTAGATTCCATACTTATAAAATAAAAAGTAAAAAAAAAAAATACTACAAAAACAAAACCGAGGAAAATAAAGTTAGGCACCTGTGCAGCTGAGGAAAACAGACGTCACCAGAGAAGACATGGGCGTGTTTGTGGCTTTAGTGATGAACTCCGCAGCTGCTTCTAAGGCTTCAATATTTTCAGTGTACAAACTAGTTGACTAACTAAACAAACACATCCAGAAAAATGCAAACAAGGCAAGAGAACACGCACTCAACCCTATACAAAAGACACTGTCTCCAAAAATCAGGAAGGAAGGAAGGGAGGGAGGGAGGGAGGGAGGGAGGGAGGGAGGGAGGGAGGAAGGAAGGACTTTTTTTTAAACCCATGTATTAAGGGACAGGTCTATCATCACAAAATTAAGGAAAGCATGAAAGATATGCAGAGACCCTCATCTAAAACAAAGAGCTTTATTTTGGAACAAGCAAGCTAGATGTTAAGATAACATACTCCAAGAGAAGGAATGATTTTCATATTGGGAGAAGAGGTTGTTGTTTTGATTTTTCTTCTTTTTTTTTTTTTTTTTTTTTTTTTTTTTGGCCAGCCACACTGCCTCTGCCTCACTGGTGCTAAGATAATAAGCAGAGGATGAGGTCCTTACTGTTGAAGGAACATGGTCCTTTAAACCCTCTAACAGGAGAGAAGCAACAGCTGAAGTGACATGGCATCCCTAACACCGAGGAATCCTGAATGTCAGCTCTACACAGGAACTTTCACATGGACTCAGAGGTTTTCTAAGACTAAATAAAAAGGGCAGCCTGGCATGTGCTACATGCTTTAATAGCAGCACTTGAGAAGCTGAAAATTAGGGCACAGCCTGTGTCCTATATCCAAATGGAGTGGGGGTGGAGGGGCAAATTCAATTTATATGTGACAATCCTCAAATAAAAGGACTTTCTGCTATGATAATAATAATCTAACTTCCAAGGTGTAATAGTTACAAGGCAGTCAAAAATTATATTCACATGAATTATGCACCACAGCCTCATAAAAAGCCTATTCATTTGAAAATTATTCAAACGCGATAAAACAAAATGTATACTTTCTACTGGACCCAAAAAAAAAAAAAAGTGTGTCAAAAGAGAAAAAGAGAGAAGAAAAGGGAAAAAACAGCTTTACTAAGGTTTTTAGGAAATGAAGCAGTCTTTCTTAAACTAGACTTTAAAAACAACAGGGTCACTTCCATTTCTTGAAGTATCATTTTCAAAATGGCCACAAGAGGACAGCACAACAACACTGCACTTAAGAGAAAGCCTGCGGGTTCTCGGTCCAAAGGCGTCCATTTCAGCACACTGTGATTTATTCCCCTAACTCACAAAATGGCTGAACTTCTTACTACTTGACAAAGCTTGGCAGTTAACAGCTGGTAAACGCAAATCTGAAGAACACAAGGAAGTTCCAAGAAGAGCTATCCACACAAAGTTCACATTATAGACACTAAGTGTCAGAAATAGCAAAAAGCCTAATCCTTAAATGCGTCTATGTAGTCCACGAGTGTTAACAACTGAGAACTACAGAATCTGCACTTCCCCTCCTGAGGTACGGCTGGCTTTGCACTGCACGCTCTTAAGTCAAACACATTATCAAATCAACCAAGCTGCCCTGCCCTGAGACTGCTCCTTTTAGGCTCTGGCGTGGTGGAAATGCAAAGGGAGAGAGAGCTACTTGAATCACTGACTTTGGACAACTCCTCAAGCTTTAAGATCCCTTATACTTCTGAGGTCAAATCTTAGGACTCTGAGGATTATGTTATAAGCATGGCTAAGCCAAGTAAATTAGGAAAACCAAGTTGAAGGTATGGGTAAGAAAAAATATTCAACATATGAAGACTGGCATATCACAAGTCTGGGAGGAGGGCTGGAGAGATGGCTCAGTGGTTAAGGGCACCGACTTCTCCTCGAGAGGACCCGGGTTCAATTCCCAATGTCTGCATGTTGGCTCATAGTTGTCTGTAACTACAAGAGGTGACACCTTCACACAGACACACATGCAGGTAAAAACACCAATGTACATAAATTTTTTAAAATGCAGTAGGAAATTAGGCAAAAACAGCAAACATGATCAGAGAAAAGAAACTAAAATGGCCAATAAACTTTTTAAAATATAATAAAAATATATATATAATTAAGACATTACATCAAAAAATTAAACTTCATTGTAATGTGGGAGATAATTTTACATATTTTGCCAAAACTAATAAAAATATTATGCAATTATAAGCTGGTAAGTAGTGATACCACTAACAAAAGTTTAGACAGGTTTAGAGAAAAGGTATTAACCAGTAACATTTCTTTCTCTTCTTTTTCTATTTCCCCCCAGTCTTTACTTACTGTGTTCACATATATGATAGACCAGGACACACATGTGAAGGTCAAACTGACAGCTTATCTTGCCTGTTCCAGAAATGGTTCTTAAAAATACATGTTTTTCTGAGTTCGAGGCCAGCCTGGTCTACAAAGTGAGTTCCAGGACAGCCAGGGCTACACAGAGAAACCCTGTCTCAAAAAAACCAAAAAAAAAAATAATAATAAAAAAAAAAATAAAAAAATAAAAATACACACACACACACACACACATGTTTAAGCCTCAGGCAGTGGTGGTGCACACCTTTAATCCCAGCAACTGGGAGGCAGAAGCAGGTGGATCTCTATGTTCAAGGCCAGCCTGGTCAACAGAGTGAATTCTAAGACAGCTAGGATACACAGAGAAACCCTGAGTTTTTTAAAAAAAAAAAAAAAACCAACCCTAACCCTGCAAATCAACACATAGGTGCATGTATGCTACCTGGATAAACCAAAGCAACAGTTAGAGCCAAACTGTTCAAAGGCAGAAGAAGAAAGGAAGAAAGGAAGAAAGGAAGAAAGGAAGAAAGGAAGAAAGGAAGAAAGGAAGAAAGGAAGAAAGGAAGAAAGGAAGAAAGGAAGAAAGGAAGAAAGGAAGGAAGGAAGGAAGGAAGGAAGGAAAGGAAGGAAGGAAGGAAGGAAGGAAGGAAGGAAGGAAGGAAGGAAGGAAGAAAGAGAAGGATGGATCTTCATATCCACGTATAAAATATAAGGTGTGAATTATTCATATTACACAAATAACTCCATATTACACAAATAAAATTAGGGCTTAATCACATCTATAAATACAAGTGACAATTCTAAAAATATAAGTTTTAAAACAAAACTATACAAACTATAAACATTTTTAAAATTTTTTGTCTGCCAAGTTAAACACAAAATGACAGTCGTAAAAGAGATGTGATGGGATTGTAGGTATGTCTTAACTGTTAGTAAAACTAACTCTCTGAACCTCTCTGCTTTCTTCATAATTTTTCAAAAAGGTTTATCTGGTTTTTGTTATTGAAACAGCGACTCAAGAACTCAAAAGATCTAAATACTTCTACCTTACACGCACTAGAACTAAAGGAACACCACTATGGCCACCAAGTTTTCTCTGAATCATATAGGATCCTTTCCTAGGATTCCGTTCATGAACTCACTTTCTTAGTCAAAACAGACAGGGAAAATTAGGAAGTGGCAGGGAAAGGTGGAATCTAGCTAAAGATTCTCACCAATGAGAATAAATAATTCCAACCCGGCTACCACAGTGACAGCAGATTTGCCCAAAGGAGCTCCAAATATGACTTCACTGCATTCAGACATTTTTTCTCAGAACAAGACTAAATCCAGCCCTTCGCACACCACCACAACCCCCAACACACACCTTGATTTTGTGGGGGTTTTTTTTTGTTTTTTTTTAAAGACTTATTTATTATTATAGGTAAGTACAGTGTAGCTGTCTTCAGACACACCAGAAGAGGACATCAGATCTCATTATGGATGGTTGTGAGCCACCATGTGGTTACTGGGATTTGAACCCAGGACCTACAGAAGAACAGTCTTGTTTTTATGGCTCTTAACCACTGAGCCATCTCTCCAGCCCTTGATTTTGTTTTTAAGCCCTTTTTTTTTCTCTCTCTCTCCATAGCCCTGGCTGGCTGGCTAGAACTCTAAGAAGACCAGGCTGGCCCTGAACTCACAGATCTAATGGCAGGCTGTTCGCTGCACATCTCAAGTTCCCCTGAAAGTCAGTGCCCTAGACGTCTACTTTATCAAATGTCATCATAACTAACACACATTAGAATCCAGCCCACCGTCTACTTCCCCAAAAGGAAAAAGTTCCTCAAAAGAGGGTTTCAGCAGAAAAGGGAGGGAGAGATGGAAGACCAATGGAGGATGACAACTAAGACACCACACTGTCGAAGGATATTCTTAAAAGGTTCCTTTGGTGGCCCTTCAAAATATAACTTTAGTAGCCATAAAAAGCAGTACTTACTTATAGCTAAAAAGACCTTAATCTCAACTCCTTTGAGGGACCCAAGCTCACAACTTCCCTGAGTGCCCACCCAACACTTGGGAGGTGGAAGGAGGCTGATCACTATGAGTGAGTTCTAGGACAGCCAGAGCTACCTACACAGAGAAACCCTGCCTCAAAATACAAAAAAATAAACAAATAAAATAAAAACAAGTATACTGGACCAATATAAGAAATCTTTGTTATATATTACTATATTATAATTAATATCAATTATTAAAAACATTATAGGGCTGGCGAGATGGCTCAGCAGTTAAAAATCACTGACTGCTCTTCCGAAGGTCCTGAGTTCAAATCCCACCAACCACATGGTGGCTCACAACCACCTAAAATGAGATCTGATGCCTTCTTCTGGTGTATCTGAAGTCAGCTACAGTGCACTTATGTATAATAACTAATAAATCTTTGAGCTGGAGAAAGCAGGGACTGAGCAACCGGGGCTGACCGGAGCGAGCAAAGATCCTAAAAATTCAATTACCAATTACATGAAGGCTCCCAGCCATCTGTACAGCTACAGTATACTCACATACATTAAATAAGTAAATAAATAAAAAAAACAAAAACGAAACATAGTACTATTATATATGTTGTTATATATTATATAAATATATTATTATATAATATATTTTATATGTATAACTATATATTATTAATATATATATACTGAATCCCCCTGAAATGGAATTCTTTTCTGTAGTGAAGTCATGAGTCCTGCTGCAACTACAAAGCATTTCTCTAGGTAGTGGCAGCAACAGGAACTGAGTGTGTCCCTGCTCCCTCTTCCACTGACATCCGTCTCACTATTAATCTACAGAAGGCCACTGATTTGGAGTGGGCTAATATACCAGTCAACCAAAAAAACAAAACAAAACAAAATCAAACTGGAGTCACTGAGGATAAACTTCTAAACTGTTTACCTTACCTCCAGGGCCATTTACATTGGCACAATCAAGTTGTCTGTCTAGCAAAGGGAACTGCCTGTTTGTTGTTTCCTGGTTCTAACTGACTGCTTGAAAATACAGTTTCTCGCCGGGCGTGGTGGCACACGCCTTTAGTCCCAGCACTCGGGAGGCAGAGGCAGGCGAATTTCTGAGTTTGAGACCAGCCTGGTCTATAAAGTGAGTTCCAGGACAGCCAGGGCTACACAGAGAAACCCTGTCTCAAAAACAAAAACAAAAACAAAAAAAAACAAAAAGAAAAAAAAAAGGAAAAGAAAAGAAAATCCTGTTTTCTTCCTACTTACAGATGCCTTCCTACTTACAGATGAAATGCTGCCCATTCCTCAATCACTAATAAAAACCCAACTAGATCTTCAAGTTTCTGTTAAAAACTGCCATTTCTCTATAGGAAAATTCACTTTCACTTTAAAGAAAAATATACAAAATGGTACTTACAATTTCATGGAATGAGAAAGCTAAATCCTGTCCATATTTCTCAAATTAAGGCAGCCAATGGTTTGCAGTTTAGAGCAGCGGAGGGCTTTCCCACCACTCATAAGGCCTCTCTGGGTTCAATCCCGGTATGTGTGAGAGTAACAGAGTTGGTGGTACAAGCCTATACCCCCCTAGCTACTCTGGAGGCTGGGCCAGGGAAAATACCCAGCATTTATCCCGTGTTTCTGAAACTCATCTGGGACCAGGCAGAAGCCATCTTAAGCTTTCTGATACTACTTCTACTCCCCAATAACTAATTGACATTTCATCAACTTAGATGGCTTACCTTGTACTCACTCTATTGGCCCTGGCAAATGTGGGTGTGAATTACATCAAAGAAGCTAGAAATGATCTACACGGAGAACGATATGCATACTCAGGATCTGGCAGCAGTAACACACTAAAGGAAAAAAGAAGGCTTTCCACGCAGGTAAAAACAAGACTGGCCAGGCCAAGCTACAGAAGCTCCAAGGAAACCTCCCTGAACTCATGAACAAGGTGTGACCACCCATCAAAGGGGACGATTACATCCTGAGCACTACGAATAAATGGCCAGGAGTTTCTTTTAAACCAAGTCTATTTTCTTACTAGCTAACTCATAGACTCTTAAAGACTTTTATAAGATCAAAGGAGATTAAAAGCCCCAGTTACCAATCCCAATAATAAATGTTTAATGTATTCCCACGTCCTCAAGAGTCCTTGGAGCTAGCTAAGAAAACAAACAAGGTAAGGAGGTCTCGGTTTAGCACTCACCAACAAACTCATTTCTCGTCATAAATGCTTTCTATCTAGGGCCATCTTTGACAGAGCTGGAGCTGGACTGTTGAGGGAGCACCTCTGTAGGCTGTTTAGCATCCCACATGCCTATGCACTAGATGTCAGCAACACCTCAGCACCTAGTAATAACCTATATATTCCCAAGTAAGATAAAATGATGGTGAGAAACCACACAGCATCAAGGGTAAAAGCTGCCATTGTCCGACCCCTGCTTCACTAAAGATTTTTTTTAAAGATTTATTTATTATTATTCATAAGTACAGTGTAGCTGTCTTCAGATGCACCAAAGAGGGTGTCAGATCTCTTTACTGATGGTTGTGAGCCACCATGTGGTTGGTGGGATTTGAACTCAGGACCTTCGGAAGAGCAGTCAGTGCTCTTACCCCGCTGAGCCATCTCACCAGCCCCCACTAAAGATTTTTTTAAAACCTCCCGAGTTCTTGCCCAAAAATAAGCTAAAAATAAGCAAAATGGCAGATGGTGGTGGATCACACACCAAAAACATCACTCAGGAAACCAAGGCTGAACTGTCTCAAATTACAATCCAGCCTGGGTGAAACCATCTCCAAAAAGAGAGAAAAAGAACAGAGATCCAAACTGTTGATAGCCTCTATACGCCTGTCACACAACCCTATCCTGTTGCCAAAACTCTGAAACCTGTAGCCACCGGAGGACTGTTACATACATGCATACATACATACATACATACGTAAAATGTGTGTGTGTATATATACACACACATCCATACATATATACACAAAATGTAAAACATATAGACATAACAAAGCTAAACTCAAAAGACAAACTTTTGTTAAAGAGAAAGAGTGAACGGAACTTTTGGTCCATGGGTTCCAACTTTGCCCTCAGCATCCTCCACATACTGCCTATGTGGATGTCAACCAGCATGTATCTGAATCTGAGCAGGGGACACACTAATCATTAAGATACCGTCAGTTACCTTGGTTTCATTATCCAGGTAATTCTCAAAGCAAAATGTGCACAAAAATTAAAATTGGGATACAGAGGAGGGACCACAAGCACAAACTGGACATGCCCAAAGTGCATGTGTAGCAATAAGCCAAACAACAAACGTGCAAGTCTAAGGTTCCCCTCCTCATCCACCTAACACTATCAGGACGCAGCTGCCCCAAAGGAAACCACTTCAATGGCCGCATATCCACCTACACTCTTCCGTTTTAACTACAGCCAAGGAAACCACTTCAAATGCCACACTTTCACTAGAGTTTTTTATGTAAAATAATGGCCTTTTGAAAAAAAAAATCACATCCACAATGCACAGTATTCTCGAGTTTTTTTATTTCTTAAAATGAAAAAAGGTGGCTGTGTGTGGTACAGCCTTTAACCCCACACTCTGGGAGGCCAGGCTGATCTAAAGAGTGAGGACCAGGACAGCCAGGGCTATGCAGAGAACTAGTCTCAAAAAAGTAGAATAAAATGTAAAAGGTGGCTGGGGAGGAGAATCTTCATAAAAAGCCAACTGTGGGGCCGGCAATGCTCAGGGCTAAAGAGCACTTGCTGTCCTTCCAGATTCCATTCCCAGCACCCTCCTGGCAGCTCACAACTGTCTAGAACTCTAGCTCCATGGGGATCTGATACCATTTTCTGGTCTACAAGGGCACTAATAAGCACATGAGGTGCATACAAGAAACAGTCCTACACAAAATACAAATTTAATTTAAGGTAGCCAGAACTACATAGTGAAGACTGTCTTTAAAAGTAAAATAAAACAAAATAAAGGCAGGTATGGTCTAAAAATACAGTGGAGCCTGCCAGCCTAGCTGCAGATTCAGTGAGAACCTGTCTAGAAGGAATAGGGCAGACAGTGACGACAGAGGTCACCCCACTTCCTCATCTGGTCTCAGTATGTACATGAACTACATACACCACGAACAAAAGGAAGGAAGGAAAAAGGAAGGAGGGAGGAAGCGAGACAAAAATATAAAAACTTTAGGAGCAGAAGAGGATGACGCCACCTAATTTCTTCTACAGCTTTTTCTGAATCAACAACCATCCAAAAGCCAGCTACCAAAAACCTGAGTCAGAATTCCACTAATGACTTCATTATACTTCAATCTTCATTTCCAAAACAGGGAAAATAATCATACCTCTTCAGGAACAAGGCTGGGTTCATTCACAGCAGGCCCAATGAACGGCAGCTGTTCCCGAGCCTTCTCGTTTCTTTTAAGCAGTCTCTCACACCCATTTCATCTACAGACTTGATACCTATTAAAATACAAAGATCACAGACACAGGGCCATTTGGAGCCCAGGTGGTATGTGTCTTTAGGCCCAGGACTCTGAAACAGAGGCAGGTGGACCTCAGTTGAGGATAGCCTGATCTATACAGCATTCTGGGACAGCCAGGGCTACAAAGAGACCGAGTCTAAAAAAAAAAAAAAAAAAAAAAAAAAAAAAAAAGCAAAGCAGCATGGCTGGTGGCACATGCCCTTCTTAACCACAGTACCAGAGGCAGAGCTCAAAGGCCAGCCCGACCTACAGAGTGAGCTATAAGCCAACCAGGGATATAGCGTAAAACTGCTTCAAAAAGACAGACTACATGAATGAGATTCCCTAAGGATTTTTCTTGATCAATTTTTAAAATGTTGATGCCAGTTGCAATTTATACTCCACTCCTGGATAATCTGGTAAGATAATACCTCTATAAGCCACATGGGGGAAGGTGAAGTCAGATTGGAATATAAATGTATTGAAATTAAGTAGCTCTTTTTAAGATTTGAGAAGGTACTAACTAAGTAAACTTAAAGAGATTAATGCCTAGGCCGTCACTGGAAAGAGAGGCCCATTGGACACGCAAACTTTATATGCCCCAGTACAGGGGAACGCCAGGGCCAAAAAGTGGGAATGGGTGGGTAGGGGAGTGAGGGGGTAGGGTATGGGGGACTTTTGGGATAGCATTGGAAATGTAATTGAGGAAAATACGTAATAAAAAAATATATAAAAAAAAGAGATTAATGCCCAAACAAACTCCTGAATCCATCAAAAGAGTGTGAGTATGAAATACACTACAGACGAGACCAGCAGAACATACAGCACATGGAGCCAGAGGAGGACCCCTGCCTCAGTAGAAAAGTCCTCACTCCCTGTCTGACACAAATGCCTGGAGCTGGAGAACACTCAGCAAGCACAGACACAAGTCCTCTCCACTAAACCTCCAACTTCTTCTCTCAGAATTCCATCCACCCACTTCCTCAACAGCAAACTAAAAACACTGGCCTCAAAGTGTCAACAAGGAGCATGTGACAGGCCAGCAGTTACAAGTGAAGAAAATAATAAGAACATGTTCGTCCCATCGGAAGCTCTGGAACACATGGAGACACTACAACTAGGAAACAAACCACTGGGAAGTCTGAACCACAGGGAGAGCTTTCTACAAAGTAAGTCTGAAAGGTAGGGCTAGACTAGGATATTTTAAAAGACCTTCACTGTCTGAGACAAACAAACTGAAGTGGAGAGAGACAGAGAGAGACAGAAGAGACAGAGAGAGAGAAGAGAGAGAGAGATCACAAGTCACAAGTCTTGGCACTATAGTTCCAAGGGAATACAGTGTACAGCAGACATGGGCAGGCAAATCAGGGTATAGTACTAGGGCAGGCTAACTGCAGTCAACTAGATGGGCTGCAACTAACTTACTACTACTTTCTACTACTAGAAAAGCTCACTAGTCAGCTCTCCTAGGACAGCTTGAAAAGCAAACTGGGGCAGGAGTTAAGGAAGACAGGCAGTAATTACTCAGCTATACTGCCAAAGGGCAGGGCTGTGACTCAGACAACAGGAAGAATAATCAGGCTCCCGAAGGGGCTAGCTCTTCTGAGGAAGAAAAAAATTAAAACTGACTTTACAATACATAATGCACTCAAGATTTTAAAGGGGGACTTGCCTCCTGAGGTCATTCTCGAAAATCTCTCTCCTAACTTGTCTAAAAAGGACTTCTGATAACCCAGCAACCACCAGACCAGGCAGGACACTTAAGCAGAACCTGTCTCATCAGAAGGCACTTACAACTGCAGGGGAAGGGTTAGGGGAGCCGTAATAGAAGAAAACAGTGTTAGTAGCAGCTTGCATTCACTGGGTGCTTTCAGTGTGCTAGGTTCTTTCCTAAGGACCTTCAGAGGCATTCTAATAATTCATCCTCACAGCCCAGTAATAATTAACAAGGTCTACACTCATGCCCCCCAATAATGTACAATGGAGGCTTTCAGTACTAAAGTAAAAACTGAATTGATAGCCACTACATACATAGCTCTTGACTCATAAGAACAGGACTGAGAATTAAACCATAAAACTAATAAGCCTAACCTTTACCCAGCTCCTTAAAGGGGCAGGAAGGGAAAGATGGCTAAGCCTAGGAGAGCACTTGCTACTCTTGCAGAGGATGGTTTGTAGTTCTTAGCATCCACATGGCAGCTCACAATTTTGAGTAACTCCAGTCCCAGGGGATAATGCCCTCTCCTGGCCTCCAGGGCCCCAGGCACAATCACATAGTATACATACATACATACATACATACATGTATACATGTATACAGCCAAACACTATTACACTTAGAAAGGATACATTTTTAAAAACAAACAGCAGTGGAGCCTACTTTCCCCAAACTACAAGAGAATCCACAACCTTTTTAAAAATATAATAGCGGGCTGGTGAGATGGCTCAGTGGGTAAGAGCACCCAACTGCTCTTCCGAAGGTCCAAAGTTCAAATCCCAGCAACCACATGGTGGCTCACAACCACCCGTAATGAGATCTGATGCCTTCTTCTGGTGTGTCTGAATTCAGCTACAGTGTACTTACATATAATAAATAAATAAATAAATAAATAAATAAATCTTAAACATATATATATATAATAGCTAGCCAGGAAGACATACATCTGAAACATCAAACCAAGGTGATCCATCCTTAAGCAAGCCCAGAAATGAAGTGTTCAAACTGCTTCAGAAAACACAGCATCAACGCCACCTTTCTTCCATGCTGGTTATGTATTTCAGAAAGGCCTAATCCTCATGTCATAATTTGAGCTCAAATATTTCCAGCATAGCTTTGCAGAAGTGCCTGGCCCAGTGTCACCTAATCAACTAAGGATTAGGGATCAGAGGTCACAGCATGCACATAAACAAAGGTAACCACAGTGCTAAACTGCTGATTTTAAAAAGGAAAGCAGCCTCAGGGCATTTGATGCTTGGGTCAAATAGTTTTAGTCTGGCTTTTCTTTTTCCCCTTAATAATGTCTTTAAAGTTCCAAAACAAGTAATAGTTGGTACCATTGGAGAGACTGCCTGATCATGCTGGAAAGGATGAGGTAATACACAGCAGCGTGACAATCACTGAAGATAAGCAAGCTACAAGTGGTTTCTATTGGTATGCAAAAGTAACTCTAACTTGGGTGTAGGGCAAGTGTTTAAACAGTTTCTTTGTTCAAGTAATGCTCCTCAAGAAAGCTTTACAACTCAAGAAAGGAGCTCTAAAGTAGTCAGGCAAAGCTAAAGCACTAAAGATCTTCAGTAGTAGCTGCCAAATTTTGAGATGGTATGAATGTGGACCTCAGGTGATCTTAGTAACTATGTGGTGCCAAGTTAGACAGCTGGGCTGAACACCGCAGTAAAGTATGCACAGTTCAAATAAAATTATACATTTAGTCCTCAAACAATTAGCTTGCAAAACATATCAAATATTGTTTGCAAACCTCTATTAACTGCACCTTTGTATCTGAGTTTGGAATCTCAGGTATGGAGGCCCAGTCTGAAACTCTACACAGCTGAGGATGGCCTTGAACTTCTTATTCTCCAGGATCCACATCCCAACCAGATACAAACATTTCAGGTATGTCACAGCCAGTGTGGGAAATTAGGACTCAAACCCAGGGGCTTCATACAGACTATCAAGTTAGCCACCTCTCCCAACCCCCACTGACTTAATCTATAATAGAGCCCAAAAAAACATTACAAAGTACAAGGGTTTTGTTTTGTTTTGCCGGGACTTGTTTTGGTTCTTCAAGACAGGGCTTTTCAATGTCCTGGAACTCCCTCGGTAGACCAGGCTGTCCTCAAACTCAGATATCTGCCTACCTTTGCCTCCTGAGAAGCTGGAACTAAAGTCAAGTGTCACCAAAGCTCACCAAAGTCCAAATTTTATTAGTCAAATCACACACACATTTCTTGGCATATCCTGACGTATTTACGCAGGGTGTTAAAAAAAAAAAAAAGGGTCAAAGGGCAGACCTAAAGTAATATTTTGCTACATTCACTGGCTCCACTTGGAATCAGCTCCTAAATCAGCAGACCAGTGATGATAATACACACAAACCTGTTCAGTGCAGTACCTAGGCTGAAGATATCTTCCATAAAGCTGTTTATTCTCTCTCATAAACACAATGCAATGTTGGCTACAAGCAAACACTAAAACCTAATACTAATATAATTTAATTCTAATACACCAAAATGCAAGATGGAATTACTACCTTCCTTCTAGTGTCAACATACTTTTATTTTTGTTGCTGTTATTTAGTAATCCCTTTAAAATGTATTGAAACCAGGAAATACAGAATCACTTTACAAAACATAGATCTCTAAGGACATTAAGCATTTTGTGCACAATAGCCATGAATAAATTTTTCTGCGTAGTTCTTTTGCGTAACAATCTTAAAATCCCTAATTTACTAAGAATTTCGCCTAAACAACCAAGATTAAGGAAAATCTATAAAATCCATTACAGGGAATTGGTCCTTTCATAAACACCCATAAAAACATTTCTAGGTACATTGAAGCCCATACCATTTTTAAAACTGTCTTCACTGTATAGCCCTGGTTGTCCTGGAGCTGTTTGCAGACCAGACAGACTGGCTTTGAACTCACAGGTCTGCCTCCCTCTGCCACTTACTGCGTGAAAGGTACATGCCACCACACTCTGTTGCCCATATTTAAAGTATAATCTACTGAATTGCTAATGGTGTCTCCTAAGGAATAGTTTAATAGTTCTAAACTATACTGGAATGAAGAATATTTAAGTAAACAAAGAGATGTACTAACACTGCTTTTTCTTCGAGGTCAAATTCATTATTCATGAGTTAATTTGGAGCCATAGTTGGTAAACTATTTTTAAAAATAAATTCTTACAAGGGACCCCAAACAAGGCAGGAAATGAGCAGCCACACAGAAGTTTACCAGAAATGAACTAAAGGGAGACTACAGCCAAGGCATTTCAAGACCTTACCAAGTAATTTCTACTACCAATTAAGGTTGAGTCTTAGCCAGTGCCCCTAACACTTTAGTAGTTTGCGGACACTGAACAGTTTTGTATTGCCTAATGCACTGATACTTGTAGTTATAATATAAGTAAACGTCCCTAGAACATTTCTTTAACTACCCCACTGCGATTCTTACAAACCACTAGAGATACTGACCTGAGTTTTTCTTCCTCAAATGTCAATTGAGAAAATGTTTGATACCAAGTGAAAATGCACGGGGACAAGCTCAAATGTTCTTCCCTTGGTTTATGAGCCATGTATGACAGAGCTTAAACACCCGTTAAGGCCATTGAATTAAAAACATTACACTCACACTGAACTGCTTTCAACCAATGGGAACAAAATGAAACTCACTAATCTCCTTACACAGAACGAGGGACTAAACGGGAGAAAACGCACCGGAACATTAAAAAAAAATTTTTTTTAAGGCGAAACTGTAAATAAAAAGACCTAGCGTACTACTACTTGGAGATTTACGATTACTGTGTCTTTTCTCCAAAAGAGGATAAACATTCCAAGGACGGGCTCGGGAACACACTAGGGTGTGGTGTGGACCACAACACGCCAGGCCTAAAGACAGCAAGGATCCAAATCGGTCCGGAAAGAAGCCGCCCACCGGAAAGTCCCGACCAAAATTCCCTTCCTCTGCCCCGCCCCCGGCGCTAGCCGAGCCCATAGAGGAAGCAGCAGACCGACGCACGAGGCCACGCGTCACCGCGTTCTCCCGCCCACTCCGTCTGACGTCAAGGGGCGGGACCAGCCCGACGGCGCCACCGTTGACCCTGCTGTTACCAGGCGCTCACACAGCCAATCAGCACTCGCCGCAAGCGCCGGCCGGCCTTTGAACTCCGCACAGCAACTTCCTGCTGTTTGGCGAGTACACAGTGCAATGCAGTATGTCTGTCAGCGCTGCGGCACAAAGGAACAGCCATTTTGTGACTGAGCTGGACTTGCACCAAGATGCCAGGGCCTCCGAGAACTGCTGCCTGCGCCAACTACCGAGCTGCCTTTTATTTCATCATCAGAGTACTTATGGGAACGTGGGGAAAAGGATGTTCTGATATTAGGTTTGTTTTCAGCGTTCTTAAAAATTCGATTTTTTAAAAGTATTATTATCAGCGTCATAAAATGGCTGCCACTTAAAACTGCCTGTCCCAGTACACAAACACTGCTCATGCCTTTTCTAATCATCCCTGCCTTACAAGGCTAGCGAAAAACGTTAAGATTTACCCACACCTCTGGATACCAAAATATGGCTCAAAGGCAAGACAATTTTTAGATAGATATTTAATTTTCAATTTAGAAATGCCATGTGCTAGAACATGTGCATTCCTTCCCCCCTGGTTTCCTTCCGTTCCTGGATATAACTTAAGTGTTTGGCATACTTTTTATGTCCATCACTAAGACTACTGTATTTAAAAATTTACAAATATGAACTGTTTAAAATTGCATTCTTAAAAAGTAAAAACTTATCTCCAAAAATCGTGATATACAAAGCACATTAGACTTCTGCATTAACTTTAAAAAATGCAATACACATAATCACTATTTTAAAAGTATAGTGCTTGTTTCAAAAACAGGAAAACTTAAAACTTTTGCTGATCGCAGTCTCTCAAGTGTATTTGATCTGAAAGCAATTCCTTTCAATCCCTGCAGTATCAGGCTGCAAAGGTGGTGGTTTTAGTTGTGTTCCCTAAACACTATTTTTTCAAAAATTAATTCTCTACAGTGTCAACCTACTGGATGACACAGGAACACCTAGCTACACAAGGGCAACATAAATTTCAACTCCGGAGAAATATCATCACACAAAACACAAACATTCTTTAAACTTTACAATCTTTAAAGGAAGTGATGTCATAACTGTATACATGCATTAATAATGTATATAACTTAAGAGTAACAGTAATTTAAAAGTAACTCCATCTTCAACAAGTCTGGAGTATTCTGGACATTCATCAAATATATGATTTAAAGTATACTTGGCAAAAACAGTAAAAACCTGCTTCTTGTTTTGACTAAAGGAATTAAATGCATCACAATGCCCAAGTTATTACCCAAATAATACTAAGTTTATTCAAAGACATCACTTCAAGAGTTAGAGCAGTCTGATCAATGAAACAAAAAACCTTGCATAAGAAAGCCAAAACCCTGGTGAGAATATGCAAATCATATACTCAAGGGGGTAACAAGTCTAACTCTGGGTCTTTCCTGACTGTCAAATGCATTGAAGCTTCCTATGCCTTCACACTGTGGCTTTCCAGAGAATTCGTCTTGCATTAGAAGCTTTCTGTCCTTGACCCAGTAATGACAAAAGCAACTTAAAAGAGATCCAAAATTGTAACTACTCAATTTGTATAGAAATTTGGAAATGTATTTTTTAACGCAAGGCTCAAAATATTTTTAGTAAAGAGTAAACTCATCAATTTGTAAAAAACTATATTCCACACTTCAAAATTTAAAAGCTAATTTAAACAAGAATTTTATGTAAAATTATAAAGTAAAATCAAAATTGGATCATATACCAATCACATTCTTGTTAGCTGCATGATTTTAAAACTATGACATGACAATTCTTAAGAACACATCCAGAAATGCATTCACATTTTTAAATTAACATAAAGATACAGTCATACAACAAAAAATATCTTATATGCTTTATTACTTCAGCCACTGATAAGCTACTTCAAAGAATGAAGGAGAAATCATGATTTAAACAAACAGCACATTAAAAAGCTTCAGAAGAGAAAGCATTACAGGACACTGTCAAAATAAATGGATACATTTAAAGCAGCACCAACTAAAACATAAGGATAAAATAAAATACAATTATTATCAACCAGAAAGAACTGTCTTAATATACACAAACATAAACCTTGTAATATTTTAAGCATAAAAAATACAATTACATTGCCATAGTAACAAACACAAAGCTTAAGTATTAATAGCATTCCAAAATTTTTGTGGTTACAGATTTAATGATCTCAGGAACTATTTATTAAGGTTTTGATAAGTCATAAAAAAAATTTTAATTGTCACGTGTATCAAAAGAAACAATCAAAAATATAAACTGAAAGGCATCAGTCAAGGGGTCCTATTTGTGATTGTGTTTTTAAATGTACATTTTTTCATTCATATAACTTTCTCAAATGTCTATTTACTATAATTTACTACTACCAGGCTGCTCTATGGCCCTCGGTTACAAGTTTGAATATCCCAGATTCTTCAAAGAAAAAAATTTGCCTTGTATGTAAAATGGTGCAATGCAGCAATGGCTAAACAGACAAGGTCATTTTTCTGCAGCATGAAAACCTAAAACCTGAAAATTTACTGACAGAAAAACTACAGTTTCTAGGAAAGGCCCCTCCGGAGAAAAGTACATTACCTTCTGAATGCTGTAAGAGGCCTTAAGTCACAACTCAACTTTCATAAATTGATACCAAAAAATCAGGGTGTGGCATGTTAGCAATCTCAAGGTCACGCTTTAAAAACCAACCCAAGTTAGAAAATTCTTGAAATACAGACAGCAATCCATGTCTGTCAAAGTAAACAAGTGTAAGCTGAGGTTTCCCGAAAAAAAAAAAAAAAGAAAGAAAGAAAGAAAGTTGATAGCTCATACCTCGATGCATTGCTGTGTAGCGAACTGTCCTCCTCTTGGCTTTTGTCCTTATTTCTCATCATCTTTTAATTCTTAAATATTAAGGGGGAGGGGGAATCTGTGTTTGCTTTGAAGTCCTGTGCCCAGGTATTTACTGTCAAAAGTTGAAAGAAAGGTGAGGTCCCAGCTTCTGCGGATGGTTTTATTATCAGGAACAAAGTCCTGACGATGTTAGCGATATTCATGTAATGCAACAACGATAAACACCAGAAAAACAAAATATTTCTATTTTTCCGTTTTAAAATGAGAGGGGGATAAACTGAACGACAGAAGCATCACTATCAATAAGGAAAGTTTCTCAAAAGTAACACACTGGATACAAATAACAATCTCTCTATCTTATTGCGTCATCCAGGAATTTCTCATATTTACAGTAAATAAAGCCAAGTTCAACATTAATTTTTTTAAAATTATCACTGATTATCATGGACTTACCTGATCCATGTAGTAGGTCCAAAGCAAGAGTCCTATCTAGTAGTAGAAAAATATCCGATCCAAAATAATTTTTAAAAACGCAAAATTCTCCGTTAAAAAACAAAAAGTAAATGAAATAATCCTCAAATATGTTGACTTGTCAAAAAATAAAGCAATAATTAATACTAAAACAGGTCCGGAAGGGGAAAAAAAAACCTCATTAGGAGAGCGCACAAAAATGGAGGTGCGCCATGGCTTCTAAGCTGGAAAAAACAACGACCTGGGCTCTCAATACGGCAGCTTCTTCCAACAAGGCACGAAAAGAAAGCTCCTAAAAGCAGCTTTTCTCCCAAAAAAAGGTTCGGATCGACCCCAGTAAGTCACTAGAAGAGGCAGGGGGCTGCGGGGGCCCCCTGAGGCTGCCCGAAAGTTAGGGAAAGTTGCGTAAAGTGAACCGAAGCAGGGAGCAAAGCGCGCTCTCTCTAAGGCACAGCCGCCATCTAGAGCCTCCTTCCCAGCTCTGAGAGCTCTGCCTTTGATTGACACTCTCTACATTTACCCCACAACTCAGGTGATGTACCATAGACCCACCCCTTCATCTCCACCAAAAAAAAAAAAAAAAGAAAGAAAGAAAGAAAAAGAACCAGATTCTCCATCCAAGAGAGCCAGAAGACCCCCAACTCCACACCTCCCTGCCCCTCCAGACCACTCCATCAGAGGGAGGGGGAAGGGCTTCTTAACCCCCTCTGGCTCAAGCACCCTTTTTAAGCCAGAGAGAAATGTAATTTGTTCCTTTTGTCTAAAGATCTGCTAAATATTTCAGTCCTTGAGCTAAAATAACTTCCTCCCTGGACAGGAAGTGGAGTTTTATCAAGCCATTTTGAAATAAAGATAATTTCAAGAGACTCTAAAGCTCAGTTTAAGAACTAATCTTTAAAATAATTAACACCCCACCATGGGTAAAATGGCTTGTAAATAGAAGCAACATTTCAACACCATAAATTAAATCAACTCTTGCCTTCTTTATGGTGCCTAAAAACATCTAAAGATTAAGGGGGAATTTTCCACCTCAACTGGAAGGAAGGGGTAATTTTTTACAACTCAAGAGCGCCTCCCTAGTGTTCAACTGCAGTAGAGCAAAAGTTAATACAACCATTTTCCCCCCCAGAAGAAACAAACTTCTTTGTAAACCATTAATCTTGGAAGTGCCACACATCAAACATATTTACTTCTTACATATATTTGGGCATAATTAATAACTTCGAATTCAAGAAATTACACCAACCTTGGTCACCTTTAAATCAAACACTCAACCTCAACTCCAAAATCAAAAGAACCCTTTCACTCATGTTTGAAATCGAATTCTAAGTACACTCACATTTCATCAATCACCGCCACTTAAATAGGCCACATCTACCAGCCAATTATCAACTGTCAAAGACAAACCCCCTCCAGATGGAAGCACGAGGTCTATAGAAACAAAATTACAAATGCAACAAAGTATTCTCTCCCATGCACACAAGTAACCAACCACATACAAATGCCGAAAAAACTAAAAACATTCCTTTACTGAACCCTACTGGTCAAAACCATGACACTCCAGCAAACGAATTCATTTTAGTTTCACTACCAAACGTAATTATGTTAAATCTAAGAAAATGTAAAAAATCAGTTTCAAGTCTACAAACATATTTCCATCAAAATCCAAAAACTCAAGTTTTCAATTTACAAATATCAACCACCTCACATCATCCAAAGAACAAACACTGCATCTGTATTAACCACAGATGTGTATTCTAAGGTAGTTTACATTAATAACAGACTATTTCATTCTTTGTTCTATATACTGAGAAAAACACCACCAATCGTCATTTGGTCAACAAAGTCCCCATCACTGCTTTATCAAATTTATTACCAAAGTAGCAATCAATGAAAATCTGGCATTTGATTTCAACCATGGGTAACCAATCTAAAGCATGGTATAATTCATTTAAACTCCCAACTGCACAAAACAAGAAAAACAAGAATTTTTTTCAAATGTAAATAAATTACACTGTCATATTAGGTAAGCCCTTTAATGTATACCCAAAGACTTTAAAAATACACCTCTAATATAAGACAATACAATACAAATTAGTATAACTCAAATATTCAGATGAGCATTTCACATGGCAAAGGACGACTTTCATCAACAAAAATTGAAAGACACTGAGACTGTCTTGGACTATACAGGAAATGAGACCAGCACTTTGTTTTATATTATATATTCACTATAATCTCCTGACACATTCAAAGTTACCATTACCCAATGATTAAAATGCAAGATATTTTGAAATGACCCAAACTCAAAGGAATTTATTCAAACCCTATAATAAAAAGCCAGCCAAACTGGGTGTATATAGCTTTAATCCCAGCACTCAGGAGGCAGAGGCAGGAAGATCACTGCAAATTCCAGGCCTGGCTGGTCTACAGACAGAGTTGCAGGACAGCCAAGGATACACAGAGAAACCCTGTCCTGAAAAAATAAAAAATAAATAAAAATAATTTTTTTTTTAAATAGAAGAAAGGGGGAAGGGGGAGAGAGAATATATCTATTTTAACCAAAGGACCATTCCACTTAATCACGGGAAAAATCCAGGTTTTCTAATACACATAAATCCCAAACAAACAAAACCATTCCATTTTACCAGCTTTATTTAGTATACTTTAATGAAAAGCAGCAGCTATAAAGGTCAAAATGTTATCAAGGTAAAATGAACATTTAATGAAAACGTCCACTGAAAAAATTTATAAAAGGCCCAAACTGAGAAATTTTTAAGTTTTAGAGATTTTATTAAAGTTAACATTCCATAAGGTCACTTCAGATCAAACTGCAAGAAATTCCAGGAATACAAACTACCATTTGTAGAATTGTAGAGTCTTCTCCAGATGTCAAAAATGTACATGACATGTAACAAGTCTTTAGGAAGTAAATTCCACTGTCCATTTGTGTTGGGTAAGAATCATTCATTTCATGGAATCCACATTAAAAGAATCCTGTGTTGGTTGTATAATATTACAGCATTCTTGCATTAATCCATTTTCCTCAATTCCCCATAATGGGCTGCCATCTTGATTTCTCAGTGGTAAAGTCCATTTCAAACTCTTCAAGCGGGGTGCTTCATAAAAAATTAGAAGAAAAAAATTCTGTTGGAGTAACAGTCATCTTATTCAAACAGAAAATTCTATCCACTTTGAAGATATTCTCTACCATACACAAGTCTTTAATGAAACAGCACTATTGTAACAACCTCTCAAAGACAGAATCAATGAATTCACATATTTTAAGTTCTCCTGTCACAGATACATTTGTATCCATTAAAAATAGTTAACAGCCAAGGGTCAAATTCTTAAGAACTTAACATGAGTATCATAGTGCATATATGAAAAGTAAAACCAAATATTAAAATTCAAGAATGGTGGGAGACTAAATTACAACCACATGTGGACAATTTCAATGCAAAAAGTTTCCAAGCTCTTTCAAAGAAAACTAATTATATAATCTTAGATTTTTAAAAAAAGCAATAGCTAACTGCATGGCATACTTTAACAGTCTTATAGATATTAATTTTACTTAGAAGCACCTTTATAGCTTCATATCTGAAAGTGGAGTGAATGTAAGTCACATGAAAAAAATCAGAAACATTTCAGCTTGGCTTACTTGGAATTTGCCACAAAAATGCTATCTCTTCTCAAATCATAAACAACTAAATTTCACTTCAAAAACATCATTATGTTCCTCCTGGAAAAATTAATCTATTGCTTAACAGTTTAGACTGAAGGAAGGAAAAGATGAGAATCCAGGGGATTTTACTCCTTGTCTCCGGAGGATCATACTCACACAAAACTTGAAAAACATTTTTTACAATTTTCATGTTATGTTGAGTCCATGTGTATGTATGTACCTGTCTGTGTAGTGGGGGGTGCACTTGTATGTGGGGCAAGAACATGTGTAGACCTGAGGATAATACTGCTGCTGAGAATGAAAATCATCATAACCGTAATTGTTGAAGCAAGACACCTCGGTCATACCCAGAGCTCATCAGTTTGGCTTATCTAGATAACCAGTTTCCTCTGGGACCCATCTCCACCTGGAATTACAGGCCGGTGGTATCTGGGCATTTACTTGCATTTTGGGGGACACAAATTCTCAAGCAAGAGCTTAATGCTTAAATGCTGAGCCATCTCCTGAGCTGGAAAAGACATTTTAATTTTAATTTCTGGTCTTTCATATACATTCTACAACTTTCCAACTCAACTTGTAGAGCTAGTCAGTGATTACAGTAATAAAACAATATGAAAATGTTACTTCTTGGCTAATTTTCTGTCTTCCTAACTAAAATTAAGGTGTGTTCTTCAATACACACATTGTAAAACAATACCAAAAAAAAAAAAACTAGACAATCAAAAGACAGTGGTGCCTCCTATTAAAAAACAATTCTTTAAAGGAGTAAGGAGTGTCACAGCATCAGTTAAGAATCCATACATCAAGATATTCTCTAGTAGATTTTAAAAATTTCTCAAATCCTACAAAATGAAATATAACTCCTTGTATGTGTGTATCAATGAACTACCATTTGCCTTGTTCTTTCCTTAAAATTAAGTAATGGCTATACAATTTACTTCTAAAACAATTTTTTAAAGGAGGGGGATGAGAAAAGCATAGTATCTTTCAGAAGGAAGAGTAGTATACTCATAGCGTGCATAAATTTCTGGACTTGAGCCCCAGAACCACATAAAACTGGGCATGGTGGCAGCCCTTGTCTGTAATCTCAGTCTGGGAGATGAAGGACCAAACATTCAAGGTCATTCTTGGATAGGTGGGACTAACCTCAAAAAAAAAAAAAAAAAAAAAAGAAAGAAAGAAAAGAAAAAAGAAAAGGCCAGATACGGTGGCTTCCACATGAGATCCCAGCACTCAGGAGAAGCTGAAGGAAGAGGATTGTGCCGAGTTTAAAGCTGGAGTAGGACACAGTCTCATAAATAACAAAAACTAATGATATTATCATTAGAAACCTACTCAAAATCTGCACTCCCATAGCAGTCATGTCGTCAAGTGTTGTAATTTAAAACTATGAGAGAAAACCGACAACTTTTACATTATAAATCCATGATCAAAATGCACTCATGCAAAGCCTAAGACCCAAAGCCAAAAGTAAGAATGTTGTTAGAAGCAAATAAGTATGAAAGCTAATAAAAAGATCTTTTAAAAATTACTAGGAAGTAAGTCATTTGCACTCATGAAATTTCAAATACAACAAAAATTGTATTTACAAGTATAAGTTTCACTTGAAGAAGGAATCAAACATGAGCACTTGAAACATGCAAATGTTAACAAAATGCACAGCTCAGTGGATACCAACAAAGAGCCTAATGACTACCTCTTGTGACACTACTGAGGTTAGATGAGCTGGCACACAACAGGAGATGAAGTGCAAAGTATTCCACTGCATCACAGTAATCCAAGCATAAGGACCTCAAACTCAAGAGTTAGAACACTTTCTATTCCAACAGCAACAGCATCGCTGAGAACACAGGTCACGGAGTCACTTATTTAGGAACAGTTCTGCCTCTAGTGTTATAGTGGGGGAGGGGGATGTTCACTAGGAATGGATATAGATAAGTACATCTCTTTCTACATTAACGTGTGACCGCGCACACACACTGCACAGGCGTTCCTGTGCTCTAGTATTCTCTGCTTACTCAGACAGATCAAGAACCTGTCACCTGATTAAGATTCAAACTTAGTATGATTAGAATGCTATTTTGTAATTTTCTAGTTTGTACTTCTAAGTACATATATTTATTCTAAGACCAACTTTCTGTTCAAATCTTAAGTTTTTATGTCACCAAGATAGTTAATAAATTATCTCTGGAAATCCAGTCACTAGACTCATTCATAACTTAGGAACAGAAAATTGATTATGACTATCTTCAAATAGGTTAGACGTTATTAACTAAAGCGCAGGCCACTGACTCTTGAGGAGTGTAAGCAGGCTCTCGGAATAAAACACCTCTTTCCCTCTATCTCAAGCAGCTTTACATCTAAGATAAAGAACAGCCTCAGTCAGGGACTAAGGATGGCCTTGAACATCTGCTTCCTGCCCACCCAAGAGCTACAATTATAGGTCTGTGCCACCACGTTCAGCTTATCTTTACCAGTTTTAACAGCAAAGAAAAATATAGGGAACAAAGAAAGTTAAAAAGAAATTAATGCTTCCTAATTTTTTTAAATAAATGGCTGTAAGGGTACTACTATTAATGAAATTTATTTTTCAGAAGTTAAATGCTTGTTTTACAACTAAAGATTAACATAAAATGTTCAGTTAGTACAAAAATACCATCCTTTCTGTCATGTAATTGTATATTTAACACTTATGACTTAGTTCTGTCTTTTGCTTTTGTCTTGAAATTTTAATACATTATAAAAGAAACCCTGACACCTATTTGGTCTAATGCTAAAATAGATTGAATGCTCAACAGACTATATTAACAAGTCTGGACCTTAAAGTAACAGTAAAATTATTACAGAAAGACTAGCTAATGTTCATCAATGAAGGGATAAGGTCAATTACTGATAAAAGTAAACTTTCCTGAGTTTACAATCTAATCTAATTACAAACCAAGTTTAAAAGACCAAGTTAGGGGAGGTACATAGATTACTTCTAATTTTTATTATGACCAAATTTAGCTTTCAAACACAGCTATAATATTTTACATTAAAAACATATTTTAATAATTTTATTTTGCCTTTCATTATTCTCAAAGCACTAGTTAATAATGTTTAATAAAAGCTAAATTAACACAACAAACCAACAAATATTTACGGAGTAGCTAGTGCCAGGCATCTATGGTCTTAACTGTAACCACACAGGGAACTAGACACCTGTAGTAGACAAATTTGGGGTCTCCTTCCTCACTCTCCCTCAGGAAACACACAAACCTTGCTTCGTAGGCCATTGATAGCCAGCCAGTGCAGTCTCAGTGGCAATAACTGGAAAGGGGAGAGGGGGATCCTGCAGAATCTGGATTCCCAAGTGTCTTTATTGCTATGAAGCAGCTATAGACAATTATCTTAAGTTTGTTGCCAATGAACAAATAAATCCTTTTGGCAATTCACCCAAAATGATTTATAACAACCTTCCCATTTTACTCTTTCCCACTACTTGTCTAGTTTGGAATTTAAAAATAAAACAAAACAAAACTATTTCACAGAGGTGGTAATATTATCTTTCAAAGAGCAATTTCTATGTCAATAAGGCTAAACTTTCAGTCTTGAAGTTTTAAGTTCAGTTAATTTATCAGAACTAATTACAATTAGAAATTAATTAGAATTAATTTCTATTATCTAGAAAGAACCAAAGTAGCAAGTTCAGACTCTAGGACCATGGCCTGTTTTCAGTGAATGTTCTAAGCTGTGTATCCATTTCAGTACAAGTACTCTCAGCCCTGAAACTGCAATGAGAAAGCACAACAGAATCTAAACAATACAGGTAAATGCGCAATCAATCAATCAATAAACCCAGGGCACTAGAAACAAGTCCAAATGGGAGTTTTTGGTCTTTTATTTTCTGACCCCATTTGTGGTGGACATATGCCTTTAATCTCAGCACTCCGAAACCAGAGCCAGGTAGGTAAATCTCTGAATTCCAGGCTGGCCTGATCTGAGTTCTTGGTTGGCCCATAGTTAGACCCTGTCTCAAATAGAAGGGTGAATGGGTGGGTGGATAGGTGGGTAAATATGTTTCAATATCTAAACAAAGGGAGAAAGGCAACATGTGATTAATAAACTTTACATATCTAGGCTGGACATGGTGCCACTGTCTTTAATCCAAGATCTCAGGAGGCAGAGGCAGGCAAATCTCTTTTGAGTTCAAAGCCAGCCTGATCTATATTAAGAATTTCAAGACCTTCAAGTATAGTGTTTGAAACTCTGTCTTAAGAAATACTTCACGGGCTGGCGAGGTGGCTCAGTGGGTAAGAGCACCCGACTGCTCTTCCAAAGGTCCAGAGTTCAAATCCCAGCAACCACATGGTGGCTCACAACCATCCGTAACGAGATCTGACTCCCTCTTCTGGAGTGTCTGAAGACAGCTACAGTGTACTTACATATAATAAATAAATAAATCTTTAAAATTAGGAATGATAAACCTTTAAAAAAAAAGAAATAAACTTCACATTTAATTATTATGAATAATTATGTTTAAAATATCTACTCTTAAAACACTGTTTACAGGTTTGATAAAGCTATGCACTTACAATTCCAAGTCAGTAACTTAAAATTCCTAGTTACACATAAAATTAAAAAATAAACCCAACAAGTAAAGACTTACTAAATGCTTCGATGTCTATGGTGCAGGCCTTTCATTCCATCTGAGGATTCACATTTCTGCAAAAACCAGAATAGATTGTATTAACTCCTATGACTTACAGTACAACTTCAATACCTTCCAAACTACTCCAAGCAAAAGACAGGAAAATTGTGACAAGACCTTAAATTTTTGCCGATGCCAGAGCTGAACTCTAGAACAAGTTACTAAAATTAAAAGCCTAGACATCATTCATTCACCAAGAACTCCATATGAGTAATAACTGAGCTCCTGCCTTAACTTGACTGGCTATGCGATGTTGAAAACAAGTGAACACCACATTAATCCATACACTGGTCTCCCATCTGATACATTTCTAAAACCCTACCATCTGCAAGATCCTTCTCCCTATTACTACTATATTCAGTATCCATCATATGCTAGCAGCAGCATAGTATAATCCCATATATAATCAATCTTTGGGTTTTTTTTCTTTTTTTTTTTGGTTTTTTGAGACAGGGTTTCTCTGTGTAGCCCTGGCTGTCTTGGAACTCACTCTGTAGACCAGGCTGGCCTCGAACTCAGAAATCTGCCTGCCTCTGCCTCCTGAGTGCTGGGATTAAAGGCATATACCACCACACCCGGCTTTAAGATTTCTTTTTAATACTTGTGTGTGTGTGTGTGTGTGTGTGTGTGTGTGTGTGTGTGTGTGTGTGTGTGTGTGTGCGCGCGCGCGCGCGGCGTGCACAAGTTCAGAAGACAGCACTGGCTATTCTGGATCTAGAGTTACAGGAGTATGAGTGTCAAGAACCGCACTAGGTCCTTCCAATATACAGGATCTTAAATGCTGAGCCATCGCTCCAAGACTAACACTAATAAAAATATACACTTATCTATGCAATTTCGGGAGTTTTCACTAATTTCTGACTTAAGTTCCTCAAAACTAAATGAGAAATGCTTCCCATTTCAAGTACTTTCTGAGACATGGATGAGTTTTCCATTTACCTTGGTTTTGTATAATTACAATAATCGCAAAATAGGAAAGGGCTGTGGTGGTGGACACCTTTCATCCCAGATCACAGGAAGCAGAGGCAGGCAGATCTCTGAGTTTGAGGCTAGCCTGGTCTAAAAAGTGAATCCCAGGACATCCTGGGCTATACAGACAGACCTTCTCCCCACAAAAAGGGGGGGGGGGTGAGGAGGGAAATAAAGCTAGGTGGTATAATTAGGTGGTATATAACACTTAACATATGTGACGCCCCGAATTTAAAACAACAACAGCAAAATAAAACTGTTTTGAAAATTTCATGTGAGAGTTCAAAATCAGCTTGGGTTACCTACATGAGACCATGTGAAAGAAAAAGGTTAAAAACTTAAAAGTTTTAAGATTTTAAGATATCAATCAAACTAACTTCTTAAGAATTGTTTGCTAAGAAATGTAAATGAAATAAATACCTAATTTTAAAAAAAGCATCATTTGTAAGTATAAAAAGCAATTTCCTGTTTATGTGGCAAATCTAAATTTATTTTTTTAAATCATAAACAAGAAATATAGCAAGATCTGTTTAAAAATTACCATTAAAGTAGGTTCTAAAATATCTTCCTAATAAGAAACAATGGAAAGCAATGATCTTAAAATTTTTAAACCTTGAAAATTTTAAAGTTAAGTGTAATCTGACCTTAATAGGAAGATTTTGTTAACCACAGAAGGAAACTAAATTGACTTAGGGGAAGGGATACCAGTCTTCTATGACAGAGTGTTTCCTTAGTATCTATGAGGTCCTTGATTCAAAATTAAAGAAACTGATTGAGAATCATTTATAAGAGTAGAAAATGTTTAAGAAATCTTGGTAAAAGGGATTCTCTAAGAGAAACCCCTCACAGTGGTTTGATAATGTGATTATGAGTCAGTCACCCTACCAGCCCAAAAAATTTAGGTTCTAAAACCACCAAAAAGTCTTTTGATCTCACCATGCATCACAATGACATTAATGACATTGGTGACATCCATCACAGGTCCTCCTTTCCTAAAGCACCAGAGCCCACTTAGTTCAGTTTAAGTAGACTAAATCTGATTTTCCTCAAACTCCTACCCATCTCATATACTATAACATGTATTCTGTGATGTAAAAATAAACTTTAGGGAATATAAATGAGCATATGATGCTGGCTCTTTGGCAGTAAAAGTCAAGAACTTTTGTTGGTTCTTAAATCCCTTAAACTTTTAAACTCTAATATGAAAATTTAACAACACTGAATAAGAAAATGTTTACAAAGATAGGTTAGTGATAGTCATCTGCAAGGCATAAATAAAGGTGCAACTATGTTAATCCAAGCCATTTCTGAGACAAGCTTTTCATGGTCATCCTTGTGCAGCCTGAGCAGTCCCAGATAAACAGACATTTCTTACAGAGAATTTCTTTAAAATAAATCATTAAGGTAGGCATGATGGTTGACAGCTATAATTCCACAACTCAGGACCAAGGACACTATCTCTAAAAAGAAAAAGGAGAGAAAAAAAAAAAAAAAAAACCACAAAGATTCTATTTTAAAACCTCCTTGATGATCTGAATTAAAAGCACTATGGTTACGGTTACATTAACCACTTAATTCTTGGGGCTGAAGGGATGACTCAGTGGTTAAAGCACTTACGCCCTCGCAGTTATACGGGTGTGGTTCTCAGTGCCCAATGGTGGCTCACAACCATCCTTCTTTAACTCCACTTCCAAAGAATCCAACCACCTCTCCTGAACTCTGAATGTTCTAGGCTCACATGGTAGTGCAAATACATACATGTAGGCAGAATACTCATTCCCGTAAAATTTTTTAAATCTTAAAAACAATTATTTCATTCATGTTTAGAAATACATCTTTAAATTATTAAAATGGGGCCTGTGAGACTGTGCAATATGTAAAGGGACTTCCCAACATGCCTGAAAACGTAAGTAAGTCTATCTCCTAAAACAATCCACAAGATTCCTACTCAACTTCTCTGACCTTCAAATTTGAATTTGCAAGCACACACACATACAAACAAATGAAATTAAAGCTTAAGGTAAAAACTGTTTCATGACGCACAGTCCTAGGGAACATCATTAGATAATGTATAAATCCTATCATCAGAAACACAGTTTGTAAAAACCAGGTCACCTACCTTAAAAAATTCCTAATAGTCTTAAATTTAGGGTAACAAACACGATGGCTAGCATCTGTAATCCCAGCACTTTTTGAGGATAATGCAGAATTACTACCTTAAACTGAAGCCCAGCCTATGCTACACAGTAAAATCCTGTTTCAAAAAGTCAAAAGTATGCTACCAACACTGCTTTAATGCCAATCCTGATAACCCATAGGTGGGGGCAGGACAATTCCTAAAGGCTGGTCCTGACCTCCATTTATTTTCACACAAGTACATAAATGTAATTTTTTAGGATGGAAAGCGAGGCTGAGATGACAGTGACAGTATTTTTCTACCATGTGCAAAGGCTGAGTTCAATCTCCAATACCACAAAATAATAAAAAATGCAGAAACAAGTTTTTAAAAAAATTTTTTAAGTCGATTACATCAAGAATAGCCAATTTGAAAATAACATCACATCCAACTTAGAACTTCATGAAATGATTTTATCTGTGAAATGCAGAAATATATTTACTTAAAATAATTATGTCTATTAAAAGCAATAAAGTATGTAAGGTATACAGACTACAAATCTTTAAACCTCTCATCATCTTTAAAGCAGTGAAAGCATTACATTAGATTGCAGGCAGCGCCCGTGACTGCTTAGTCATCACATACACCTGATGTAACAATACAAATGTAAGAGAAAAAAACATAATTTTTTAACTCAAAAACAGCCTAAATTTCTAAATACTCAAGAAACTATGATCAGAAACTGAAAGTTAAAGAAAATTCACATTATAATTACCTATTTTATATGCTAAAAATCTATGTCATGTTATGATCCAAAAACACTGGTGACTAGCTGCAACATCTTTGGTCATGTTAATCCTTTAAAGCTATAAAAACATCAAATATATTCCAACATAAACACAACTAGAATAAGGAAATTTTTAAGAATTAAAGAAATTGTCCAAAATGCTAAGATAAAACCAAATATTTAAGCATTCGTTACTTTAATCCATAAATAGAAAATACGTGACAAAAACTTACCTTGATCATATATAGTAAAGCATATACCATTGTAGGCCACATAATACTATCTAAGATATATCTGATGACTAATCTCATGACAGTAAACCTTTCCATTAAATTAGCTCAAATAATAACTATTCACACTGAATATAGCAGTATCATAAAGATAATATGTTATTTTTCAAAAAAACAATTTACTCTAAACATTTATCTGGTTATAAAAACTGCCTCTAAAAGACTAGAAATTTAGCAGTTACTACATCTCTTATTAAATTAAAAAATTAAAATTATTTAATATTTCTAACCTCCAGCTGTTTATTTTTCTGTCCAAATAAGACCTCAGATAAAGCATATTGCCAATTTATACATACGTTCTGATAGTATCATAGGAAACAGATCATTCTCAATTTTTATAACTGTTCAACAAATAGCAACTACACACTCTATCAGCTGCAGAAAGGAAACCCTAGTCTTAGCACATGTTATAGGAATATAGGATTAAAGATCCTTTTGTATATATTCTATCTTTGAAAGATTATAGAATTTAAAAGTGTATCATTTTCTTTTTTATAACACAAACCTAAACTGCAAAACAAAATTTCACTAAGCTAACACAAAGGCAATAAAATTAGTCTATTCCCCTTATTTGACCCAAAAGTAGGTAAACACAAGTTGATTTTCCATATATTCCCAAGATATAAGTAAATATGCTCTCTCATTTTAATTAACTATTCACTTGGTGTTTTTTTTTTAATTTCCCAAGGCATCACTTATAATTTCATATTTTCTGTGGCCAATCACTTACAAACAATAATTGAATATTACTTCTGGATTCAAGCTTATATGGGCAGATTTATTTCTTTACATACATGAGGAGTCACATTTTCTGCATTCACCTTAATATTCACCTATTAAGATAATCATTTCATGGTATGCTGAACCCAAAAACTATTTCTCTTTTAGGTTCAAAAACACCAGGACACTGACAGAAGCCTCTAAGAGCAGTGCATTTAGTTTGGTGGAATCTATTTATTTTTGTAGTTGTTTAAAGAACTACTAAATATGAGTATTTTAACTATATAATTATAAAGCCATCAAAGTTTGTTTTTAGTTTTTTGAAATATAGTTCAAGAAGCAAGGGAATAATAATTATAAATTTTCAGGACACTGTTTTATGACAGAGTGGGAAGGGAACTAAACAATATATCTTTCAGACTATATATATATAAAGACAACACTAATTTAACACTGCAGATTTAACCCTCGGGAAAAGGCAAGTATCATTTTATTGGGAAGATCAAATGTCTTGCTACTGGATACAGTTGTATGCATTGATATGTGTTACAGCTATCAACTGTTTTAATAGTTAAGACAAAAGGATTTTGGTTTAAGGTAAAACTATTTGGGTATTTTCTCATTTTTTTTTATATATACACGGTCAAACAGTATTTTTTTATTGACAAGCTTTAATGATATATTCCTACCCAAATGTTGGCAAATATTCAAATATAACAATTAAAAAAACTTACTTGCTATATATAATAATTTCCCAAGGGCTCTTTCCTTTATTCTTAGAACTCTATGGTCTCAGTCTTCAAAATGGCACACCTTTTGGAGAAAACAAAACAACATTCTAAACAACTTACTGAAGAAATCAGTAACAAATAGAATGTTTTAAAACTTTATACAGAACAGAAACTAACTTTTGACATATTGCTCCCTAAAATCTATTAGTCTAAATGGCAAAAAAAAAAATTTTAATGTCCTATTAAGTCTCAAGTATTTAAAATGTAAAAACAGTTTGATATTAAAGTGGGGGGGGGGGGAGGACCATTTTGGTCCATGCCTGGCTCTAAAACCTTCTTACCAAAATTAAACAAAGCCTTAAAGACCTGCAGTATTTATACTATTCAAAGGTACATTATATTACAATGGCCATATGAATATTCCTTTAACCACTTACTCAGCGAAAGAGGCTTTTAAATGTTTTTTAATTTCATGTATTCATTCATAATCACTTTTTAAAATCATAAATACTAACTGAATGTTTGAAATACATCACCAAAAAGGCAAAACAAAAGTCTATTAAGTTAATTTTATGTTTAAACCAATAAATTTACCAATCTTACCTGGGATAAAAGCTGTATTTATTCAGAATTATCAGCAACCACATTAATTATCATCTTCTAAGTTACCTTTAAAGAAAATAAGAAAAAATATTTAAATGTTTTGATTTTTAACGTTTTCTTGACCAAAGACTCAGTGTGATAAAATGAGAAAAATATTCCAAAGACAAGATTCATGTAAAAACGTGGGGTGATACAACCTGAACATTTCTGCCTACAGTTATTCCTTATCTCAAATGTCTATGCCTATCAGTCTTTGTTTTCCTCATTTGGAATGTACTGACACATACTAGGGATTAAAACACTGGAATCCGAAAAGACACACAGAAAATACAAATGACTATCCCTTTGCTTTCCTTTTTCCATTAAGTCAGGTAAACAAAAACAAAGGAAACATTGACAATGTTTTTAAAAAATGCCACGATCTTAAATTTTTTTAGCATCTTCAAATAGCTCTTATATTTATGAGTATTAAAAATCAACTCCTCCAGGAGAAATTAGTGAACTTAAAATGGCCACTGGTTACTGTAAATTTTAAACTAGAAGCTATTTGATCTCACCAAATGGGGTATTAGCATTGTCTTTTAAGCAGCTCTAAAACTTGTGGTATCTAATGACCTTCATTCAATACCAAACCAGGGTCCAGAATATTGTCTTTCTCCTACCAAATTTATCATGTAAGATCATAGATCTGCTAACAATTATTTTCACATTTTATAACTCAAAAAGGATTCTGAACTACATTCTCAATCGCTTTAAAACCACTTTCAGTGATAAAATATTCCACAGCATTCTTTTGAAAAAACAAAATTAGTACTGAGAAATTCTGAGAAATCAAGGTATGGGCAACTGATAGACTATGTCTACCCCATAAAAGGTATTCCAATTGTTTTCTACTGTAAATACCCGATGAAATAAGGTCCAATCAACCCGCACCTTTGATTTTAGATGAGCTACGTAAGTCTCCCCAACACTGTCTTTACGCAGTTATTCACCTTTACAGCACAAGAGCTCCGCAGAATGAAGACAAATATATTCAAAAATACACAAAGGTCTGAACACTCCTAGTCTTCCAACGACTGATCCTAAATTACCTCAAATAATTTTTAAATGAGTATGCAGAAACAAATTTTTTAAAACTGTTGTTTCCATACTGTTCCGTTTCTAAGCACACCTCGACTTTTATACGTGCAACAAATGCAACAAATATGGCCCCTCTTCATCGCCCATCAATGGCAGTCTTACTTCAGGATTTACACTAAGTAACTTAAAGAGCTCTGCTTTTAGAATATTTCTTAACTTTTACGGCCAAGGTTTCTAATAGTATACACTCTCTTTTAAACAAGATGAATTTTAACTTGTAAAGGGTCGGAACCGCCTCAAGTTAGATTTAACATTCAAGTGAGAAGTTGCTGATAACGGCTTTACCTACTCATTTAAAAAAGTATCAAACAGTACGGTTATGTTCAAGTATCAGGATGTCAAATGGTCTTAACGAAAGTTCTCGGTAAAAATAAGCTGTATTCATCAAACGCCATCATCTTGCACCATAATTATCAAATCTACTTCCTTTAAACTGCCTTGTTGCCGTCGTCATTTTTGAAATACTAGATGCACTCCTGTAACTTGCCTTTTCTAAAAGACAACAAACGTCACGGACGTTTAACAAGCTGAAAGGTACCTTTGCATCTAGAACACTAACAGCCGTTCTCAAAAGCAGCTTAGAAAGAGTTAAAAGCCAACACCCAACAGGGAGAAGGGGGGAAAAAGACAAGTTTTATTTTGGTTTAAGCGAAGTGAGAGGTTCCATTGTTCTTTTAGATCCGACCCCAAAGATGGGTTCCCACCTCACTGGAAAAGATTTTTAAAAGCCCATCAACGGAGGATTGTTGTTATTTCTCGCTAAGTATCGAAGTAACTCACCAGAGCAAGCAGGGGTTCCACGGCGCGGCCGCCGCCCTCTCCCCGCTGGCTCGGACCGCAGCGCGGCGCCCGGCTGGGTATGCAGCGGGAACGCGGTGGCCCGACCCCGTGCTCCCGTGGCATCGGCCCTCCGCGGCAGTGCCCGGGGCTGCGTGTGCAGAGCCAGCCGGCAGCCACCCGCCGCCCCTCCCGCCCGCGCTCAAGGACGTCGTGCTTTTCCTCCCAAGGACAAAGGACAATAAAGGGAGCAGGGGAGCTACTCACCGGGTCGAAGCGCGGCCCCTGCCGCCATCGGCTCGCTCTTCCTCGCGTGTCCAGGACGGGTCGCCCGCCGCAGCCTCCCGCCCGCGGCGCGAAGCCGCCTCCCGGCCGCGCGCGACACCAGCACCGCCGCTGCCGCAGCGGAGCCACGGGCGTCGTGGGCCCGGCCTCCCCGGGCGCTCCGGCCGCGAGCTCCCACATCGCGCGCGGCCGCCTCGCCCCAGCCGCGGCCTCCCCGCTCTCCCAGAGCCCTCCAGGACGCCGGGGTAGCGCTCCCAGCGCAGCGGCGAGCCCACGGGCCGCGGCAGACCGCCTGACAGCTGGGCTTGCTGCTGCCTCTCCGGCCATCTTGTGCCGTGTGTGGTGTCTCTCCCGTCTCCTCGCTCGGCTTTCCTCCCTCCTCCTCCTCCCCCCGCCCCACACACCACACAACATGGCCTCTTCGCTGCGGCGGGAGCTGCGGCGGCGGCTAGAGCTCCGCGGCGCTCCAGCTCGCTCCCCTCCCCCAACCTCCCGCCTGCAGCTCCGGGACCCCCAGTGCGCACGCGCGCCGACACCCGCCCGCGGCGGCCATTGGCTGGGCTAGCTTCCTGCCCTCGCTTCCCGGAGCGGCATCACGCACTTCGTTCGTACCTTCCTCCCGCCCCAACTGCATACTATTGGTCAGTTCTGAACCCACCGCTTCCATGTTCTCAGCACCAATAGGGCTTATTTAATGCCAATCATAGCCCGTGGGCGTTTCAGGAGAGAAGTCCTGACCTGCGATTGGCAGATAGTGAAACTCTGGGTTTGCGGGGAGAGACGTAACTTTCTGCTCCGCAGTGCGGACCCTCGAAGGTAGTTTGTGTACGGACGAGCCATTAAAAGCTAACCTTTCCTGTTTCTGACTTGAGATTTTTTTCGTCCACAAAGGAAGAGGAAGTGATAGAGCGAAAACGACATGATTGACAAGATAAGCAAAAACTGCAGAACCTTCCTTCTTGGGCAAGCGCCATAGCCTCAGGATTTTTTGCCCCTAAGGAACCAGACCACAGGCAGGTTATGACCAGCACATTCGCTAACCTAATATCTGACTTGATATACCACTTATTTGAGGTAATCTAGTAGCATGCCCAGTAGTCCTGAGGGCCTAACAAACCAGCCTCTTAATTCTGATTAGCTGGATCCCACATTTTAGGGCAGCGTTGTTGAAGTGGTAGTTTAAACATGTCTATCCAGCTTTCCCCCAGAGAATTACACAGTACAAGCTTCATTTCCTCTCAAAAACTCCACTCTTTTACATTTCTTCTTCCCACTTCTGCCTGGAAACAAGTTTAGGCAGAATACAAATGAATCTCTGAACCGTCTGTCCTCAAGTATCTAAGGAAGTTGTTCTCGCACAGAAGCGGAATGTGGAAATGTTTCTTTTGGCAAGGGGCTAGGGGAAAAGAAAATATGCTATTAGTTTCCATGAGGGAAAAACACTTTTAAGAAGGGGCTTGCTTGTTGAGATGAGAGGAACAGTTCTAAAATTCTCTTGAAACTTAGTTTGCTCCTGGGTTAAAAATCACATTACTTGATCATGGACCACAAAAGTCGTTCTAGTTCCCTTTTGGAGGGGTGTGGAATCAGGTCTCTTTAACATAGTGTTGGCTGTCCTGATGTTTTTTAACGTTAATTTGAGCGTGTGTATGTGTCTGTCTGTCTGTCCACATTAAGTGTCACAGCACTTAATGTACACAGGAGGTGAAAGGACACAGTATAGGAGTCGCTTCTCTCCTACATCAGGCTTGTCAGCATAGCACCTTTTACAGGTGAACCTCAGGTTGACCCTTCAAACCCTTGCTTAAAAAAAAAAAATTACACTGAGGCTGGAGAGACGGTTCAGTGATTAAGATCTCATGTACTGCTTCTCTTCCGGGAGACCTGAGCTCAGTTTCCAGCACCCACATAAGGTGACTGGAAACTAGCAGTAAGTCCAAATCCAGGGGTACCTCTGCGATGCCTTCCTCCTAGAGCACCTGCGCTCCCGTGCACACACACCCACATAGACACATGTACAGATAAGTTTAAAATTAATAGAAATAGAATTTGGAGAATAAAAATCATATACTAAAGGTGAAGAGATGACTCAGCAGTGAAGAGAACTGACTGCTCTTCCAGAGGACCTCGGGTCAATTCCTAGCACCCACATCATAGCTCAGAACTGTCGTTAATTTCCAGTTCCAGGGGATCCCATGCCCTCATCTGACCGCCAAAGCCACACACAAGGGAATATGCCTACATGCAGGAAAAGCACTCCTACACATAAAAAGAAAGATCTTTTATAAATTTTTAGAAGGAAGACAATAGCTAGGAAATATGTAGATTACTGATAGGTAGGTAGATAGATGGTAGATATGTAAGAAAAATAAGAAAAGAAAACTTCTCAGCAGATGTTCTTGAGAGGCTGAGGTGTGAGCCCATGAGTATGATCATGTTCACCCTGGGCCACATAGCAAGGCCCTATCTCAAAAACCCAGTAGGTGACTAAAGTTAATGATGCATAAGCTACTTAGGTATAAGATAAAACTTTGTACAGAGCTCAGGTGACTTCTGTGCACGTCTTGTACTAGACATACTTCCTGGCAATATACTTTGAGACGTAATGCTTTAATACAAATTAAATTTTCTCCAGGCATCATCATTTATACTCTTAGTCCTAGCCCTTGGGAGACTGAGGAAGGCAAAAAGATTGCAGTGTGTGTGTTTGAAACCATCCTGGGCTACAAGACAGCTATTTCAAAAAAGGAAAAACAAACAAAAAAAAAAAAAAAACAAAGACATGGGAGAAGACACCTCACTCAGGTGGCAGAATTCTTATCTCACGTGGCCTGGGTTCTCACTCACTTCAAGCCCCAGCAGCTCAGGAAACAGTGTGCAGACCCATAATAATCCCAGCGATCCAGAGGTGGAAACGGGAGACATCCAAAGGCATTCATTACCAATCACATTCAAATTCAAGACCAGTCTTGACACAAGAGCCATTTTTAAAAAGGAAGCCACCCGATCCAGAACACACACAACATGTACAACCAACCGATAGTGACGCTCTCTCTTCTACTGGGTAGTGGCCCAGGTGCCAATGTGTCTCATAGTCACCTATTTCACTATATGAACCAAATACTCATTAAATATGCAACTCTTCAAAAATGTTTAAGTTTTCTTCATGTAATTTGAAAAGACATCTTCTTAGAATCTAGAGTTGAATGCCAACAAGTTTGGTTTTTTTTTTCCTCTAGCCCCACCTGAACCCTGGGTCCTCCCCTTCCCCATGTGTGCCTGCCCTGCTCTTATTTACTCCCTTTTTCTATGTCATGGGATCCTCCCACTGTTACCTGAGACATCATCTAAGAGCCTGCCTTCCAGATCAATCATTAGGAAGGCCTCTAGAGACCCTCCGGTGAACAATAATGGCTACTAGGTGTGGTAGTGGACACTCTCAATTCCAGCACATGACTAAGACAGAAGGATCACCAGCCTGGGCTACATCACAAAATCCTGCAAGTGTACACACACACACACACACACATAAATGTTAACAAATTTAATTTCTACCTATTCATTTACCTACTTGTTTTTCTTGCTGGTGCTGGGGACCAAGCCAGAGGTCCTGTACGGGGTAGGCAAGTGCTCTACCACTGAGCTGCTTCCCTAGACCACCTCTGACCCCTCCCCCCAAAAGTGAAAAGCATCAGATTTAGCTCACGAGGCAGCAGAACCCTCCCTGTGAATGAACTCAATTGATAACACACCCGGGACTTCAGACAGAGACTGTTATAGTCCTTGTGTGTTCCCCTCATTAGAAAACTGAGACTCGGGACTTTAAGTAGCCTGCCTCCGACTGAGCCACGTTTGAACCACAATGGAAGCCAGATAACAGAGCGCCAGGCTCCTGTCTTCCGGGCCTCTCCCAGCATCCTTGCAAAGGCTGCTCCAGACAGCTTGGGCTCACGTGGATCTTCTGTCTTATGCCTTTCCTGGTTTGCTCACTCGAGATGTTCAATCCAATCTGACTTAATGCCCAGACCTGTGCCCACATGAATACCAATCTCCCAGCTCTGCCACCTAGAAGCTGCCCAGCTCTCTTCCTTTGCTGCCTTTTTGATTACAGCCCTACACATCAACTATGAACTATGAAGTGTTGGCTTTTGCCAAGAAACACCTTGGACAGTTTTACCTCAAACAGCGTTCTTCTTCCAACAGACCTGTACAACGGTCTTTACAGAAAAGGCACTTACCTTTTACCACACAGAAAGAAAGAAAGAAAGAAAGAAAGAAAGAAAGAAAGAAAGAAAGAAAGAAAGAAAGAAAGAAAGAAAAGAAAGGAAGGAAGGAAGCGAGCAAGCGAGAGAGAAAGAAAGGAAGGAGAAAGGAGAGAGAGAGAGACAAGGAAAGTGCTAAGGGAAAAAGATTTTCATTACAAGTTTTAAACCTAGCTAAATCAACCAGCAGTGGGTGGGTAGAGCGAGCACATTTGAATGCATGATCTCAAAAACTCTCCCATGCAGTTTTCTCAAGAGAGTGGCATGTGATGGATACCACAGAGGTAAAAATCAAAACACAGGGAATTGCTAGCCAGTAGTGGCCTTTAATCCTTGCATTTAGGAGACAAAAGTAGGCAGATCTCTGTGAGTTCAAGGCCAGCCTGATCTCAATTCTAGAGCAGCCAGGGCTGCACAGAGAAATCCTGTCTCGAAAAAAAACAAAAGAGAAAAAGAAAAAGGAAGGAAGGGAGGGAGGGAGGGAAGGAGGGAGGGAGGGAGGGAAGGAGGGAGGGAGGGAGGGAGGGAGGGAGGGAGGGAGGGAGGGAGGGAAGGAGGGAGGGAGGGAGGGAAGGAGGGAGGGAGGGAGGGAGAAGGAATTAAATGGGCAAGCGATGTGGCTTAGTAGGTAAAGGCCCTTGCTCACCAATTCCTGTCAACCCAAGTTGAATCTCTGGAACCCATAATTTAGAAGGACAGAACTGACTCTCACAAGTTGTTCTCTGACCTCCATACACAAACTGGGGCATGTGCATGATCTCATGCACACACACACACACACACACACACACACACACACTAAAGACAGGGAATTGAGGATAGAAGAAAGACTACGGTAAAAAGGAAGCAGAACCCTGGGTGAATGCAAGGGAACTTCTGGTGTCAGCTGTGCTCTGGGTAGAGAGAGAACTGGATCAGCATCTCGGAGAAGACACACACCAACAAAGGAACAGGGCTACTTAGACGCCCCTTCCCACTCTTTCCTTTCAACCTGAGGAATTTGCCCTGGATTCTAGCCTGATCCAAATTTTCTTGAATAATGCCTTAACAAAATTTCCTCGTCTCTCTTGTACATTTCCTGGATCTGCTGAGGCATTTCAGTAGTCCACCACAAGTTATAAAACAGCAAAGAAACCCTAGGCCACATTCTTGCCCCTCTCCCAACGCTGTCCTGTCCCTGTCCTGCCAGTGGTCTAATTATGCTGCACGGCCCAGGAAGTTTCAGTAAGTTCTCAGGAAGCTAATATCAGACTGCAGCCCTGAGAGTCTCAGGCTGGCATCTCTGGGATCCTCTACCTATGTGTGACCATGGGACAACATTACACCCAGATCTCTACTTGCTATTAAGAATTAAGAGTTAAATGATGCCTGTACAGGTGACTTTTAAACCCAGTTAAGAACAGGAAAAGGGTGCTGACTAAAACCTGAGAGAGGCAGGCGATCTGATGTGAGTAATCTGAAAGGTGGGAGAGAAGGAATCTCAAGAGGGTGCGGGAGCAGGTAAATACTTTATTTTGTAAGGTACAGGAGAACTTTGTGTTGATATTCTTTACACGTGTGTGTGTATGTATATATACACAGATGTGAGTGTACTTTATATACTTCTCAGTATGCAAGATTGTTTCAGATGTGAATGTGGTTATGATTTAAGTTAGATAAATGATAGATTTCAATTGAGAATTGAAGAGAAAGCTGGGATGTAGTTATGGCTAAGCAGTAGAGCTTAGTTTAGTATGCTGTTTTTCTTTCTTTTCTTCTTTTTTATTTCTTTTTCTTTCTGTTTTTTCTTTCTTTCTTTCTTCCTTCCTTTTTTTTTTTTTTTTTTTCAACTTGAGACAAACTCAGGTCTTTTAGGAAGAGGAATCACTAATTGACAAGATGCCTCTATCAGATTGGCTTTGTAGGCAAGTCTGTGGGACATTTTCTTGATTAATGATTGATGTAGAAGGACCTAGTCCACCGTGGGCGGTGTCACTCCTGGGCAAGTGGCCCTGGGTTGTAAAAGGAAGTGAGCTTCGTAAGTCATGGAGAGCATGCCAGTAAGTGGCAGTCCTCCACGGTCTCTGCTTCAACTCCTTCCTCCGGGTTCCTGCCCTGAGTTGTTACCCTGGCTGCTCTCAGTGACGTAAACTAAATAAACCCTTGGGAGAGACCAAGTTGCTTTGGTCATGGTGTTTTATCACAGCAATTGAAAGCAAACTCTAGACCTAGAGTACTAGAAGTTTGATTCACAAGACCAGAGAAAAATAAATCCAACCAATTGAAACAGTTACAAAGGACCTAAGGTAAAACCAAGCTGATTGAATTCTAGTATTTGAGGAAGAGAATCCCTGTGAGATAGGACAGCCAGAGAAGCAACACCCCAACACCCTTAACTGTGCCCAAGGTGACTCTCTGCCTGATGTTCTGTTCCCACCATATTCATTCAAAGAAGATGGCTGTCACAGTTACAGTGAGTGTCAGAGTTACAGTGAGGACTCAGAGTGACAATGGCCTGAGGGACCAAGAGGGAAAGAATACCATGGAAATAAAGGCTAAGGGCTACAGGAAACATCCCAGCTAAGGATATTAAAACTGCCTCCCTTCCCAGAGTCTTTTGTGAAAGAACAGAAAATGTGTGCTAATATTCAGTGTTTCCATTGCAAATGAAAACCCCACTGACATGTTACCCACTATTTTGTGTGAAAAGCAACCTCAATCAATATGCATTGCCAAAGGTGATCATTTATATGCATTATCTCACATATGGTCCCCCGTTCAGAAGTTCAGGAACACCTTGGTGCTGTGACTCTGGTACAGGGCCCCTTATTAGTTTGCTCTCAAAAATGTCCTCAGGGCTGCCATCATCTGAAGGTTGACTGAGAATAGAAGACCTGCTCCCAAGATGGCTCATACTCAGGGCTATTGGCATGAGACCTTGGTTTCTCACTTACATGGGCTGTCCATTTCTGTTTGAATGTGAACAGGTACAAACAAGCTTCTCCCAGATGAAGAGTACAAAAGAACACAGTAGTCAAAGGTAGAAGCCATGGTGTCCTTGTGGCCCTAGCAATAGAAGCTGGACAATCATCATGTCTTCAATGATTAGAAATCAAAGCCAACCATAGTGGCACACCCCTTTGATCTCTACACTCAGGAGGCAGAGGCGGAGGCGGAGGCAGAGGCAGAGGCGGAAGCAGAGGAGGCAGAGGCAGGAGAGAGGCAGGAGAGAGGCAGGAGAGAGGCAAGAGAGGCAAGAGAGGCAGAAGGCAGGCGAATGTCTGTGAATTCAAGACCAACCTGGTCTACAGAGCCAGTTCCAGGACAGCCAGGGCTACACAAAGAAATCCTGCATTAATAAAACAAAACAAAACAAAACAAAAACAAAAACCTGCATTAACAAAACAAAAACAAAACAAACAAACAAACAAAAAACACCAAAACAACAGAAAGCCAGGCATATTGGTGTAGAGCTTTAAACTCAAAAGCCAGGAGGGAGATCTCTGAATTTGAGGTTAGCCTAGTCTACAGAGACAGTTCCAGGACAGTTGGAACTACACAGAGAAACACTCACAAAATACAGGTTAGCTCTGCTTAGTAAGCAAGGAGACCATATAAGGACTCCAGGAACTGGGGAGATGGCTAAGCAGCTAAGAGCACCTGCTATTCTAGCATGAGGAGCTGAGTTCAGATACCCAACACCCCTGTAAAAGCCAGGTTTGGCCACGAGTGCTTGTGATCCCAGTGCTGTGAGAAACAGAAGCATAAAGATCCCTGGGGCCTGCTGGCTGCCAGACAAGCTCCAGGTTCAGTGAGAGACCCTGTCTAGAGGAAATAAGATGGAGGGTGACAGTAGGATACCCAGTGTCCCCTTTTGACATCTTGTTGTGCACAAGCATACCCACACATACACTACACATAAATAAATAGATAGGGAGATAAGGAGAGATAGAGATGGATAGAAAGATAGATACACTCATATATTCATACGTATATACATTCATACATACATGACTGGTTGATAGATGCATACATTCATACATATATACATTCACATATATTCATCCATACATGATTGATTGATATATACATACATGATAGAGAGATAGACAGATAGATAGATAGACAGACAGACAGATAGGAAGGCAGAAAGGAAAGAAGGAAAGAAAAGGGACTCTAGAAATGGCTCAGTTATCAGGAGCACTTGCTGCTTTTGCAAAGGACCCAGGTTTGGTTCTCAAAGCCCACAAGATGACCCACAACCATCTGTCACTCCAATTCCAGGGGATCCAGTACCATTACCCAGCCACAGTGAGCACCAGAAATGAACAAGGTATACATTCAAACAAACACTCAGACACATAAACTAGAAAAAGATATTTAAAGAAAAGACTCAACTGACTGATCATGCTAGAGTTGAAAATATTATAAGAATAAAAGTGTCGGTGTACTATTTAATGTTCTTTCCCTTTAACTCAGAAAAGTTCGTGCTTATTAAACTTCAAAACACAGTGAAAAGAAATAGATTTACATACCGAAAACAAAGCTTAAGGAACAGGGTTTTGAGGCTCCTGCAACTGACAAAAGGGTCTTGACTTTAAAAGATAGAGTACCAACGAATCAAGGGTTCTTTTTGGCCCAGCTTAGTGTTTGATGTAATTGCAGGTCTCAGTGCTAAGGAGAAACCCAGGCAGGACCCAGAGATCAACCTGAATTAAGAAGAGAGAGCTGGAGGCTGGAGAGATGGCTCAGTTTTTGAGGGTTTTAATTATTTACTTTATGTTTATTATTGTTGTATGTGTCTGTGTATGAGCGTAGGTGCATGTGGAGATTAGAGGACCACTTCAGGAGTCCTAGGTTCTGGTAATCACAGCCCCCGATTTTGCTCTTTTTTTGGTGGGGGGGGGGCACACATTTGAAACAAGCTTCATTAAATATTAAATACTGATCAAGAGATGGACTTTGGCCAGGGCCATTCCCTGGGATATCCCAGATAAAATGGCCGTGGTTTTGCATTTTTGAGATAGGATCTCAAGTGTCTCAGGCTGGCTTAGACCTTGATGTAGCTGAGGATAGTACCAAATGCCCAATCCTTCTGTTCTGCCTCCACCTTATGAGTGTAGGATTATAGGCAGGCTCCACGCTGCCCAGCTTATGCAGCCCTGAGAATCCAAACAGGGCCTTGAGCATGCTAGATAAGCAAGCATTCTACCAACTAAGCTACACCACCAGTCTCGTCCATTGGCCTTTAAAAAAAATAGGTTTATTTATTCTGTGTGTGAGTGTCTTACTTGTGTATATGCTTTTGGATATGCATATGATCCTTGGAGATCAGCAGTGTCATATCCCCCAGGACTGGAGTTACAGACGATTGTGGACCTCTATGTGGGAATTGAGCCAAGATCCTCTAGAAGAGCAGCCGGTGCTTTAAACCACTAAGCCATCTCTCTAGCCAGCCGTAGTCTGCCATAAGTGTTTCTCACCCTTGACCTTTCCCCTGCATTGACACTGACCCTCTACAGCTCTCAACTCATGGGCCTCCTGACAGCTCGTGGCCTTTCCTGCTGATGATCCCCTCAGACAATTGTTTCTGGTTATCCTCCAGAGTGACTTCCTGGTCCCTGACTGTGTACAAGAAAAATAGCCCCATGGACTGTTCTGAAAGAGTGAAAGTATTTTTTTACATGTCCAGTCCCACTAAGGTCACCTTCAGTCAGATATGAGATTAGTGCCCTGCCAGCTTACTGAAGCAGTCGCATTCTGGCCACCACAGCCAGACTGATGGTGCCGTTCCCCTGATGTCTCAGCTGCCATCTGACCACCTCCTCTTTGAATAGCTCAGCTTTCTCCCCAGCCCCCAAAATGTGTGCTGCTCACATCTCCAGCCCAGGGTCTGTCCTTCCAGACTAGTTCCTGAAAACCAAACCCTTTACTCACTTCCAAAGTGATTGGGTTCTCTTGAGAGTTTCCATGAGCTAATGTCTATGATGTTCGCTACTCAACTGGCTCTCATCCTGAGTTATTATTTATGTACTTGGGTGCAAAGATGCTATCTCCCTAAATAGACTCCAATTAGCTTCTCTGTGGGTAGAGAAGCCTTGAATTTGATTTTGTTTACTTTTATGGCATAATTGTAAATGTTCAAGTAGTTGACCGAGCATTTATTTACTATATCAAAATGACTCAATGAGACATTATATTCCTACAACGTACCAGATAATTTCCCTGCAATTGATTAGGTGAACTTGATATTGAATGAACTCCATCGTGAGTTACCTAAAGTAAATCATCAAAACTGAGCTGGGTGTGTTTGTAATCCCAGCACTTGGGAGGTGGAGGCACAGAGATCAGTGTATAGCAAGCAAGAGGTTAATCTGGGCTGCAATGACCCTGTCTCAAAACATAATAAGAGCCACAAAGTAAATCACAATTAAATACCAGTCTCTCGTTAAGTACAGGTTTCTGTTTCTTGGAGCTTCTTTTTAAAATAAAATAGGACACACCTGGTATGCCAGTGATCAAAAAATAGATCTTGCCCTGGGCACCCGGATAGAATGTCCGGAAAGCAAGCCTGTTACACAGTGTCCCAGAGCAGCCAACTAGAAGAGTCACACTTCTGAGACTCTTTCTCTTCTCTTTCTCTTCTCAGCACACAGTACTGACTGTTCCATAGAGCAGTGTGTGCTCCTCACCAAGTGTGATGCCAGGAAGAAAGTGGCTACAGGCCATCCAGCATCCAGCATCTAGCAAAGCAGACCTGACCTGGCATCACCAACTTTAGGAGTCAATCCTGTGGCAGCTTCTTTTTGGCTCTCGGAGTCTAGTCAGGCTCTGACCCTCCTGTGCAATCACAAATATGGCTATCTAGAAAGGCCCATGTTGCCTAATCTACACCCCATCTCCAGTCTCCTAAACCTGCCTAGAAGGAAATGACATAGCCTGAGGCACTGACAGGAAGAGAAACTCCAGTTGCACACACAGACAGAACCTTGTAAATGCTAAGTAAGTGCTCTATCAGAGAGCTGTACCTTCTTCCTCCATGCCTGATCAAAATGAGCAAAGCAGTATTCTTCTTTTATAGTTTGAGTTTTGGTTTATCTAGGGTATAATGACAATAATTTTAACTTTCTTTCTTCCTTTTATTTTCTTGTTTCTTTCAAGACAGGGTTTCTCTTTGTAGCCCTGGCTATCCTGGAAACTCACTCTGTAGACTAGGTTAGCTTGAACTCAGAGATCTGCCTGCCTCTGCCTCTGCCCCCTGAATGCTGGGATTAAACATGTACACCACCACCACCCCACTAATTTTAACTTCTTAAATATTACATTAGGGTAGTGTGGTGATATGTGCCTATAATCTGAGTACTTCGGAGGGAAAAGATCAGGAGGATCAGAAGTTCAAGGCCACCCTTAGCTACCATAACCAATTTGAGTCCAGCCTGAGCTATATGAGATGCTGTCTCGAAAAAAGAAAACAACAACAAACAAACAAACAAACAAACAAAATCTCTCAAATCACAGTCTGCCATGCATAGAGAAGGTGATAACGCCACGTGGCTTGTGTGGTGAAGCAACCCAACTCATGCTCTGTGCGGGGGTCTTAGCAAACCCACTGTGGTCCTTGAGCCCCCTAGATCAGACAAAGTGAGAACCTTCAGAGCAGCTAAAATTCCAAGATCCATCCAATAACATGGCAATGGGTGTGAAGCCAAGTCTATTACGGTACCAGAAGCCTTGAGCACTGTGTGCACGTTTTCAGGACCTACTGAATTGTCCCCAAGCCTTCTGTCAACATTTTTTAATGTTTTTTTGTTTTTAATTTCCTGTGCATTGGTGTTTTGCCTCCATGTGTGAAGGTATCAGATCCCCTTCAAATGTTAGTGAGCTGCCATGTGGATGCTGGGAACTGAACTGGAGTCCTCTGGAAGAGCAATCAATGCTCCTAACCACTGAGCCATCTCCCTAGCCCCTCTGTCTACATGGTTTTCATAGACTATAAGATTACTGAAACCAGCTAATGTAATTTGTGTCTCATCTATTCCCAGGCATTGCGGACCTGTATGGAGGAAATAATCACAATTTTGAATAAGCTGACATCTTTTCATCTAGTTTTTCTTTTAATTTTTGTTAGTGCATACTAATTATACATTCTAATAGGTCTCATATGGTATTTTCTTACATGTATAGGTTTTGATCATGTCACCTCTTGTCCTCCTCTCACCCCTGCAGATCACCCTTCTTGTTCCCAACTAGTCCCCCTTCTATTTGTGTGTGTCACTGTTTTTTTAAATGATCTAATGGGTTTTATTGGGGTGGCTTAAGAGAGCATGGGTAAAGGGTTATTTCATGAACCCTTACTGTGGCTATACCACTGTCTTAGTTAGGGCTACCACTGCTGTGAAGAGACATTAAGACCACAGCAACTCTTATAAAAGAAAACATTTCATTGGGGCTGGCTTACAGTTCAAAAGTCTAGCCCATTCTTGTCATTGTGGGGAGCATAGTGCCACCTGGGCAGACATGGTCCTGGAGAAGTAGCTGAAAGGTCTACAACTGGATCTGCAGACGACTAGCAGAGACGGGGGGGGGGGGGGGGGGGAGGATTGGCCCTGGCTAGAGCCTTTGAAATCCTAAGGGTCACCCACAATGACACACTTCTTTCAACAAAGTCACACCCACTCCAGCAAGGTCACCTCTTAATGTCCTTGTAAGTGTTGCAACTCTCAAATGGCCAAGCATTCAAATCTATGAACCTAGGGAGTCATTTATTCAAACCCCCACAACTACTAAAGGAAATATCTCTCTCTCACTCAGTAATCATTACCTGCCTCATAGAGGGGTGGGACTCCATGAACCCCTTCACCTACAGTTGTTTTCTTAAGATGCCATTAACTTGGTATTATCGTTAGATTTATTACGTACTAAGCTCTTCGTGTGTCTCTCTGTCTCTGTTGTTTGCACCTGTGTACATTGGAATGCAGACACATGTATGTGTAGACTGTATGGGTGTCTTTGGTCACTCTCAGCCTTACCTTTGAAACAATCTCTTACTGAGCAGGAAGCTAATGGGTTGGCTACCCTAGCTGGTGAGCTTCGGGAATCCACTCTTCTCTGTCCCGCTCCATTGCCCTAGTGATGGGGTAATTTGTAGGCTGGCCACAGCAACTGGATTTCACAGGGGTGCTGGGCATCCAAATTCCGCCCCTCATGCTCTTCCAGCAAGCAGTATAACCACGGTGTCATCTCCCTGGCCCCTAAATTAAGTGTGTGTGTGTGTGTGTGTGTGTGTGTGTGTGAGAGAGAGAGAGAGAGAGAGAGAGAGAAAGAGAAGAGCATTTAAAATCTGTTGTCAGTAATTTTCCAGTATAAAATTCAGCATTAATAATCATAGTTACCATGTTGAACAATGGATTTCTATAACTTACTTCTAACAATGAATTGTTCAGGCTGGTCTTAAACTCAGTTAGTAGCCCAGGCTGACCTTGAACGTGTGATCCTCCTAAATTACATCCCGGGTCTCAGGAGCATCAGGCTCTGTTCTCAGACTCCTTTAGTCATAAGCAAGCCTTCCCATTCTTCCAATAAAGTCCTTCTCTTTTTTTTCTAACCACAGTTTAGAACCAAAGCTACGTTGTATGTGTATCCATTCAATTAAGCTTTGAGCACTGTGACCGCTACTCTTCACTGTCAACTTGAGTGGATTTCAAGTCTCTTAGGAGATTCTGAGGGATGGTGTTGGTATGTCTATATCCTCAGAGACTTTTAACTAAGAAGGGTAAGATGCCATCTCATAAGGCTGAGGGGTTACCATGGAATACAGGAATCAGAAGGGGAGCTGAGCTCCAGCGTGCTCCCCCTGCTCTGCTTCCGCACATACCATGCGTAAACTACATTGTTCTGCCCTTCCTGAGCCCTGGAACCCTTAATCTTTCTCTCCCTCCCCTCTACCCCTCCCCCACCTCTGTTTTTAGAAACAGGGTTCCTCTGTGTAGTCCTGACTATCCTGGAACTCACTCTGTAGACCAGGCTAGCCTCGAATTCAGATATCAGCCTGACTCTGCCTCCTGAGTTCTAGACTAAAGGCATACACCAGGCCCGGCAATTTTAGTTTCTTAAGTAGCATGCCTAAAACTCACTATGTAGACCAGGTTAGCCTAAAACTCATAGAGATCCTCCTGCCTCTGCACCCTATGCCATGAGCTAGAATTAAAGATGTGCACCAATCACGAACAGCTATAGCTCCTTGGATCTTCTTTTTCCACCTCAAAACCGAGTGGTTTCCAGGATGAATTTGCTCAACTACTGAGTCCCTTTCACACCTGGAAATGATTTTCACAAGTCATCTCTAGCGAAACAAAAACTACCTTTGTTTCCAAAGAGGAAACAGAAGAAAGACCTGTGTGGTTTTAGTCTCTGAGAACAAGAACAGAGGTTCCTCAAAGTGCAGCAGGTCTCTGAACCGCTGGGGAGGAAGCAGAACAAGCCAGTTCTGGGGAAGGATTTCACAGCTTCTCCTAACACTGGAATTGTGCTATTAAGAGGAAACAGTTTAGCCAGGTCGTGGTGGCACATCCCTTTAGCTGCATGTCTTTAAAGCCAGCAGCACTCAGGAAGCAGAGGCAGTCAGATTTCTGAGTTTTCCACCAGACTCATCTATGGAGTGAGTCCCAGGACAGTCAAGGCAACACAGAGAAATTCTGCCTTGAAAAACAAACAAAAGCTGGGCAGTGGTGGTGCATGCCTTTTAATCACAGCACTTGGGAGGCAGAGGTAGGTGAATTTCAGAGTTCAAGGCCAGCCTGGTCTGCAGAGTGAGTTCTAGGAAAGCCAGGCCTATACAGAGAAACCCTGTCTCAAAAAACCGAAAAACCAACCAACCAACCAACAAACAACCAGGATGAACAGCCTCGGGAACAGAAATACACAACTTAATTGGGCTAGAGAGATAGGTCAGTCAGTGGAGTGCTTGCTGCTCATACATGACAGACCCGGGTTTGGATTTAGCACTCTGGTAGCAACAACAACAAAACAACACACACACACACACACACACACACACACACACAGAGGGAGAGAGAGGAGCTTTTCAAGCCACCAGGTACATAGGCAGACAAGACAATTACACACATAAAATAATAAATAAATCTAAATTAAGTAAAAAAATTTTTTTTAAGTAACAATCTCTCTCTACTAAAGAGATGAAACCATGAGTTGTGGCCCATACCTGAAATCTCAGCATTCAGGAGTAAGGACTAGACAATGAATGCTAGCCCTGGCTAACTACTGAGTTTGAGGCCAGCCTGGGATACTTGAGACACTAAGAAATTAACAGAAAACAAAAACAATACATGTGTATATCATATCACCTAGCCCCTACCTTATGTTCATATGTTTGTCAATTATACCTAGATGAGATTTAACAGAAACAATAATAGAGACTGGGGCTGAAGCTAGAGCTGGATCCTGCTGGGAGCAAGCAGAAGGGGCATCCTCTCAGAACTACCGGTTCATTTGCAGAGTTCATTTAATCACAGGGAGAAACTAAACTCGGGGTCCCAGGCCCGAGGGAAGCTGGGGACTTCCTTACAGCTGAAGAGCTTCTGTTATAAACAGCTGTTGGGGTCCAGACATCTCAGGGACAACTTGTAAGGAGACAGTTATTTGAGTCCAGCCATCTCAAGAACAAGTTTTCCATCTTGCTGGCAGGATCAAACAAGTTCATGTAACCAGACCTAGGAATGAACACCTATCCCACTTCTCCCAGTATTTTCTTAATTGTTTGCTAACTGGTAAGGAATATAGAAACTGCTGCTATCTAAAGCAAGGCACATAAGTTATAAAAATGTATAACCATTTGCCTGCTATGCCTTAATTGACTACATGCAGCTTGCCCGTTCCTTTGTTCCCTTATCATTCTAAAATTCCAGGCCAGAGTCCAGGAGGGGACCTGGCTGCAAAAGCTGAGTTAGGACCTTGAAGCTAGGTGCCTGAATATGGCCCAGTCTCCAACAGGTACTCCCTTGCTGAACCCATAGTGTCAAAATAACATAACACTGCAGCCCCTTCCCCCTGCCTTGTGTTCCCATCCTTTAAAGATGTTGTGTAATCTCCCTTCGGGGACCTGTTTCAGATTGTTATGAAATATAATACCTCAAGGGGCAGGGGATGTTACCTGGCTAGGACCATGTCAAAATATACCCGTGAAAAATCACACCATGAAACAAATCTGCTATAAAGGAGATTTATTTGTGGGGAGGGAGGAGAGTGTGGGGAGGGAGGAGAGTGAGGGGAGAGTGTGGGGAGGGAGGAGAGTGTGGGGAGAGTGTGGGGAGGGAGGGGAGTGAGGGGAGAGTGTGGGGAGGGAGAAGAGTGAGGGGAGGGAGGAGAGTGTGGGGAGGGAGGAGAGTGTGGGGAGGGAGAAGAGTGAGGGGAGGGAGGAGAGTGTGGGGAGGGAGGAGAGTGTGGGGAGGGAGGAGAGTGTGGGGAGGGAGGAGAGTGTGGGGAGGGAGGAGAGTGTGGGGAGGGAGGAGAGTGAGGGCCTGGAGGAGGGGTAGGAGCAGACAGACAGATGGGAGCAGAGCCAAGAGGACAAAGAGAGGGGACAGAGGACAGGAAGGACAGACAGCCAGGAACACATTAGAAGAGGGAGAGTGAGTCAACTGGGGTGGAGAGTAGTCCTTTTATGCACCAGGCCACCTGCACCTGACGGTGCCAGGTAATGGTGGCATATGAGGACATAAGCCCTTGCTAGGAGTCTGGGAGGACCTTAGCCGAACCGCCTATAAACTGACGTTTCTCTCTCTCTCTCTCTCTCTCTCTCTCTCTCTCTCTCTCTCTCTCTCTCTCTCTCTCTCTCCTCTCTTTCTCTCTCTCTGGTTTTTCAAGACAGGGTTTCTCTGTATGGCCCTGGCATTCCTGGAACTCACTTTGTAGACCAGGCTGGCCTCGAATTCAGAAATCCACCTGAATCTGCCTCTCGAGTGCTGGGATTAAAGGCCTGCGCCACCACAACCGCCCGGCTCTCCCTTCTCTTTCAATGAAAAAGTGAGGAGCTAGGGAGGGGTGATGTGATGGTGGGGCAGGAGTGCGAGCACTGTGTTCTTCAGATTACTTCCTGCTGACAGGGGGGGTGGTGGTGATGTCATCAATGGGAACCCTGAGAAAGTTGGGAAGCTGGCCAAGACCTGGGAGAGCCAGCTGTTCATGCTGCCCAGGAGCTGTTGATTAGGAAGGTGCAAGCCCAGTTGGAGCATCTTCGAGGTTAGACCAGAGCACCTGTGAGTAGCCACCCTCCAGCTGCCCGGGATGCAGATTTCAAGCAAACAACTGGACTCGGCAGGATTCTGGAAAAGACATACATATAATATATAACTAAGAGCAGAAAATAAAGTTAAGTAGGATAGGGAGAAAATTGTTTTTTCCTTAGTTATACATCTAAACTTTTAGGCCAATGGTCTTGGTAGCTTGGGAGGGAGTTTGGGGAGGGGGGGTTCGTCCCCAAACTAGAGAACCGGAGAGGAATCTCACATTCTGGAATAGGCAATAAGTGAGAAACGTACGCTATTGATGGACAGGGGTACTTACCTGGAGTCCATTTGACCCGTAAGAGGTGGATCCAAGTGGATTTCCTGAAGCTTTTTAAGTTTACAAAATGATAAATTTGGGGCATATTAAATGTTTGTAGTCTGTACTGAAATCCATATTATAGAGAAAGGTGGTAGACGCCATAGTTGTGTCACAGTAGAGGCTTGGTAAACAGTTTTGGGTTAAAAGCACGAGCGCCCTTTAAGATGAGCTCAGGGGAGACAGAGAGCCTCTGTGGAGCAAAGCAGCTTCTTCTCTATGCAGAGGGTTGGCTCTATGCAGAGTTAGCACAATGAGAAATGCCCTTAAGTTTATGCTTAAAAGACAGCCAAAGGAAGCTTACAATTTTGACCCTGTGACTATGAGAATGGAGAGCGCGGTGGGATGTTGTACCAGAGTTAGACAAATAACATATCAGAACTCCATCGATCAATGTTAGACCTCCGACCTTTCTGAGTCTCTAATACAACGGTCGCAGAGCGAGGGGAAGAAATCAGAAGCATTTCTCATTCCTTGTGCGTGCCTTAAATCAGTTTCTTATCACCAGTTAGGCTTTCACTTGCATTTACCAACCTTGAAACACATCCTTAGACCCTAAGACTCTTTCTTAGCTCCTCACAGAGTGCGCTTTCACACCCGCAGACCTTACAGAAACTTTACATCTTTTTTCCTATCCAATTATTCACCGTGAGTGAATGGGTGGTTGACCAATGGGGGCAGTCCCTGTAGAGCACGTTCCTTTAGATAAAGGAATAGTAAAAGTTACATCTGAAACCTGTTTGACATGAAGCCCGTGAGCCAGGCAAACCTGCTTGCTTTTCTAATAAGAGACCTGGCAGTTTTAACTAGCTAATGAATTAATTAATGATTGACATGGTGGTAGACTACCTTAGGGTAACGGGCTACTTGCCTGTTGTTCTCTAGCTGTCAAGCTATGGCTAGCTTAGCCCTCAATGTGATCAGAGACCTGAGCATAAACCTTTTACTTTTTTTAAGCTTCTGTCTCTGTCGTGAGTTTTCTTGGCTTCTACCCCGAAGCCAACAGATCCCCCAGGCTCTGGGAAGCTCTCATGTGCAGGAACTCTGGGTCATAGCATTGCAGATGATATTGAACTTTTGATCCTTCTGCCTTCTTTTCTCTCCCCCCTTGCACCTCCCCCCCCCCTTCCCCTTCCCTTCCTCCTCCCCTTCTCTGAGACAAGGTCTACTCTGCACCCCTGGCTAGCCTGGAGCTTGCCTCAATTATCCCAGCTCTGCCTCCCAGATCTGGGAGTAAGGGTGTACACCCTGTGCCATGCCCAACTACAAGTTTCTCTTATAGAACTCTGCAACCGGTTTTTAGGAAGAGACTTCTGAATCAAAAGGAGACCGTACATGTGATTTTGCTCAGTCTTGCCAAATTCCCCTCCAAAGAGCTGTGCCTTGCCATACTCCCACTGGTGTCTCCTGACTGTGTTTGTTTTTACATACATATGGTACTCATGCATACATTCAGATAAAACACTCATACACATACAAAATAAATAAATAAATAAAATAAATCATCATTGTGGCCCTTCTGTCCTCTGAAGTATACATCAAGCAGATGTAGTAATCTTTTTTGTTTATTTGGAGTGGGAGAGGTTCCTTTTGATTTTTAAAGACAGGGTCTCGCCAGGCGGTGGTGGCGCACGCCTTTAATCCCAGTACTTGGGAGGCAGAGGCAGGCAGATTTCTGAGTTCAAGGCCAGCCTGGTCTACAAAGTGAGTTCCAGGACAGCCAGGGCTATACAGAGAAACCCTGTCTCGAAAAACCAAAAAAAAAAAAAAAAAAAAAAAATCAGGGTCTCATGTTGCTCAAAATGTTGCTCCAATTTGCTATGTAAGAAGGTCATAAATTCAAAGTCATTCTTAGCTACTTAGCAAGCTCAAGGCTGACCTATGAGATAGGAGAATCTGAAACGATTAAAAAGTTACTCTCAGGAGCTAAAGAGTGAGCTCTCTTAGCAGATAAGCTGAGAGGTGAACAGGTCCAACGCTGTTTCTTCTCCCAGACAAGAAGCAGAAATAGGACAGAGGTGGCAGCACACACCTTTGACCCCAGCACCACAGAGGCAGAGACAGGCTGGTCTGTCACTAAGTCCAAGGCCTGCCTGGCTTACAGAAGTTCCAGGGCAGCCAGAACCAAATAATGAGACTGTCTCAAAAAACAAAACAAACAACAAAACTGAAAATAGATTCGACCCCTCCCTGACAGTCCTTGCCAATGGAGAATGGACCTCTCTCTTACTCATCCACAACTCAATGTTTATATAAAGTATACTCCATTGCCAAAGAAGAGCATGATGCTCGCCTCTCTCCTCCAGCACCTGGCCAATTGCCACTGTGGAGCCTCACGTCTGATTTAGTGCCACCCGGCTAACTAAAACCCCCAGCCCTGCCCTTTCCTCCAAGCAGTGGGTGTTCAGCCACAGTCACACGTCCTACATCTGAAACTCTCCCTGTAAAGACAGTCAAAGCCATACATAGTACACTTCTAATTCCTAGAGTGGAATTCACTGCCATCCAAGGGTTAGAGCAAAGGTATTTGTAAACTAGCCTCAGGAACATTCTAGCAGTGGCTGCGCTCATACGTGAGTACTATCAACCTATTATATTTACTAAAACCCAGTAAGTTGTCTCCTCACAGAGGAGGGTCTCTAAAGCACAAGGTAGGGGTCTTTTAGGAGAAGAATAGGAAACTTCAGATATGAGGGAAGAATGCCAATTCAAGGGGAAGACGAGGAAAAGACTCATTTCAATACCTGTGGAGGTGTTTTGTAATTATGATTAATATTTATTTTTTCTTTCCTTTTATTTTTTTTTGTTTGTATGTTTTAGTTTTTCCAGACAGCATTTCTCTTTGTAACCCTGATTGTCTTGGAACACTGTAGTCCAGGCTGGCCTTGAACTCATAGAGTTCCTCCTGCCTCTGCCACCATGGCCCAGCTGTGATTAATATTTCACTTTTGACAATTGACTGGTTCTAAGTTAAAATCATCCTCAGTAAGTGACATGATGTTGCATGGACTCAGCTGAAAGCTGAGAGCCTTAAAGCAAAACCTGAGGTTTCCTTAGAAGGGAATCTGCTTCATGATTAATGTGGAAATTCTGCCGGGGGGGGGGGGGGTTCTAGTTTGCCCTCTACTTCGTATATTATCATTTGTTGATGTTTTTAATGTTTTTGCTTGCTTTTTTCTTTTGAGACAGGATTTTATTTACTCTAGACTGGACTCAAATTTGCTTGATAACAAAAAAGATAGATCTTACTGCTTTCACCTCCCAAACGCTGGAGTTATAGGCATGGGTCACAGTGCTTCCGGTTTTCGATTGGTGGGTGGTCTTGGTTGAGCCGGTGGGTGGTGTTTTTATTTTCAATGCTGGGAACCTGATGCTACTGACTGCAAAACCATACCACTTGATCTTACCAAACCTCACAACTACATAACTGATTTCTTACATAATCTCTCTCTCTCTCTCTCTCACACACACACACACACACACACACACACACACACACACACGCAAACGCACACACGCGCACACACACTGACTATTTTTCTTTGAAGAATCCTAACTAATATAGTCAGACTCATTCTTAAGCATGGTCAAGAGAACAGGATTTGTTTGCATAAGAGACTGCCAGTGAACTGACTTGTGAGCTATAAATAGCATCATTAGCAAGCCTCCTATCTGGCAGTAGGGTAAACAGAAAGATGGTGGCACCTGACAGCTGGAAAGGGTTTAGAAATTGCACTGATAAAGCAAAGGCCTTCTAAAGACATTTAAGGTGCTACTTTATAAATAAATAAATAAATAAATAAATAAATAAATAAATAAAATGTATGCACAAATACATATACACAATTGTGTGTGTGTTTATGTGTTTGTGTATTATTAGGGTGCATGTAAGTGCTGGTATTTATGTATAGTGCACATGTGGAGGTCAGAGAGTAATTTTCAGAGTTGTTTCTCTCCTTCCACAAAGTATTCTGGGGAACTTATATCATTGGGCTGTGTGGCAAAAGCTTTTACCCACTGAGCCATATTGATGTCCCTAAGATGCTTCTTAAAGCTATTAATACAGGCTGAAGATGTGGCTCAGTGGCTAAGAGCACTTTCATGCTCTTGTGGATGACCCAGATTCAATTCCCAGCATCCACATGGCAGCCTGCAAACAGCTCTAACTCTAGCCCAGCACCACAGTCTAGTCTCTGTGGGCACAAGACACGCATATGGTGAACAAACATACATGCTGTACATGTAAAATAATTTTTTAAAATATATAGTTCAGGGGCAGGGGTACAACTTAACAGTAAAGGACACACTTAGCTTGTACAATGCCCTGAGTTCAATCCCCAAACTAAAATAATAGATACATAGTAAGTAGAGCAATAATACCACAAAGCTCAGATCCAAAGATGGAAAAGAGTTTCAACTTGTCTTGACCAATAGCCTTTTAGGAGCCAGGCATACATACGAGCACATATGTCCAACCCTAGGGCTTAGGAGAATGGAGTAGAAGTTCGAAGCTAGCTGGGTTATTATGTTAGTGAAACCCTGACTCAAGAAAACAAAAGTGCTTAACATGACGGTGCACTAAAGCTTTCCAGTAGTCACAGGCAACTGAACTGATCATAACGGCAGGTGAGGAGCAGTTTGTGGATACTGATCAGATTGAAGAACTCTGCCAGGACTGTGTGATATGCTGAAGATATGGACCCTTAAGTAACAAAAAGAGGATTTGCTACACACACATTCAATTCAGTGTTTGGGGTTACTTATCAACTCAAAGAGTTAATCCTAAGGAACATGCTGTAAATTAAGAATTAAGAAAGGGTTGGAGAGATAGATGGTTCGTCAGTTAAGAGCACCGACTGTTTCTTCTTGAAGACCCAGGTTCAATTCACAGCATCCACATGGTAGCTCACAACTGTCTGTAACTCCAAGATCTGACACTGTCACACAGGCATGCACTTAGGTGCATATAAAAATAAATAAGTTTTACAACATTAGGAAGAATCAATCCACCTAAACAAAGTCAGAAAAATGGCAAACCAAAGGATTTCTGAGCTGGCTCATCAGGTAAGGGTGCTTGCCCCAAACTTTATGTCCTGAGTTCAATCCTTGTAACCTCTATGGTGTATGGAGATAAGCAACTACTGAAGATTGTTACACACACACACACACACACACACACACACACACACACACACATCAATTAATCAAACAAACAATGTATAGGAGAGAGGAAAGAGAAAAATAATAACAGAAAAGAACAAGGTAAACTAGATGAGAGAGGTACCGCCTCAAGACTTATAAAAACTATATTTTGAGCAGTGCACTGTATTCTCAGCAGGGCATTGGGGAGGGAAAGGCAGGAAGTCCAATAGTTCAAGGCCAGCTTCAGCTGTATTCCAGCCTGGAATGCATGATACCTTGTCAACTGTATTCTCTTTTATAATTTATATATGAAAGTATGCTTTAAATTTATAATGCTGAATATTTTCCTTGAGAAAGATTAAGTTGTCTTTATTGGTTTTCCTATAGCACACCAGTCTGTACTAGGCAGTGTGATATATTTTATATTCATAGTTTCTGATCTCTAATACAAGACACATCCTTACATAGGTCAATCCTGGAAGTACCATTTAATAAAAAATAAAAATAAAGCAACAAAAACAACAAAAACCCCTCTGTTTAAATGTTCTTTGCAAATAGTTGTAGTGTCTGTTTCTTTTGTAACAGATTTACTTTAAAAAAAAAAAAAAAAAAGTATGTGTCTTGAGTGTTTTGCCTGCATGTACGTCTGCTTTGAGCAAGCCTGGATTGTGAACTGAACATGGGTCCTCCGTAAGAGCAGCAAGCTTTCTTAACCACTAAGCCATCTCTCCAGCCTCCCCCCCCCCCACCCGCACCGTCTGTAGTGCTTTAAATGAATAATGATATCACGAAGTATACTATCTCTAGGCTGAAGCAATAAGTACCTCTGTTTGTAAGACATCAAGCATAAAATGACTCAAACAACCCATTTTGTCTGTATAATTAATTCAACATGTTTCCATGATTTTAGGAATTATTGCTTTCTGGGGACTCAAAGTATAAAATTAAAATGTTAAGGTTGTAATTTAATTCCTGGCCTATTGCCGTGATATCCCATTTAAAATAAGACATGCTCTCTCTCTCCTCTCTCTCTCCCTCCCTCTCTCCCTCTCTCTCCCCTCCCCCGTGTGTATGTGTGTGTGTGTGTGTTTGTGTATTGGGGGTCAGTGCAGACTCACATGCTGTCCCCCCTTTTCCACCCTGCTTTGGACAGGGTGTATTTGCTGTTTTCAACTGTGCATATCAGGCTAGCTGGCTGAGCGCTTTGGGAATTCTCCACTTTTCCTTTGCCCTTAGATTACAGGAGCTCACAGAACGCATTCAGCTTTTCTCGTGGGGTTTGGAGATTCAAATTCAGGTCCCCATAAATATATGTCAAGAGCTTTAACCCACTAAACTATCTTCCCAGACTCATATAAGCTTTTCTTGCTTTCTTTCTCTCTTCCTCTTTCTTTCTTTCTTTCTTTCTTTCTTTCTTTCTTTCTTTCTTTCTTTCTTTCTTTCCTTCTTCCTTCCTTCCTTCCTTTCTTTCTTTCTTTCTTTCTTTCTTTCAAACATCTATTTCTTTAGTCTGAGGAGGGGTGCATGCACACATGTGGAGGTCAGAGGACGATTTTATCTGAATCTGTTCTCTCTTTCCATACTCTGGGATTCAGGGATCAAATTCAGTCTTCATAGCAAGTACCCTTACCCCGAGAGCCATCCTGCTTACTATACCCCCCCCGCCCTGCCCCGCCCCCCCCCAGCCCCCATTAACTTTTAAGAGAAAACAAGGTTGTATATTGTAGCACTCAGGAGGCAGCAACAGTACCAAGGGCAGCCTGGTCTACAAAGCAAGTTCCAGGACAGCCAGGGCTACACAGAGACTCAAAACAAAAACAAAAACAAAAAAAGTCGTGAATGCAGACTTCCTTACCAGATCAGTGTCTCATCTGCCCCCCAACCCCACCCCCAACTTTTAATGGAAAATAAGGTACAATATTGATGGTTGAATTTTGGCCTGGTACTCTCTTAATAAAGTTATAGCCGTGCAGTTGTGTGGGAGCATTAAGCAACAATATCAACAGCAGCAACTACTTCAACAATCTCCAGCTGACTGACTGTAAGTAGAAAGTGAAGTTTGGTCTTTCTCAGATGGGTTCTTGAAAAGAAACTCTTAAGTAGGTTATCCCAATTTCAAAGGCAGGGAGATGAATTATGGATGAGTTGGGTGGATTGGAAATGATCAGATAAAAATGCAAAATTTCTAGGCCAAAACTAATCCAATTAAATCAAAGCTCAAAAGCTATGCAACACTAAAGAGCCCATTTATTAACAATACGAAATGGAATTAATAATCGTAATATCTGAAGAAATCATTACAGCCAGCAAGAGAAGATTCCACCGATAAGTATGTGAAGGGCTTGCACCAGTTATTTCTCAAGAAAAAGTTACATGCGTGGCTTCAAACATCTGAAAACAAACCCAGGCTCATCAGCTCCAGGGACGCAAACGACAGCAGCAGTGGGCTTCTATTCTCCACCTGTGGACTGAGCAAAGAGAGAGAAACAAAACCAGAATGACGAAAGTGGCTGTAGGAGCGAACGCTGGGTGGAAAACACTTAGCAAACCACACCAGACTCCGACCTAGCAGGACCATGTGACTCTCACAAGAGAAGACTTGGATCACAAGCACATGCTGTGTCATATCAGGCCTTTCATCCCAGCCTGGAGAGTTTGAGCCTGGAAGATCCTGAGTTCTAGACCAGACTGGGCTACATGAGACCCTACCTTCTAAACAAGTAATAAATTTGTAAAAATAATATCAATAGAATGAGAGAGAAATTGAAATGTCCTGTTAAGGCAGAAGCCAGGGGGTGGGGTAGAATGGGGAGAAGGCTCAAAACAAACAAGCAACAAAATTAAGTTGCTTCACTTGCAAGTTTATTACCTCTCTCTCTCTCCCTCTTTTCCTTCCCCCTTTCTCTCCCCCTTTCACTTGCCCTCTCTCTCCCCTCTTCTCTCTTACCCCCCCTCTCTCCCCTCTCCGCCCCACCCTTTTTAGCTGTGACATCTTTAATTCTTCAACAGTCAATGTGCCTTTATCTCTTTTTAGATCTTGAAGAAGGAAGGACATGTTTTGAAGCTGGCACCTGGCTTACTCTAGGTTTCCTTCGATGGCCAGTAGCCATTTCTTTTCGGTCATTTTCTACTGAAGAGGTTAGCTGGCGTGCTGCCAAGAGGAAGTGTACTACAGTTTTCAAATTTCAGCTTTTGTTTTCATATCTCGTTTGCTCTCTGCCAAGCTAGAGATTAAGAGGGATGCTGCCCCATCTGCTTTGGTTACTATAAAAGAGCTCAGGAATGTTCCAGAACGTAGAGCCACTAGTCACTATTGGATATAAAGAACAGAGTTGACAGGAGGTGGGGCACAGTGAAGGAACTACATAAAAGCTCTGTTTTCCTTTCTGAGAGAAGCAGGATGGATTTGTTTTGTGTTGATAGCAGGCCTGCGATGAAAAGGCCAGTCTAGACAGAAGTCTAAACAAGCCTGTTCCCGGTGGGGGCTGGCGCTTTGCCTCGGTGGCTAAAAGCACCCACAGCTCTCACAGAGGACAAGAGCTCCATTTCCAGCACATATATGGTAGCTTGTAGCCCACGATAACTCTATCTCCAGGGCATCTGATGCCTCCTGCACCGGATGCATTCTGACCTCTGAGGCCCGCTGCACATAGGGTGCATAGACACATACCTAGGTGTGCACATGCATGTGTGAGCACACATGCACACACACAAATTAAATGCAAAAGAAAAGTCTGTTCCTGACTAAAAATAACTACAAAGCTGCTCTAAGAAAGCCTTGTGATGGAATCTTTCCCAGCTTGGTTGGAGGTGTGGCTTGATAGAAAAGCCTTTGTTTGCTATGAAACCAGGGGGCCCAGGTTTCATCCCCAGCACTATGGCACACACACACACACACACACACACAGAGAGAGAGAGAGAGAGAGAGAGAGAGAGAGAGAGAGAGAGGGAGGGAGAGAGAGAGAGAGGGAGAGAGAGAGAGAGAGTTAACACTCCTATCTGGTTGAAGGAGACTTAAATACAAACATTTCTTTAAGGAAGAAATTCCACAGAGTTAATGAAAACAAAAGTTAGGCTAGCAGGATGGAAAAGGGAAACACGAATAAACTCAGAGTTGAGACGCAGTTAATAGTGAGTGAATGTAGATCCACATGTACCAACTGGGAAATTACAGACTCCCAGCTGCCAACCTGGGTCAAGAAATCCAGGAAGACAGCCAGGAAAAATCCAGAGGGTACTCGTAGCCGAGAGGGGGCATGCTTTGCAGTACTTATCTAGGCCTCAGTGTTGGTCCTTGGTTAGGAGGGGAGTGGGGGCAGGGAGAGGGTGCGGTGCGAAGGAAATGGAGGAGAAAGAAACATAAAGACTGAGGAGAGAACGCTCGCCGTACCATGTAGGCTTAACAAAAGTTTTAAAATAAATTAATTTAAGATGAGAGAAAAAGAAAAAACAACAACAACAGTTCCTAATAACTGAAGCACTGTGACTCGTGGTGGTGGTGGAGACAGGAGGATTGAGGTTCAACATCATCCTTGACCATATAGCAAGCTCAAGGGCAGTTTGGACTCTGTGATACCCTAGCTCACAAAGCAAAACCAGGGCTGGCAAAATGGCTCAGTGGTAAAGCGAAGTACAACGCTTACAGCTATTTTCAATTTCGCAGAAGCCACATGGTGGGGAGAACCAACCCCCAGAAGGTGTCTCTAATCTTCAGATGAAAAATGGTAGCCGGGCGTGGTGGCGCACGCCTTTAATAATTAAAAAAAATTATTATCGTGTATGTATGATATGTGCGTGGGGGCACACGTGCTTTTTTTTTTTTTTTTTTTTTTTTTTTTTTTTTCGAGACAGGGTTTCTCTGTGTAGCTCTGGCTGTCCTGGAACTCACTCTGTAGACTGGGTTGGCCTTGAACTCAGAAAATCCACTTGCCTCTGCCTCCCAAATGCTGGGATTAAAGGAGTGCGCTACCACTGCCCGGCTTACAATAATAATTTTTAAAAAGTCTTTTAAAAGGAGGAGGATTCTGTCCCAAAACACGAAAACAAACAATCCCAAAAAAATCCAAAAAACTGTAAGAGACATAAAAATGGTCCCGGTTAAAAGTACTTGACGAACTGACTTCGATCTCTGAAAACTATGATGAACTGACTTCAGAAAGTTGTCCTCTGACCACCCAAAGTGTGTGACTCCACGTGAAATGCACACCCGTGCACACTTACAGATCAGAGGAGGATATCAGGTGTCCTACTCTGCCTCTGCCTCATTCCCTTGGGAGGACACTCACCGCCCCTGAAACTAGGCTGGCGGGAGCAAGGCTCAACATTGCTCTCTGCACCGCACCCCACGGATGTTGTTGGCACAGGAATGTAGGCCACGCCCAACCTTTTCTGCGGGTACCTGGGATTCAGACTCAAGGCTTCATACTCTCACACTAGTTAAGCCAGCCCCGGTTGTTAGTCTTTATTTTGTAGAGGCGGTGGGTGTCTCACTGTAGCCCAGACTGACCTGGAATTCCCTCTGTAACCCAGGATGGCTTCGAGCTGAGGAAACTCTTCCTACCTTAGCCTCCGAGGTGATCCAACATGCCCCTCCTTAACCTTACTAAAACTGAAAAACACAGTTTTCTAAATTGTCTAAGACAGAAAATAGACCAGATCAACACTAGACTGTTGATGAGCTGATATTTAAATGTATCCGTGTATTTCAATTTTTATAAAATGTACATAACAAGATTTACCACTTTGACTGTTTTAATAATCATACAGTTCCCTGGGTGCTGAGCGCACTCCTATACGATGTAGTCATCACTTCAGCCGCCTCCACAATTCTTCACTGCAGCTATTTCCAAGTGAGAGGGCTGCTATTTTTCAAGTCTGGAAAGGGCACTCCATTATACAAGAAGGAAGAGAGCAAAGTCAGCCAGCCCTGTGTTGATCCATACAGAGGATTCTCCTAAGGCTGGGAGGGTGAGGACGCTACCTCGCTGCTTTCAGGGACTGCCCTAGTCTTGGGCTGCTTGTGCCAAGCTCAAGAAGTCCAGTACCAGAATGGAGCAGGCAAGCAAGGGGCCAGGCTTACCCTAAACCCAGCACCTATCGTCCTTTGGGTAGATGTTTGATTGGGTCAAAACAGTAGTAGGTTCAGTGTTCCTTTAACCAAAGTCATGTGGATTTCGGGTGTGGCTCTGTTAGTAGAGCAATTGTGTAGCATCATGAGGTCCTGGGTTCAACCTCCAGCCTTATTTAAAGCGGGAACGGTAGCCCAGGATTATAATCCCAGAATCCAGGTCAATACTGGTTCAAGGTCAGGGTGGACACAGAGTAGGGCTGCCAGCAATGGGCACCAGATTCCCCAATTCACACAGTCAGTCACCCACAGCTGCCTGAGAGGTTGTAGTGAGAGACCTCCACCCAGGTGAGACTGGCATTTGTGGGTTTTGATGAAGAAAGGGGCTTCAGGGCGAGCCAATGAGAAGTAGAGTTGGATTTTATAAGATACAGGAAGAAAGGTGATGCAAAAGGAGCGTTAAAAGATGTAGCAGCAGCCAGGTGTGGTGGCGCACGCCTTTAATCCCAGCACTCGGGAGGCAGAGGCAGGTGGATTTCTGAGTTCGAGGCCAGCCTGGTCTACAGAGTGAGTTCCAGGACAGCCAGAGCTACACAGAGAAACCCTGTCTTGGAAAAAAAAAAAAAAGACGTAGCAGCATGAATGTAGGCTTTTTCAGGGGAGAATTGCACACAAGCCTTTACAATGAGAGTATATAGGACTTTCGGGGCTCAGGACTCATAGGTCAAAGAAATGCTTCCACTGTCCCCCACCCCAACCCTGTTTCTTTTTAACATTGCTCAAAGAGTGTAGTTTATACCCAAGTTAAAGAATTCCCTTAGTAAACAAAGTTATACTGCCTCTGTGACAACTTTCAGGGGCGGTGTCTAGGTTTGGGAGAGAAGGGGAGTGTCTTTCTTTCTTTTTTCTTCCTTCCTTCCTTCCTCTCTTTCTTTCTTTCTTTCTTTCTTTCTTTCTTTCTTTCTTTCTTTCTTTCAAAAAACCCAAAACAGAAAAACAAAGGTAAACTAATAGATATTTAAGCCAAGCATCTATTTACTTTTCAAAATGTATTTATTTTTAGGTATATGCATATTTTCCCTACGTGTATTATGTCTGCCACATTCATGCTCATTGCCCTTGGAGCCGAAACAGAGCATTGGCTTCTGGAGTTACTGATGGTTGTGGGCATGCATCTGAGTGCCCACAACCCAATCTGGGTCCTTCTCCTAATAGCAAGTCTCCTCCAGCCACCCTCCCTCTTCTTTTCTTGAGACATGCTTTACTTAGCCCGGGCTTGCCTCCAACTCGTTACACGGCCAAGAATAACCTTGGCTCTCTGATTTATTTCATTTAAGAAGTGCTATATATGTGTAAGGATTGTGGTCACGGGAGTGCAGGTACCCACAGAGGTCGGAGACATCGGATCGCGTGGAGCTGTAAGTTACTGGAGGTTATGAGTCACTGTGCCATCTGACCTGGATACTGGGAACCAGACTTAGGTCCTCTGGAGGAAGAGTACACAGTATGTTCTCATCTAAACCAATGAGCTATCTCTAGTCCTGACTTTGAACTTCTGATCCTCTTTCATCCACCTCTTGAGTAACCCAGTAACCTCACACCCAGTTTTATGCAGTGCAAGGGGACCAAACCCAGGACTTTGTACATGCTGGGCAAACATTCTACCAACTGAACTGCTGATCCAGCTCATGAGTCAGGCTTTAAAAAAACCACAGACTCCAATGGCTTGGATAGATAGGTGTTGAGAGCACACCTAGCAACATTTTAACTGTAGACTCTGAAGGCTGTTCACTTCATAACTATTAACCTCTCTGTCTCTCTCAGTTCACTGTTGAGGTGTACAGAACTGACACACACCAGGGTCTCACTGTTAAAAAGGCTTCTGCTCTATCATGGCAGACAGCACTTAGGGGCTGGGCTCTCTTCTGTCCCTGAAACAAAGAATCCTTGAAGGTGTTCTTCCACAACTCCCCGACCCCTAAGACTGACAGCCAAAAGAAGACCCTCGCACAAAGCTAGGCAGAACCCAGCTCTCCACTGTGGCTTTTCTGAGAAAAATGGCTGCTTTCAGCACCAGCTTTGATGTCAGGGAGTTAATCTGAGCGGAGTTAAGCAACCCACAGTTTTACTCCACAAACAGCCGTGCAGGTAAGATTCTGAAAGCTGCCCCAACTCGTTTTCCACTTTGCTCTGGACTATAAAGCCAGGCCTTCCGCCGCATGAGTCACAGGACTGTCTGGTCTCTGGGACTGAAGGTCGTTTTGGAAAAGATGACAGTGGCGTCTTTGGCTAAGGATGCTGGGAAAAGCTCACCGCGTTGTCACTGCTGCAGCTGACAACCAGTTCAGCAGCCTTCTGGAGACATTTTTTTTTTTTTTTTTTTTCTGCGCTGTGTCTTGGCTTAGCTTAGGAATTCTCTTTTGACTGCAGTCCTAAGAGGAAAGGCCAGCAGTAATAGATGCTTTGCTGGCCTGAGAAAGGTGTGCATAAACTCACCTCCCCCATCCTGCATGACGTAAGAGTTCTTAGAGGAGCGTGTGTGGCTGCAGCAAAGACAGATGGATTTTGTTCGGCTTCGCAGAGCTTCAGATCTGAAACAACCTTAACAGCCAGCATGGGGGTGGGGGTGGAGGTGGAGATATAGGGACACAGACATGATGTCAGCACAAGGACAACGCAGTTCTATCAAGTGTACACATCACTGTAAAAAAAAAAAATGTGCAGCCCTTTAAGTAAAGCATGCATTAGGTATTGATGAAGAGTAACCTACAAGCTATAATGTTTATTAGGAATAAAAATGAAGATCAAAGCAAAACATTTAGTAGCTGCCTATTTGTGTTTTTTAATGTGTGTCTATGGTTATGTACGCAAGAATATTTTTGTTTGGATATGCAAGAATAAGGCTGGCTCAGAGATGGGTATGAGGGCAGAGATGCGATAAAGAAACATATGCAAGTCCTGGGGAGATGCCTTAGTAAAGTACTTGCCACATGAGTATGGAGATATGAGTTCGATTCCCATAACCCACATAAAAAGCTGAGTCTGAGCCGGGCAGTGGTGGCACACGTCTTTAATCCCAGCACTCGGGAGGCAGAGGCAGGTGGATTTCTGAGTTTGAGGCCAGCCTGGTCTACAAAGTGAGTTCCAGGACAGTCAGGGCTACACAGAGAAACCCTGTCTTGAAAAACCAAAAATAAATAAATAAATAAATAGCAAGCTGAGTCTACTATAACCCACTTGTAATCCTCGGGTAGGTAGGAAAAGGCAGAACTTTGGGACTTTAGTGGCTCAGCACCCTGGCCTAATTGGTAAGCACCTGGTCCCAGTGAGCGACTGTGTCTCAAAAACAAACAAAGTTAGTGGCAGGTAGGATGGCTTAGTAGGTAAAGGTGCCCATTGCCAAGTCTGAGGTGAATCCATGGAACCCACAGGGTAGATGAAGACAGAGAATTGATTCCCAAAATCTGTCCTCTGACCTTCACATACACACATACATGCACACACTCTCACATACACACTTGCACATATCACAAACATATACACATTCATACACTCATACATACTCAGCCTCAGGTATGCACACACATACATATATATTCATATATACAAACACATACACAAACATACACTAATACAAACATACACTCGTATGCACTTACACACACACACACACACACACACACTAAATAAATAGTGTAAATTGTAAGCTATTAAAAACCAAGAACAAACTACAAAGTAGTTCCTTTGAGCTGGCTCAGTACATAAAAGCAATTGCTGAGCCAGCCCAGTGGCCTGAGTTCAGGTTCCAGAGTTGATGGTGCAGTTGCCCCTTTGGTCCCAGCACTCAGGTGCACGCCCAACCTGGTCTACAGATCAAGTTCCAGGACAACAGCAGGACAGCCAGGGATACGCAGAGAACCCTATCTTGAAACACCCCCTTCAAAAAGATTGATATTTGTTAAATACTTAAAGCAGCACCTGACATATAGAAGTTTGGGGGCAGGGGCCGGGCATGGTGGTGCTCGCCTTTAGTCCCAGCACTTGGGAGGCAGAGGCAGGCGAATTACTGAGTTCGAGGCCAGCCTGGTCTACAGAGTGAGTTCCAGGACAGCCAGGGCTACACAGAGGAACCCTGTCTCAAAAAAAACCAAAAAAAACAAAAACAAACAAACAGAAAAAAAAAATTGGGGGGCAGGTAGTATGGCTCAGTAGGTGGAGGTGCCCACTGGGAAGCCTGAGGTGAAGCCATGGTGACCCACATAGTCGATGAAGAGAGAGAATGTGAGGCTGGGTAACGGGATAACCAAGCCATTTTTTCGTTCTTTATTTACAACTGAGACAAGGTGTTGTTACATCAGAGCTCAGACTGACCTTGAACACGCCACCTTCCTGTCTTAGCATTCCAAGGGCTTTGATTGCTGGACTCAACCACCATGTCCAGCTCCAATTATGTTATTTATTTGTTTATTTGTTTATTTATTTATTTATTTATTTGTTTGTTTATTTATTTAGACAGGGTCCCGTATGTAGTCCTGGCTGTCTAGAGCTCTCTGTGTGGATGAGACTGGCCATGAATTCACAGAGATCCTCCTGCCTCTGCCTCCCAAGCGCTAAGATTAAATGCCCAGCCTCAGCTTTTTTTATTGTTGTGTCTTGCATTGTGGATTGTTTATGTTTTGATTTTTGGTGTTTGTTTTGTTTTGAGATAAGGTTTCTCTGTGTGTCCGGGCTGTCCTGGAACTCACTTTGTAGAACTGAGGCTAGCCTCAAACTCAAAAGAGCTGCCTGCCTCTGCCTCTAGAGTGCTAGGACTAAAGGTGTGTGCTATTATGCTCCTGGCTATTGTTTTTTAGATTCTAGCCAAATTGGTTATGATGTAGTTTCATGTAATCTGTGGTGGTCTGAATATGAAGGACAGCTCCCTCCACCACCACCACCACCACCACCACCACCCGCCCAATAGCCCAATAGGCTCATATGTTTGAATGCTCTGCTCTTAGTTGGTGGAATTACTTGGAAAGGATTAGGAGGCATGGCCTTATTAGAGGAGATATGGCACTTCGGGTAGGCTTTGAGCTTTCAAAAGCCCATGCCCTTCCCATTTCGCTGTTTCTGGGTCGGATGTAAGGCCTCTGCTACTACTACCATGCCTGCCTGTTTCCTGCAGTGCTCCCTGCCATTCCGGACATAGACTCTAGCTCTCTAGAACCATTAGGCCCTAATTAAATGCTTCCTTTTACAAGATGCCTTGGTCATGATGTTTTATTATGGCAATTACAGTTTATTTTAAACCAAAGAAAGTGAGGCATACGCTCTCTATTAAAAGCAAAGAAAAGGTAGTTTTAGGAGTTAGAACTATGAACCGTGGTAGATAGGAAGGCTCCTAAGCTGAGAAATAATTCCTATTTTATTATTAATTCTTTTTTTGTGTGGGGAGGTTATTTGGGGAGTTGGGGAAGGGGAAATATGATATATATATATATTACACTTACATATATTACCCATATATGTGTATATAGAAACACAGATATAATATGTGTGTGCTTTGCCTGCATGTGTGTCTGTGTATCATGTGTGTGCAGTGCACACAGAGGCCAGAAACAATGCCGGAATCAGCTGGAAATGGGGTTACAGATGGTTGTGAGTTGCTATGTGGTTGCTGGGAATTGAACCAGGGCCTTCTGGGAAAGCAGCCAGTGCTGAGCCACTTCCCAGCTCTGAAAATAAAATAAAATAAAATAAAATAAAATAAAATAAAATAAAATAAAATAAAATAAAATGCAACTAGAGGGAAGTGTACAGGAGCACGTGCTTATAGCATGAGGTGGGGCTGAAGTCGGCTGAGCCCAAAGGGGACAATGGAGAGAGTGAAACGAGAAGGAGCTAGGAGACCAAGAAAAGCACAGCAACAGAAAATGACAAACCCCTGGAGCTTAAAAAAAAAAAAAAAAAGTCAATGAAAGTGATGAACTTCATTTTTTTGGTTTTGGTTTTGGTTTGTTTTGTTTTCCAAACAGGGTTTCTCGGTGTAGCCTTGGCTGTCCTGGAACTCACTCTGTGTAAACCAGGCTGGCCTCGAACTCTGAAATCCTTCTGCTCTGTTTGTGTCTGTCCTGAGTGCTGGGACATCACAATACAATAAACGTCTTTAAAAAAAAAAAAAAAAAGACAAGAAAAAAAAAGAGACAAGAAAAAAAAAAAAAAAAGAGGCGGGCAGCGGTGCCACACGCCTTTAATCCCAGCACTTGGGAGGCAGAGGCAGGCAGATTTCTGAGTTCGAGGCCAGCCTGGTCTACAAAGTGAGTTCCAGGACAGCCAGGGCTACACAGAGAAACCCTGTCTCGAAAAATCAAAAAAAGAAAAGAAGAGAAGAGAAGAGAAAAGAAAAGAAAAAGGAAAAAGAAAGAAAGAAGAAAAAAAAGAAAAACAACATTGGGGGCTGGGGGGGGGGGCGGCGCTGGTTCTGACAGCACACGACCTTAATCTTGTGCCTTGGAAGCAAGGCGTATCATTGTGAGTTTGACGCCAGCTTTGTCTACAGAGTGGTCCAGGTCAGCCAGAGCTGCATAGACACCCTGTCACAGAAAAATAAAACTAATTTTCTTCAATCTTGTCAAAAAGCCTATCGACTGTTTAACCCCGAGAATCCATAAGGTGAGAGGACAGCGCATATGACCTGCATGCACATGCGCAGAAACACAACATTCATACAGACACACAACATTCATACATACAGACACAAACGCATATACATACATATACACACCCAAATACAAACCACAGGCGCGCGCGCGCGCGCACACACACACACACACTGAAAAGTAAAATAAAAAGATACAAAATATAGGCCTACAATGGTCTCCAAGAGTAAGAAAACCTTGGACCACCCCACCCCAGCCCTACCCACCTTAGAGAAGAAGAGAGGACCCCAGCTGCTGTTGTCCCTAACTCAACCCCTCACACAATTTCCCCACACAATTTTCATCTCAGACTACCCCACCCCCACCCCGCCGCTGCTGGAAGTAGGGGACTACTTTAAGGAGCCTCTCTTAAATATCATCTATAAAGTTCACTGCACCTGGGGGGTGGGGTGGGGGGCTAACTTTGAATACAGCAGATTGCTCTCTATAATGTGGGTGGGTCTCATCCAAATTGTCAAAGAATTTTTTCTCATTCCCCGCACAGACCCTGAACCCCAGGGAAGAGGGAAGTTTTGAAATTCAGCTGTGGCCTTCTGATCTGAACTTGACTCCCCGCCCACCCCCCCACCCCCCCACCCCCCCCACCCCCGGTCTCCAGCGTGTTAGTTTACCCCCACAGTTTTGCATTTCTTGGACAATTTCTTGAAAACCAATCTCTGTAAAAATTTGAGCATTCTTTTGTTTTTCTGGAGATCCATTACTGGTCTAACCCTAGTTTACTAGTATGACCCAAACAACGAGATTCTAGAAGTTGAGATTCTAGAAGTTCCTGCTTTACATCTTAATCATAGTATCTCCAGAGACAGCATGTGCTAGCTGCCTGGAAAACCCTTCTGCAGGGTGGCCGACATCAGCCTAAGCCGTTAACCTCTAGGGAGTCATCTGTCAAAAAAGCTGCGCTCAACAGCGCAGAAATAAGCCTTTCAATTAGCGGAAAACGCCAGTCGGCTCAAGTGACAAGGGACTCTATCAGCTGATAAAACTTAATTATGCTTCTAACTACATAAATTAGTTCAAGTAAATACGTTCGAAAATACTCGATTTCCATCTTGAACCTAAAGAGGATTAATTGCAAGAAAGAAAAATTACTAGTGAGTTAAGAAAAAAAATAATTTCTTCACTGGGTCTCCCACAAAGATTAGTGCTTTGAGCGGTTATTTCATTTGCCAGTTCTGCAGGAAAATTACTATTTCCTTAATCAACACATCAGAAATTTCTGCACTTCCAGAATAAGAGGAAGAAAATCTACTGGGATTGGGGGGCGGGGAGGGGGCGGGAAATGGCCTAAGTCTCCCCAATATTCCCTACCATGGACACAAAAACACTAGGGGCTTAAGCGTTTCCCCAGCTGCGCTCAACTAAATATATCTTGGGCGGTGTTTTCATTTCTTCACTCCTCTCTTGAGCCAATCGGAAGACTAATAGCTCGGAGCCCCCTGGGAGGGCATGCGGACGTACCGCCTGCTTACAGGGCTCCTCCTGCTCTGACCAGGACGTCTGCAGGCTGGAAGCCCAGGCTGCGTGCGCACTGCGGCTCTGCCGAGTAGGGGCCTGCAGGGGTTAAAGTGGCTGCAGAGCTCATTCGTACGCCACCTGGGCCTCGGCATCAGTGACTCATTGTTTCCGCAGAGCCGGCCCAACTCTGCGTTATGGTGTCTGTAACCCAGGCAAAAGGGGGGGGGGTGTTCCTCCTTTCTACATAACGTTTTCTAAAGCTTAGTATAAAAGCAAAGAGGTAGAGTCTTTCTTCCGCGGCAACTGTAGCCAAGGTTATTTGCTCCCTTTGAGTTGAACAGTAGGGTACAAAGGTTTAAATCTACTGTCTACAAATGAAAAGGGCCAGAAGCCAGTGTTCCCTTAGTTGATGGCTGGGATGTGATTATAGAAAAGGAAGCAAGCATAGTGGATTTTAGTGACATTACCTACAATTCGTATAAATAAACAAGTTGGCCAATAAATTTGCTATGTCTAAATATAAGATCTGTACCAAATATGGATTTTCTTCATCTCCATTTCTTTGATTTGTGTGTGTGTGTGTGTGTGTGTGTGTGTGTGTGTGCCCCACGGTGTCCTTATAGAGATCAGAGGACAGCTTTTGGAAGTCAAGTTTCTCCGTCTACCTTGTGAGTTTCAGAAATAGAAACCAGATGGTCCAGCCTGTCTGCAGGGACCTACTCCTGCCCGTCCATCTCGGAGGCTCTGCGTTCCTGGTTTTGACGGAGCATGTTGTCACTAACCTCCAAAGCCAACCTTCCTTGCTCCGGCCTAGTTTCATGCTATTTGGGACAAGAGAGACGCAGGAGCTCAGGGAATGGAGTATCTTCGCCTGGCTAAGCACACCTCAGCTCCAAAGGTTTCTGGCACAACTTTGAAGACATTTTGCTATCTTTCTGTAGACTCTGCAGAGATACTGCCTCTACAGAGCAGAGTAATGTGTACATTCTCAAATCTTCTTATTTGGCCTCATTCTATTTATCTGCATTTTCAGTGTTTAAAAATAAAATGAGGAAGAGGAGGGAGAAGAGGAGGAAGAAGAGAAGGAGGGGACAGGGCATGCAGCTCAGGGGTAGAGCACTTGCCTAATATTTACAAGACTGGATTCTACCTCAATACTGGTAACACAGCAAACAGATGAAAAATATTCAAATGGAAAAGAGAAATAAATTCAGGGTGGTGGGGATGAGGTTCAATTAGGAGAGTGCTTTCTTAGTACACAAGAAGCCCTGGGTGGGATTCCCCCAGCACCTCTTACAGGAAGGACCTAGGGCATGACTGCAGTCTTAGCATGTGTGAAGTAGGAGCAGGAGGATTCAGGCTAAGGTCAGCCTCTGCTACAAAGGGAAGTCCAGGCCAGCCTCAAAGGACAAGAAGAAAACAAATGAGAAGAGAGAAGGAGGAGTAAGAGGAGGAGAAGGGAAGAAGGAGGGGAGGAAGGACAGGGGAAGGAAGAGGAGGAACGGGGAGAAAGGGAAGGAAGACAGGACGAGTCCTGTGTAGATCTGGGTGGTAGATTCTAAGTCAAACCCTAAGACCAGGATGCCACCAGGCACTCTCTTCATGAAGTAACAACCTCGAATGAATTCCAAAACACTCTGACTCTTAATAAAAACCAAAGACAGAAGAGACTGGAAAAGAAAGGGTGGACATAGGGCAGGGAGATTAAGTATGGAGCCCAATAAAATCCCAGGAGATGCCATTGTTACCGTGTGAGTGAGCTGCTGCAGCCACTTTATTCCCACAGTAACAGGAGATTTGTCCCGCCTTGGCTAGTTTCCTGTGACATGTCTACTCTATCCTGTGAATGGGGACTCATTTTGGGTCTGAATCAGAAAGAATCGAAATAAAAGAGATTATGTCTTTCAGATCCATGCTATCATTCAGCAATGTGGGTGTTTTCCTTTGCTTGCCAGAATCCTTAAAGGCAGGTATCAAAATATTTGCTTCACCTTTTCTGGAAACTTAATGAAGGTTCTACTTGTTTTTGTAGGCAGGGCACTATTATTGCAGCATGCCTGCAGAAACGGTGCCAGTTTAAATACCCAGGTGTCTCACATCTAACCAGATGTAGGAGTGGTTCTCTGAGCCTTTTTATATTACAGACAGGAAATCTGTGTGAAAAGAGCCTCATCAACTAGTAACAGGTTTGTGGTGTTTGTAGCAACGACACAACTGTTAGGTCCAAAGGGAACCCCCAAACTATCCAAAATGGCAGTGCCACTGACTGTGTCCCAGAATGGCACTGGGCTCATCTCAGGCTGAATTCTGACAGGGTAAACAGAAGGATTGCTGGAAGGGATAGAAGCGCCTCCATTCAGCATTCCTCAGGAACCTGTGAAACACGTTTCCATCTGTCAGGAAGAGTTAAATGCTTCTTATCTCTCCCTGAAGGCTTCCATGCAAATGGTTCTCCATTAGCATATACATGTAATAGGCACGAAAGCAACACAGGACCTCCAGGCTCCTTAGGGCCATATCAACACTAATAGCGTACACCTGCGATGGATATGAAAGCCACCAGGCTCTTTTGACCTGTACACTTTCTCCTCCCCTCTACCATAAACTTCTGCTTGCTCCAGATTCCAAGCCCTCCCTACACACCTTTCTCTTTAAAAACAGCAAATCCTGCCCACCCTCCAACCCCTAACGGAGAGCCTTGGCAGCTTTCGACTCTCTAAAATGTCTATGGCTAGTCTCTATTGCCTGGAGAGATGGCCACATGGGAGATTCACATTTACAATAACCTGCCTGAGAGTGATCCAGTTCAGTGGTTACACTGTGCCCCACTTACAATAACCAAGCAAGGTGGTTAATCTATCAGAGGTCTGTGTCGAGCCAAACAGGATGAACACAGCCCTACCACATATAGCTGAGGAAGATGGTCCCACGCATACTAAAATTAAATTTCTGAGGCAGCTGCTAAAGTTCATAGAGGTGCCTTATTTCCATTTCCTGGTCAGTATATCCTAAATGAGGGGACAGTGCCGAATTGTCACCCTCAGCAGCCTGAGAACTTCTAATCTTTTAGAGACTTCAACTCAGGCCAAGCCAGGATTCCTATACCAGAAAAAAATTTCAGACATAACTGGCTTGAAGCAGGGTTGGAAATTATATTAAATGTTTTTCAACATAGGCTTGAAGTGTTCAAAAAGACAAGTGCCCAGGAAGAAACATGTACTGGGTGTATGCTACCCAGGAGAGAGTGATGGCTTATTGTCCCAGCCTTATGTATCATTTTGGTGGCTCTTAGGTTACATTTCAAAAGTTTGCCAAGAAACTGTTCTTTTTCCTTCTCTTTCTTCCCCTCCCCTCACTCTGAGAATATAGGGTGGTCCCAAAGATGTCTTAGAGGAGATTATGATCCAAAAAAGCAAAAATTGGAAGCCACTAAGATTGCCCAAGGGAGATCCAGTGTGGTGACAAACACCTTCAAAACCAGCACTTGAGAGGCAGAGGCAGGGGGATCTCTGATTTCAAAGCCAGCCTGGCCTACACAGTGAGTTCCAGGACAGCCAGGGCTATAAAGAGAAACCCTGTCTCAAAAAACAAAGCAAAGCAAAACAAAACAAAACAAAACAAAACAAAACAAAACAAAACAAAAACAAAAAAGAAGAAGAAAGAAAAGGAAAGGAAAGGAAAGGAAAGGAAAGGAAAGGAAAGGAAAGGAAAGAGAAAGAAAGAAAGAAAGAAAATCCTGGCTATGGTGGTACATGCCTTTAATCCCAGCACTTGGGAGGCAGAAGCAGGTGGATTTCAAGGCCAGCCTGGTCTACAAAGTGAGTTCCAGGACAGCCAGGGCTATACAGAGAAAACCTGTCTCAAAAAAAGAAGAAGAAGAAGAAGAAGAAGAAGAAGAAGAAGAAGAAGAAGAAGAAGAAGGAGAAGAAGAAGAAGAAGAAGAAGAAAGGAAAGAAATATACTGGGAAAGTGAAGGTAACATGATTGATCAGGGGACAGGAATCCTTATCAAGGTATCTAGTTGAAGCCACTTGCCAGCAGAAAAGCAAGAATTCCAGAAAAGTTAGCAACTTCTTAGCCCCTTCTCCCTGCCCAACCATAAACCTATTTGTTCTACAGATCTCACGAGAAAAACTGTTATAAGGACAGGACATGTTCTAAGGCCTTCCAGCCACTCTACTAGCTTCTGGTTTGACTTTATCTGTGTAATTCCATCTGAGGCACCTCGACAGCTACCCTATAAAGTCGCTTATCAAAGGAAAGATGGAAGGCTGGAGAGGTGGCTCAGCAGTTAAGAGCACTGACTATATATCTCCAGAAGACTCAAACTCAATACCCAGCACGCACACGGGAGCTTACAACAACTGTCTGTAACTCCAGTTCTAAGGGATCCTACACCCTCCCAAGGACATATATACAGGCAAACACACCAATGAGCGTAAAATAAAAATAAATAAGTCATTTTTAAAAAGAAGGAAAGAAAGACAGGTCCAGAGAGAGGAAGGAGTTGGTGGTTCAGAGCACTTGCTTTTCTTGCAGAGGACCCTGGCTCAGTTCCAGCGCGCACAGGGCAGCTCGAAACCACCCACAACCCCAGCTACAGATCCAGGGTTCCAGTGCCTTTTCTGTCTCCCTTAGGTACCTGTAGGAGACCAGACTGTGGGAAACCAGACCTTCAACAGCTCCCACCCTGAGAATCAATTGACCCTTTGTTGGGAGCCAAGCCACCCCTCCTTCACACAAGGCTGATCAGCTGATCATGAGAACCAACTGACCCTTGTCCTGGCCAGACACCTGGGGCTGTTTGGGTGGATCCAGCATCCAAAGATAAGCCACAAAATGTTTCAAGCCTGCACTCAGCATCTGCCCCAGATGTTGGTCCCTCTCTCTGTGCTTTGATCATTCCCCCTCAGCCCCTCCCTATTTCCTCTCACTGTGTGCTTATAATCAGGCTTTCAGCTTCCATTAAAGTAGACCTTGACAACCCTTTGCTTGGTCTTGCTCCCTTTTCTCACCCGTTTCTCTTTCAGGCTTGGTCCCCTTTGATCCCCTGAATAACTAGGCCCCGCGGGTTGGGATAGGTACCTAACACACACACACACACACACACACACACACACACACATCCACGTACACTCGCACACATACCATCTCATTGTACCTGCCTCTGGTGTACCTACCAATGCATTTTAAACTTGCTTTGATTTATGACTTTCTATAAAAACCCTATAAAACTGTTCCCATGTTGGGACACTGAATTTGGGGGAACATAAATCTGTGTTCCCTGGCCATTTTCATTCAAATCGGTTCTAGCATAAATTATTACTTACTCCCTGTAAGATGAGAGTTGTAGTTTTTATGTCAACAACTTCTATCCTTATGAACTGAGCAATGATCAGACTCGTGGCCTTTCCATTAGGAGACAGCCATTATTGGACTAGCTGGACCACATTCTGTAAACCATCCTTAAAAAAATCTTTTATAACAGATTAATATAAACAGATTAATTTTATCATTTATGTTCCTCTGAACCCTCACTAATACTACTTTCTCCACCTCCTCCTTTTAAATAATGTATCAAATCCAATTAGTGTGTCTCTCTGTGCATGGGTATGGGGGCATCTACACAAGTGAATGTAAGCAACCTACTAGTATCTATATTCCGGAAGAAAAGTTACTTCTCTGCTAGAAGCTGATAAGTTATCTCTCTGCTGGTGAAACAAGCCAATGTAAACCAGATTAGAGTCTATTAAATGCAGGCCTATTGGAAATCTGCTGTTGGGCAAGTTCACTGACCCTAAGGACCTAGGCCAGGGAAGTTACCATGGGGAGGGGGTGGGGAACAGGGTAGAGAGAAAGCATGTGCAGAGAGAAAAAGAGGAGAGAAAAGAGAAGGGCGGCAGACCAAAATGTCTGAATTATATAAGGGAGAGTCTCTGAAGAAGGGCAGCCCAGCTCCTGGGCTGGAAAGTTCAGGGTTGGGGCTTTATGCTAAGTAGGGACTGAAGGATACTGGGAGAACATGGGGGTCAGGTCTCCTTTGATACTTAAATATGCACCTCAGCTCCTTGTCCTGGGGTCTGAAACCAACCAGAAACCATTAACTGCGACTGGCTAATAGAGTGAAGCCTCAGAAGTTCCTCCCTGTTCTGTCTTGGAATGGCTTGAACTCGTGCAGGTAGCCATAGATGCTGTGAGCCCAGGAATGCCACAGCCAGATGGTGTCATGTTCAGAAGACAGTAATTACAACACTCCTCCCCATTCACTGGCTCCTAACATCCTCCTGCTTTTCTTGGGGAAAAGCCTGCTATGTAAAAAGGGGATTTGGTTTGGTTTGGTTTGGTTTGGTTTGGTTTGGTTTGGTTTGGTTTGGTTTGGTTTGGTTTTTGGTTTTTGAGACAGGGTTTCTCTGTATAGCCCTAGCTGTCCTGGAATTCACTTTGTAGACCAGGCTGACCTTGAACGCATAAATCTGCCTGCCTCTGCCTCCCAAGTGCTGGCATTAAAGGCGTGTGCCATCACGCCTGGCAAAAAGGGACTTTTGAAACACAATCTAACCTTCGGTTTTGCATGAAGCAGAGCACCAGCATCTCCCCTGCATACAAGCATTGGGATGTGTGCCTCACACTGATGATAAAGAAGGAAGGCGGTGTTTACAGAGACACCCACTTTAAGCTGACAGTAACAGACGTAACATGGTTTTCCTTTGCAAGTGTTGCAAAAGCATGCTTGTTTGGTCTACAAAACTGTCCACTGTATGTAGAGTGCTGTGGAAAACACTCTGAAAAGCTAATTGCCTGAATGAGTAAACTTACTTTTTAAAGACTTGGTTTGCCAGGCAGTGGTGGCGCACGCCTTTAATCCCAGCATTTGGGAGGCAGAGGCAGGCGGATTTCTGAGTTGGAGGCCAGCCTGGTCTACAGTGAGTTCCAGTACAGCCAGGGCTACACAGAGAAATTCTGTCTCGAAAAAAAATATGTGATTAAGTTCGAGGCCAACCTGGTCTACAAGGTGAGTTCCAGGATAGCCAGGGCTACACAGAGAAACCCTGTCTTGAAAAAAAAAATGTAATTAAAATTTACTTCCAAGCCAGTCAAGCAGTTGTGGAACACGCTTTTAATCCCAGCATTTGGGAGGTAGAGGCAGGTGGATTTCTAAGTTTGAGGCCAGCCTGGTCTACAGAGTGAGTTCCAGAACAGCCAGGGCTATACAGAGAAACCCTGTCTGGAAAGTGCCCCCCCCCCAACAAAACAAACAAACAAAAATGCCTCCAAGGAACATATTTGTGCAGACTGCAATATAAATGATACCTCATATTTAGTCTTGGTGTGGGACAGTAGGAAGTGGTGTCGGAAGTAGAAATTTCATGTCCTACCTAAAGTGGCAGCTGCCTCTTTATACCTGAATCCCTCTGTGGTCTGGTCCAAGATTGCAGTTACCTGTTTACCAAGAGGAGTAAGCAGAAGCTGGGCGTGGCCGTGGCGATGCTGATGTGGAAGAAACCTGGAAGTAACAATGTAGAAGGAACTCAACGTGACAAAGGATTTGCTTAGGAGACATGAAGTCACACAAAGAAGAATTTAGCTAAAGAAGCGCTGCCTCCAAAAACGTCCCCAACATAAGTAATCTGCTAACCAGGTAGGTCTGTGATAGCCAAGCAAACTTTGGGATGCTAGAAAGTGAATGTTTACTTGCTGAATTGACCAGCCATTTGGCTTCATTCTCATGACAAAGGAGGAAACCCTGACTTACAATAAGCCATTAGGTTCATCTTCATTTCAAAGAACATACCTCTAACCAGAACCACTCAGGGTGGCTTTCCAGGGTCACAACCAGCTTACTTCCTGGCCTACCATAAAGTCCCCAGTTCTCTTCTCCAGACAGTATAAATTCTGCTAAGTAGACCAGATAGATGACTCTGGGTAACAACCATTTGAAAAAAACAACACCAGTCTACTTAAAATAACTCTGGCAGTATCTTTCTTTGCTGTGTGGATCTCCCAACTGCCTAAGTGGCCAGACTTGCAGTCTCCTGTCTCTGTCAAATTGTTCAAAGTGTAAGCTGGGGCCAGGCCCAAAAGGAGTCAAGGATGACTGCCCACACAGAACGAGTAAAACCTAGGGCATATGTAAGTTAGTGAAATCTTATATTCATGGCTGGCTCCTCTTTGAGAATTAGTCAGGGCTGCACTTGAATTATTATGAAAGAACATTTTCTTTATTAATTCTTAAGTGTGTAAGGTTCTTTTCATTGAAAAGGCATAATTATTTCTGTAGCAATGTGTACCTATAATACTAGCGTTGAGGAGACTGAGGCACTGAGGCCGGTAGATCTTGAGTTGGAGGTAGATCTGGACTATGTAGGCCTGTTTGAGCTTCACAGTGACTTCCTAACTTAAAAACAGAGGGAGAGTAGGAAGGAGAAGGAAGGGTGTGTGTATGTGTTGGTGTGTCTGTAAAACACACTCATAAACCCACAGAAGTTATGATAACCTTCACAAGATGATATTGGAAAACTGCTAAGGTTGAAAAAAGCTGCTAAGGTTGAAGTTCTATTACCAGAAGTCCTGAGCTTGGTGCAAAATGGCAGACTCCCTTTGTCAGCTGGGCCTTCCCTTCTCTACCTAGGAAATCCCAGACCCCAACACCTATCTGAGGACACCTGAAAACTATCATGGAGCCCTGCACCTGAGATTCTTGGAATGGCTCCCCATTCGGTACCTTAGCCTTCAACCAAGGGCATTTGCCCACCCCTCCCCCCAAAACTATGCAACCCTTAGTTCACCCGGGATACAAGATCACCCCAAATAAATATGTACAAGCTAAGATGGTCTCAGAGAACTATTTTATTGAAGATAGTCAGAGAAAGTCTTCACTTAAAAGCTGTAATACTAAGATCCCAGGAGAAGGCCTTCTTCCCGCCCTCCCAGCCCCCTTCACTCCCAGATAAATGGGAATCCTGCAGAACTCCATGGTTTCAGGCTCTGCTTCAGCCTTCCAGCCTGGTGTGCACAGGCTTCCAGACACCTGAAGAGGAGGAAGGAGAGGAGCAGAGGAAGAGGAACCACAGCTGGACCCCCAAACATATACCATGGATGAAGCCAGTCAAAATTCCAGCATAGGGGGACTTATGATGTCCACCCATAGATGAGGAACTCTTAGTAATTGATGTCTGCTGGAAGAAAAGGGGGTTATTTTTCTTGATGGCTATGCCTGATTACACATGCTGTAGTAGATGGCCCACAGGCAGGCAGAACTAATTTAACTTAGTGAGTTTACTAAAAACAAACACAAGCTGGGGGCGGGGGGGGGGGGATGGTGCACTTTAAATTCAGCACTTGGGAAGTAGATGCAAGCGAATCTCCCTGAGTTCCAGGCCAGCCAGTGTTAGCAATCGTTCTATGCTCTACCCAACAGTTGCCTGGGTAGGCCTGACCTCCAATAAAAGGGGTTGTTTGGCCCCTCCTCACCCTCTTACTCTCTTACTCTCTATGCCTCTTCTCTCTGCCTCTTTTCCCTCCCTGTCCCCTCCCTGCCTCTCTCCAGGTGTCCCTGGCTGACCTGACCTGACCTGACCTCTCCTCCCCTCCCCTCCTCTCCCCTCTCCTCCCCTTCTCCTCCTCCCCTCCCCTCCCCTCCCCTCCCCTCCCCTCCCCTCCCCTCCCCTCCCCTCCTCTTCCCTCCCCTCTCCTCTCCTCTCCCCTCCCCTCTCCTCTCCTCTCCTCTCCTCTCCTTTTTCTCCTCTCCTCTCTCCAGCCTTCCACTCCCCTTTCCATGCACTAAATAAACTATAACCTTTGTATGGCTGGTACCTCTGGGGGAAGGGATGTTTCAGCATGGGCCCGCCGAGGCGAGGCACCCCTCTCACCTCACCATACCTGGCATGCGCTCTCTCTCTCTCTCTCTCTCTCTCTCTCTAAAACACAACAGCCAGGGTTAAATAGTTAGACTGTGTCTCAAACAAACAAACAGCATACATACATATACATGTACATACGTGAGACTGTCAAAGAATAAATAAAAAATATTTTTGAAAAAAGGAAGCTATAACAGAAATAAAGGTTATGGTTGAGCCATTAGTTGAGGAGAAATAGTTGGAAGAGCTGGTATCAGGCCTGTGTCAAGATCAAATCTGATAAATACCCTTAACATTTAAAGAGAAAAAGGAAAATCTTTCTCAGTGACCCACAGAGCCCTCTTGCTTTGAAATGTAATCACCACAGAAGGTAATCTATTACCCAGTTTCTGTGGGCGCCCTGCTCTAAGTTACAAACCCAACTCTTGTTACCAAAAAATAAATTTTAAAAGGAAATAAATGGTTTATTTCTTGTGAGTACAGCTAACAGATTATCGGCTACCAATAACCAGATTAACTTGGCCTGCTTATAAAGTCCTGTCTTGTCAGGACCTGGTGTTTGTAAGACTGTTTATGCAATACTGAAGCAGTTTTTTCCCCTCTCCACTTTGTGAACAGGATGGAGGGTGACAGAAGATTGCTTGTATGTAACGATAGTTTTTTCAGTGCCTGCTACCAAGGTTTTCTAGGTTTGGGCCTTCTGCTCCAAGGTAAAAATTGCTCTGAGCATTAATACCCAATACAAAGGTGGCAATTCTGAGTCAGACTTTCCCACGGCTCCCAGAGACTGTTGCATGTACATTCCCAGCTCACCTGCAGCACGCAGGAGTGCAGGCTAGAACAAGCTAGCCTCACCTAGGCTCCTTCTGGATATTTTAGTGCAGGCTCCACCAGCAGCAGCATTTTAGGCGGTAACAATTTCCTTTTGTCTTACTTTCTAAATCTGTAAAACATTCCTAGCTTGCTTGCAGTTTGCAGAGGGAGTGCAGGACTGAAGGAGGTAGCCTGACACCAGCTCCTAAAACTGGTCTTAGCATAGCACTTGGCAGAGTTGAGTTTCAGGAGCTGTAATTGGTATTATTTAGCAAGGCACAAAAGTTCTGAGATACACAGCAAAGTTCATATCCCTAAAGAAACTTTCACTCCAATACGGATTTTCTTTTTTTTGGTTTTTTCGAGACAGGGTTTCTCTGTGTAGCCCTGGCTGTCCTGGAACTCACTTTGTAGACCAGGCTGGCCTCGAACTCAGAAATCCGCCTGCCTCTGCCTCCCGAGTGCTGGGATTAAAGGCGTGCGCCACCACGCCCGGCCTCCAATACAGATTTTCATAGCACCATCTGACCCTATCTGGGCAGAAACTAAATTTTAAATAGAAAAATGGGCAGGTATTTTAAACGAGGGAATTGTATCACTTCCCCAAGTGAACATGTTCCTAGAGTTAACCATCCCTGCACAGTTTAAATCTCCTTCTGAGCTACATTAACATGAAACAAATTCAACAAATTTTATCCAAAGAACGTGGGGGATTGCACCAGTTTTGAGGCCTCCATTCCTATCCTGGAAACCATAGCTCATGTCTTGAGGCACGCCCCAGGCTTTTCTCCCATCTAGAACACTTGTGGGAAGGGAGCTTTGTGCAGTTGTGATAGTAAACATTCCACACTCTAGAGACCGACATACAACTCTCTCTGCTGAGCTCAGGCTGGGCCACTGGCTTTGTTCTCCGCACACATAAATATAAGTTTTGGAGGCCATCTTGGAAACAGGAGAACTCTGGGCGCCTCAGCAGGGGGGCTGACCGTAACTAAGCAACGGAGGCGCACCCAGTGCCGCGCAGCCGCAGAGCGCCGCGCACGAACGCCCCGCTGCGTGGGCGGAACTGATGGGGGAGGGCGGCGGCGGAAAATTACCTTAGGTTCTTCTTAAAGGCACAGAGGCCTTACCTGCTAAAGGTCCAATCGCCAGCCGATCTAGGGTGCATGTTTTACAAAGCCTATTTGTAATGCAGTCGACCTTATATTTCTCTGTGAATACGAATTTTATTTATCTTCTCAGAGAAATAGAATCCAATCCCAAATTAACTTCCCCGTGTAAACTTCAGTCACTAAGTAAGCAAATAGTGGAATAAACAGGCTTCTTCAAAATCAAGTTAACGGGCATGGGGAGGGGAGAGCAAATCAAACAAAACAGCCACCAAATTAACCCTAAAATGTCGAATGGCGAAGAAAGAGAGCTAATGAAGTCAGGAAGGGGATGAAGTGAGCACCCAGGAATAAAGTCACGACTGTGTAGCAGCTTTAAAAATGTACAGATTCTGAAGCAAGGAAAATTTATTCTTGACAGATGGATTGGCAGATTATAGTATATACTAAAAATTAACAGAAAAACAAGATGTCTGTTAAGTAAAGCGGGATCAGAAAACTCTCCGCATAGGTCACTTTTTTACAGCAAATAAAACCATAAGACTTTTTGCTCTTCTTTTTAGAAAAAGAAATGCAGTTTTTAAAAGTGTTTGGTGGCACACGGGTGCTGATGGCGGTGCAGTTATACCACAGTACGCTTGTGGAGGTCGGAGGACCTTGCAGGGAGTTTGTTCTCCCATGTATGTTCGGAGGATTGAATTCAGGTCTTCAGACTTAGCAATAATCACTTTTACCCTCCGAGCCTTATCTCCAGCCTCCACCTCGCTTCTTATCAAAGACATTTCCTTCGATCTAGCAGTTTCTATGATTTACAAGTTAAGGAATAATTCATAATGGTCCTACTTATGTGAAAGAATAAACGCAGGGTCTGGTTCAATGGAAATCTGCAGGGGATAATGTGCTGCTCTGCAAGTCTCTACAATTAATCTCCTTACTAAAAGCCTTCCTTGAAAACAACAACAAAACAAAACAAAACAAAACAAACAACGGAAGAAAAAGAAGAAGAAAAGAAAAGAAAAGTAGGAAAGAAAAGAAAAGGAAAAGGAAAAAAACGTGTCCTCTCTGAAATAAAGCCATTCCCACATTCCGAATCTCCATTTCCAACGACAGAAGATCTTTTGCACTCCTCAGATGGTTTGCTTGTTATAAATGATTTCTCTTCCAAACTGCCATTAGGTGTACCCTAATAAACAGCACCATACATCCTCGGAAGCACCTGGGGCTCTCACCACAAATGGGGGGATGTTCCAGTCCTATCACGGCCCTAACAAACCAATTGTCAATCCCAGAATCGACCATTTCTTCCCATGCTTCTCAGCCATTTTAAACCTAATTTTCACATCTACTTTAAATCCCTACAAATCTTCCCCCTTGTCCCTACTGTAAAGTCTTTACAATGTCAATGTTTACTTAGTAATTTGTAAAGGGTACCGTGTTCCTTTCAGAATATGGAACCGTGTGATCTTGATACTAAGAAAATGTTTTGCAATGGTTTAGTGTGCAGCTTGTTAAGTTTCAATTTGGCTATTAAAGAAAGGACCACACTAACTTTCTAGAAGCACAGGGAGATAAGTCCTTTAGATTAACAAAACAAAACAAAACAAAAAACCAAAACTGTGTGGTGCAGAAGAGGTGCCACCACCACCTTGAGGGGAAAGATTTAATGTCTAAGAACTGTGTCTTGGAAATAAAAATACACACACTTGCAGCTGGTGGGGCCATGTCCTTAATTGCCTTCATGTTTCATTACCACAGCTAAAGAACAGAAGCCTTGGGGGGGGGGGGGTATGGGGGACTTTTGGGATAGCATTTGAAATGTAAATGAAGAAAATACCTAATTTTTACAAAAAAAAAAAAAAAAAAAAAAAAAGGGAACAGAAGTCTGAAACGGCTGCTTTGTAGCCGAGACGGTGTTTCTAACGCTTGCAGAAAGTATGGTGTGGGATGACAGATGATGCCGGCTAGACAAGGCAAGTTCTCATGTCCTTACCACCTTTCTTCCAGAGGTCTGTTTTCTAGCACAGACTGTTCTGTATAATTCCTAGTAATCTAGGATAGTCCCCAGAATAAACAGAGAGAAAGGCCAAGAGGAGAGCAACTAGAACACAGAGAACAGAGACAGAATGTAGATGGAAAGTCACCAGACTCCTCCCTCTTAAATTCTCTATATAAAGTGGGTCAAATTACTAAGAGATCAAATTATGATAAATTAGAATCCAATTCTCTTTAAGCCATAATGAAATGATTTTTAAAATTTTATCTATTTTATGTGCATGAGTATCTTGCCTGCATGTCTTTATACCATGTGTCTGCTTGGTGCCTGAAAACTTAAGAAGACATGGTGAATGCTCTGGGGCTGGAGTTAGGGAATTGTAAATCACTATGTAAAAACTGGGAACTGAAAAAAAAAAAAAATGGCGGGCAGTGGTGGCGCACGTCTTTAATCCCAGCACTTGAGAGGCAGAAGCAGGTGGATTTCTTAGTTTGAGGCCAGCTTGGTCTACAAAAAAAAAAAAAAGAAAGCTGGGAACTGAACCTGGGTCCTCTGCAACAGCAATAAGTTCTCTTAACCACTGAGTCATCTTTCTAGATCCTGAAAAAAGATTTTTTGTTCTTAAGAAAAGCAAAATGTAAGCCGGGCGTGGTGGCGCACGCCTTTAATCCCAGCACTCGGGAGGCAGAGGCAGGCGGATTTCTGAGTTCGAGGCCAGCCTGGTCTACAAAGTGAGTTCCAGGACAACCAGGGCTATACAGAGAAACCCTGTCTCGAACCCCCCCCCCCCCCCAAAGAAAAGCAAAATGTTTAAACATTTGTTAAAAGGTTTTAGTAGTTTTTGCATGGTGGCAAATGACTATAATCCCTGCATTTGGGAGGCAGAGACTGTTCTGCAAATTTGAGGCCAAATAGATCAACTTAGTGAGTTACAGGTTAGTCAAGACTACAGAATGAAACCCTGTCTCAAAACACAAAACAGCAAAAATTTAGCAGATACAGTCAGGTGCCTTGAGTTGTCCATATTTAATAAAAAGAAAATAAAGTATACTGTTTAGAAAATTCTAAGAATTAGTGCGTCATGAAAAAAATCAAAAAACAAAAATCAGCCAGGCAGTGGTGGCACACACCTTTAATCCCAGCACTTGGGAGTCAGAGGCAGGCGGATTTCTGAGTTCCAGGCCAGCCTGGTCTACAGAGTGAGTTCCAGGACAGCCAGGGCTACACAGAGAAACCCTGTCTCGAAAAACAAAACAAAACAAAAAACTAAAACTAAAAAAAAAAAAAAAAAAAAAAAAAAAGAATTACTGCGTCAGAATGTAGGAAGTCAATGTATTGTCATAACCATCAGTAAAATATTTTGCTTATTGTAATGGTTATAGTTATCAGCTTGGCAGGTAGTCCTATCGGCACACCAGTAAGGAATTGTTTAGATTTTAGCCAGCCTGTGGTCACGATTGTGAGTGATGATCTTGATTAGATGAATTTTAGGTGGGAAGACTCTGTGGGAATGTGGGCAGCACCATTCTTTACGCTTGGTTCCTGAAGACCCAAAAACTGGAATATGGACCATCTGGTAAATGCATTGTAGCAAAAATCTTAATAGCCATGGAAATAAAGATGGAAGGAAAGAATCCACCTCCAGAGTTGTCTTTTGATGTCCAGAAGTTTCCAGAAATGGTACATCCACCTGCACATATAACACACACATACACACATAACAAATACATACATACATACATACATACATACATACATACATACATACATGCAAAAATGAAAGTTAGCTAGGCACAAGTGTCCATTGTCCTCTTCTTAACCTTGGATGCATTCTGAGAAGCTATTTCAAACTCAGGCTGCTTGCCTTCCTTTCTTCAAAGGACTGTATCTTGAATGGTGAGTAAAAATAACCCTTTTATACTTTACTTTGTGGGAGCATTGTATCACAGCAACAGAGAAGGCAACTAACTCCTAACACACACATTGAATTCCTGATACACTGGGGGCAAGATTTAAAATGTGCCTAGGGTGGTAGTTACTTTTCTTTTTCTTTCTTTCTTTCTTTCTTTCTTTCTTTCTTTCTTTCTTTCTTTCTTTCTTTCTCTCTTCTTGGTTTTTCGAGACAGGGTTTCTCTGTGTAGCCCTGGCTGTCCTGGAACTCACTTTGTAGACCAGGCTGACCTCGAACTCAGAAATCCACCCGCCTCTGCCTCCCGAGTGCTGGGATTAAAGGCGTGTGCCACCACCGCCTGGAGGTAGTTATATTTCTATGTCTGTGACAAAACACCATGAACAAGGCAACTTATAGAAGACAGATTTTATTTGGGACTTATAGTTCCAGAGGATTAAGGTCCATAATGAGAGCCAATTGACATCCTGGGGTAGACCGGGATGCTACTGCTAGAAGCTGAAAGGTGAGAACTCTCACAGCTTGAACTACAAGCAAGAAGCAAAGAGAAAACTAGGAATGGCTTGTGGCTTTTGAACCCTCAAACCTGTTCTGAGTGACAGACCTCCCCCATCAGTGGTACCTCTCCTAAACACACCCCAACAGTGCCACTAACTAGGGAACAAGTGTTCAACCATTCAAGCCTATGAGGCACATTCTCATTTAGATCACCACAGCTAGTGTTTGAGATTCACTCACATGAAAACCCACTACTTCTTTTGTTTACCTGAAATCCAAATTTACCTGAGTAAGGTGTGTTAAAAAAAAAAAAAAGTAAGTGTATGCTTGTCTGATTGTATGTATGTACACCATACTATGTAGGCATCGAATTATCTGGATAAATGGATTCAAAGAGTTGTGAGCTGACATGTGGTTGCTGGGAATCAAACCTGGGTCCTCTAGAGGAGATTAAGTGCTCTTAACCTCTGAGCCATCTCTCTTTAGCCCAGTGTGTCTTGTTTTTATTTTCTAAATTCAGCAGTTTTAACCTGAAGGTTTCTGGAAGGCAGGGGTGATTAGATCTCTCTGTGTTAGACCGACAACCACCAACAAGCTCTCAGTTCAAGACGTACATATGACACTCAGCATACAGTTGAGTCACTCTGACAGGTCACCGAGGACTTCTATGAATGGTTAGAATTAGTTTGTCCTTGTGCCCATCCACCGCGCAGCAAATATTTATAAAGTGTCTGTTATGTGCAAGACATACAGGCTGGGAGGAGCGTGCTGTATCGAAAAACAAAACAAAACAAAACAAAAATTATTTACAGGTGTATTTAATGTATATGAGTGTTTTGCCTGCCTGCATATATGTATTTGCAGTATAAGCACTAGAGTTACAGCTGTTTGTAAAACAGCCATGTGGAGCTGGAAACATGACTGGTTATTGTGATCTAAGTTCACTTCTCAGGACTCACGTGTGACTCACAACCATCTATAACTCAGTTCAGACAGATCCAACACCCTCCTTTGACCTCCACAGGCACTAGGCACACACGTGGCACATATATTATACCATGCAGGCAAAACACACAAATGCATAAAATTTCTTAAAAACTATAAACAAGCCAGGCGTGATGCCACACACCTTTAGTCTTATTCCTCTGGAGGCAGAGGCAGGTGGATCGCTGCAAGTTTGTGGACCAGCCTGCTCTACAGAGTGAGTTTCAGGACGATCAGGGTTGCACAGAGAAACCTTGTCTTTACAAAAACCAAAACAAAATAAAAAAAAAAAAAAAAAACCAAACCAACCAACCAACCAACCAAAGACAGTGAACCTTGGCAAAAGATCTCAATTCAGATGGTAAGTGCAGATAAGGCTGAAAAATAAATATTGCTGTGCATCTCTGTGGGATCAGATCTTTAAGAAGGTTTTCAGACTTTGAAACTGCAAGTACTATATTGTTCAAGAGGTAAATTTCTGCCCTGGAATACGGCCAACTAAAGGAAAACTATTGTAGAAAAATAATGCTTACCATATGTGTAGATCTAAAAGCTATCCCCCACTCACACACACACACGTGTACCATAAGTATTTAACTCAGGGCCTCACGAATGCTACACAAACCTTTTAGAACCATTACTGGGGATTGAGCCTGGGATTCTATGTTCCTGCTAGGCAATGCCCCACCATTTAGCTAAACTTCCAGCCCTTAAGTAAATAGACTTAACAAACCCAGTTTTGCATCCTTGCGGAATACAGGTTCGTTAGATGATAGATGGTGCCCCATGCTTGTACCCCTTTCGAGGTAGGGGCAGGAATATGGCTGCAATTCAAAGCCACCCTGTCTTACATAAGGAATTTCAGGTCAGACAGAAGGTTGTGAGACATTCATTTAAAACTTGTTGAATGATGGACCAGGGAGATGGCTGAGTTAAACCTTCTGCTGCCAAGTCTGGAGACCTGATCTCCAGAGCTCCCGTGGTGGAAGAAAAGAATCTACTCCTGCTAACTGTCCCCGGGCCTCCACATGCATGCCGTGGTAAGCACATACCTTCCCCCAACACACACTCAAAATAAAATTCATGAGGGGATTGGAGAGATGGCTCAGCAGTTAAGAGCACTGGCTGCTCTTGCAGAGGACCCAGTTTTGATTCCCAGCATCCACATGGTGGTCCACAATCATCTGTAATTCCAGTTCCAGGGGATCCAATGACCTCTTCTGATTCCTGCAAGCACTATGCAGACACACATATGCAAGCAAAAACATTCATATACATAAAATAAATAAATAAACCTTATTTAAAAAAATGAATGACAAGGGCTGGAGAGATGGTTCAGTGGTTAAGAGCACTGACTGCTCTTTCAGAGGACCTGGGTTCAATTCCCAGGACCCATATGACAGCTCACAACTGTCTATGATGCCAGGGGATTCTACACCCTAATGTAGACATGAGAGAGAGAGAGAGAGAGAGAGAGAGAGAGAGAGAGCAAGCAAGCAAGCAAGCAAGCTAGGCAGTGGTCACAGTATGAGAAGCAGAGGCTGGCAAATCTCTAAGTTTGATGTTAGCCTGGACTACAGCGTGAGTTCCACGACAGCCAATACAGAGAAAATCCTGTCTCAACAACAACAAAAAATCATTAAAATAATAAAATGGAAAAAATGAACAAATAAATACTCCACCCATTTAAAAAGAGTGATCAGGGGGCTGCAGAGATGGCTCAGAGATTAAGAAGAGTACTGGCTGCTCTTTCAGAGGTCCCAGGTTCAATTCCCAGCACCCACATTGCAGCTCACAACTGTCTATAATACTTGTTCCAGGGACTCTGACTCTCTCACACATGCAAGCAAAACACCAATTTACTTAAAATAAAAATAAAAATAAAAAAATTATAAAATAACTGGTCAGAATTGATATTTTCCAAGGAAAAGAGAGAGCATTGTATTCCCCAAATAGATTTTAAATGACCACATATCGGCTCCTAATTGGTACTTTCTTATTCATGCCTTTGTTTTGTTCTTTGATAGCTCTGTGTTCTCTGAATCATTTTTAGAGCGCAAAGGAGATCTTGGCAAGCACCATAAACATGTGCCTAGTGGGAAAACCTCAGAACTACACAGGTCTTTATCTTTGAAGACAGCCATCTTTCCTGCCCTGTGAACAATAAGACAACTTAACATCATAACTGAAAATTGCTACCGAAATGATGGTAAATGGTGGTTAGAGGCTTTCAGCCTTAAAAACAAAGGAAAGGACTCCATATAGCGAATCCCAGAATTCATTTACACTTTGACAATTTTAGAAAACTGCAAAGCTTATCACTTTTCTCCGCATTGGAAACTGCAGCGGCAAAGACTGTCTTTTATACACATCCATACATAGAAATAAACCATGCAGAGAAATGACAGGAAAAGGAGTCTCCAAGTGGTTTGCAAGGTGACAGTGCACAGTCCTTTCAAAACATTCAGTTTGAAGTTAACATCCCCAGCCGTATTTCTTGGGCACACATCTACATAAAAGGATAACAGTTCACGACTTGCACTTGGTGAAGAAGAGAACAGAATGCACAGGGAAGCATCTCACAGGCGGATAAAGCAAGGTCAGAGCTAAGATTTGGCCTAGGTGAGTGGCTGGCAACACGGTCCAAGAACGGAGTCCTGGGAGGGGAACCCTGAGTGCTTGTGAGAAAACTCCAAGAAAACAGAAAGGTTTGTGACCTCAGTTTCTTCAAAACCACGGAATTGCTCTTGGAATGTGTTTTTCTGTCCGGCCAGGTACAGTGGATAGGAGAGGGTTTACTTCAGAGTATTCACTACCCTGGCTATTGTTTATCTGCCTCTAAGGATTAGCATGCTTTGGCAATGTGCAGCTTGTCTTTGTGATTCTACACTTTACTCAGGCGATTTCTCTTAGCCCTCAGAAGAATAAACTGTCTAATGCTCTGAATAACATTGGCTAGTGCATGAGACTCTAGTCCCTCCCCTTTTTAGGCTTTATTCTCCCAGGTCTTACTGCCTTTAGAGCAGGAAACAATGGGTTAATGATATACTGTAACTAGAAGGTTCTAGATGCAACAGAATTAACTATACCATTTGGAATTAAAATGTTTTAGAGTTTTCAAAAAAAAAAAAGTCAGATACATTGTAAACTGTGTTTTATATAGAAACAATAACAAAAAGTTTCTTTGTGTCTAGTGTGGTGGGTTAAGCCTGCAATCCTAGCACTAGGGAGGCAGAGGCAGGCAGGTTACTGTCAGTTCAAGAACAGCCTGGCCTATATAGGAAAATCTATAGAGGCCAACCGGGGCTTCCCAATGAGACTTTTTTTTTTTTTCCTCAAAATAAACAAAACAAACCCACGAAACCATCAACAAAACACTTTTTTTGACCGAAGTATCCACATCTATTTGAGAAGTGCGTCAGAGTCAGCAAACTGGGCAGGGGATGGATGTAGCTCAGTGTAGAATACTGCCACACACACACAAAAATTAAAGTCAGCATCCATTCATGAAAGAATGGCTAATAGTTAATTATATTTATCTGTTTTAACACTATGTAGATTCTAAAATGTTTAAGAATAAAACAAACATTTTTCTTTAATTGTTATGTGACTAAGTGAGCAGGAGGGGTCAGCAAGAGCGTGGAGGTCAGAGATTATACCGCAGGCAAGTATAAACTTTTCTCCCACCCACGTGTTCTTTGAGATGGAACGCAGGTAAACCGGCTTGCAGCCAGCAAGGACTTTACCAGCGGATCCCTCACCCCTTTAAAGACGGATTCTATAATGAAGCCCAGACTAACCTCCAACTCCTGCATTTCTCCTGCTCTCGCCTCCCAAGTGTCGGTTGGGATTGTGTGTGCATGCCACCAATCCCGACCATAAATCTTGAAGAGTCTTACTAACAAGAAAATTGTACATTTGTACTGTAGTGCAAAATGTCGACAACAAAGCTATATGTGCATCATGTAATCAACGACACAATTTGTCTTACAGTGGTAATTCTTGCGAATGGGATTCTGGGTGATATTTTTCATTATAGTTTTCATGTGTTTTGTTTTGTTTTTATTCAGCATTTGAAATAAAACTTTCTGAGAGACGGGTGATGTGGGGGCCTCAGGATCCTAAGGTCACATTTAGCCACATCTCCTAGCTCCTGAAAAAAAGCATTTTAAAATAAAGGTAGTAAAAGGAGGTAGCAGATTCCACATGCAGTGTTCATCTTCCACAGAAAACTAATCTATGCGGAGGGCTAAAAGTATTTGAGCTATTTCTTGGAAGATGGCATCTTCACATTTTCTTAAATTCCTTTTAAGTTTGTTATAATACTTCATTAAAAAGTCAGAGATACGTTTTATATCAGGAAGTCTGCGCTAATGAAATTCTGGAGACAACATTTTAAAACCCTAGGAACGTTCATGTGTGACAACTGTAAAAAGAGTTGCAGGCGACTGAGTCTGAACCATTCCTATGAAGGAGAAAGCAAGGAAACCCGGAAAAATATAGGAAGTCGGCCATTATGCTGCTGGTCGAGGAACTGCTACAGACAAAGCTGTATTCTTTCCTTAGGCCTAGGAGAGGAAAGATTAGAGCCCTTTGTGTTTCGGAATTCCATTCCTTAACTCTGCGGCCCCTGGCACTAATGGTGACTGGGAGTCGTTACGCAGTGTTTTGGTTCCTCAGAGGGCTCAAGTGCTTTCGGGAATGCCTGCCAATACAATTCACAAGAACACAAAACCTAAGGAGTGGGGTGAAGTAGGTCCCCAAATCCCTTCGTCAAAAATGCACATTTAAGCTTGGGCTCCGCCCACCCCCCAGTCATTGATGTCACTGTCTCACTTGTAGTTTACCACTTAATATCGATGCTGTTTTGATCACGAGCTTGGAGATTTGTCTTAAGCTACTCTCCTCCCTCCCTCCCAACTAACACCGTAATAGTTCCGCATTTTATCCAAAATATTTATTAATTAAACTTCTAAGGTCCTTGGGAGCCAGGTGCTATTTAGAGGGGAGGGGTCTTATTATTTTGAGATAGGCCAAAGGCCTCATAAATCGCAAATATGGGAAAGAATTTGAAACCTATTCTAAAAGGCTTTCAAATCCCAAGGCGACAAATGTCTTATTCTAAATATACCATCACATTCAGAGTAACGTGTGTTAACTTATTTAAAAAGATATAAAACCCAACAAAACCTCACATCTGCGATCCTCAGGCCCATCTAAAATAAATTCCACCGGTCAGGAATGTCTACGGGGTGGGGCAAGTAGAGTTACACGGATTTGGGCAGGAAGGGGAGGCTTCAGGCTTTCGCAGCAATTCCAGGATACTAGACAATTATGCCTAATTTCCTACGTTTTAATACATACAAAACCAGATTTCCCTTTCTTTCTTTTCTTTTTTTTTTTTTTTTTTTTGCTTTTTTTCACAAAAGCCAAACAGACAAGCTTGGATTCTGCCACACTGGCCGCCCCTACAGTGAGGAGGTCCCGAAGCGCCCCGGGGTGGATAGGGGTGGGGTGTGGTCCACCTCCCAGCAGGTTCCATCTCTACCATTGCTGACCCCGGCGGGGTCCACGGTCAGCATTTTTCCTGCTCTTGCTCGCTGTTGGCCTCGCCCTGATCTAATCGCTCCCCTAGGAGGTCGACAACGCTCAGAGGACAAATGCAAAGCGGACAAAGCAAATTAAGGAAAGGCGCCGCGAAGGCCCAAAGGGAGTCCTGGATCCCGGCCAGGGGTCTCGTGATGGGCGCGCTGGCGACCGCACCCTGGGCCTGTCCAAGCGGCCTCCCAAGCTGGCGGAAGCCGGCTACGCCCCGCAGGCTGGGCCCCGACCGGCCCTTCCACTCCGCCCTTCGGGACGCTCCGGGTTCCGAGGGCGCAGGCAAGGCGCCCATCCCCCGCGGCGCCATCTTGTTGTTTTCGTGCATTCCTCCTCCTCCTCCTCCTCGCCCCATCCCCACCCCACCCCACCCCATCCCGGCCACGTGGCGCGCGGCTGCGGAAGAGAAGGCCCCAGCCCAACTTCCGGCCAGACCGGTTCCAGCCGGTTGCGGGACTCAGACGCGCGGCTGCCCCCTGGTGGCCGGACGCGGCGCAGCGGGCCACGCCTTGCCTCCTCCGCCATTTGCTGCGCGGCGCGAGGCACGTCCACACTCTGCCGCCGCCGTCGTCATCCGCCGCCATCCCGAGGGTGCGCGGGTTGCGAGGGGGAGGATGACCCGCGTCAGGCGTGGGAACGCCTCTCTTCCGGAGTGATCAGAAGGTCGCTGCGGCAGAGACGGGCGCTTGGTGTAAAAACTTTACTCGTGCCGCCCGTCTGCCCACCGCAGCCTGTCCTGGGTATTCTGCTTTCTATGTGGATTTCTCGTTAGCGTTTCATTCCAGACTAGCATTTCTCGGGTGTGTGCTGTGGGCGGGGCCCGTGCGGTCTCTTACTTAGACATCCTAGGTGGCTCCCAGGATCACAGTGGTCACACCCGGGGTCACAGACCACTAAGGCGCGGGACGAGGAGCCTGCATCGGAATCTAGGGCAGCGGATGCTTTACTGTGAGGTTCTCTTGGTCAGCATCTTCAGGGACCTCCTTGGAGGTCTCCCCACACTCACCTAAACTGAAAGCTTTGGAGTGAAGGAGACCTGACAGACGTTTAACACGCTCCAAGGGCATTTTGAGACTTACTGAAGACCCTTTATGTACCTGGCAGCCCTTCTAATAATGACGATGCCTTGGGGTGGGGGTGCTAACGCCCGAGCCAGACTTTAATATGGGCAATTCATGTACTTTTCGCCTTGTACTCTCCCTGGCTCACTGCTTTGTCAGAGAGGAAGCTGGTTCCCATTTCCATGGACCGTGCTAGAGTTTTTGAAACAATCCAAATTGTACACGCATTCGCTTGTACGGTATATACATAAAAACGAAGCAAAGGCAACCAAGTTTCAACATGGTTCACCTCCAATAAAGGAGGTAGGTTGCCAGGGCGGACGGGAAAGGTTTGTTTTGTTTTTGTTTTTGTTTTTGTTTTTTTTTTTTGGGTAAGTGTAACTTTCCAACTTGAACTATTTCAGCATTTATTCCAAAGAAAATAAGGAGTTATATTCAGAACGGTGTTAGAGTTAAAACTAGAATCCAATCCAAATGGCTCCAGATTCCCTGCATTCTGTTGACTATAATATAAAAATCTACTTTAGCCGGGCGTGGTGGCGCACGCCTTTAATCCCAGCTCTCAGGAGGCAGAGGCAGGCGGATTTCTGAGTTCCAGGCCAGCATGGTCTACAAAGTGAGTTCCAGGACAGCCCAGGCTACACAGAGAAACCCTGTCTCGAAAAGCTGGGCGGTGGTGGCGCATGCCTTTAATCCCAGCACTTGGGAGGCAGAGGCAGGCGGATTTCTGAGTTTGAGGCCAGCCTGGTCTACAGAGTGAGTTCCAGGACAGCCAGGGCTATACAGAGAAACCCTGTCTTGAAAAACCAAAAAAAAAAAAAAAAAAAAAAAAAAAGAAAAAAGAAAACAAAAATCTACTTTAAACATAAAATGTTCAATAGACTTGTATTTCCAACAATAATAAGATTTATTTAAACATTTAGACTTCTGAACAAACCTCCCCTAACTGTGCTAGTTGTAATAGCACATTGTATGATAAAATAAAAGAAAATGAACCCAAAGCTTTTAATGATAACACTTTGCTCTCTGCCACCCTGTGTCAGGCTGGCCACAAGTTTCAACTCTATAGTAGTCGAAGAGCCCGACCCTGCTTGTCTCTACCTCCTAAATGCTGGGATCATGGGCCTGTGTTACCTCACCTAGCCTTTGTTTTGTTGGTTTTTGTGTTTTAGACAGGGTCTTACTCTGTAATACAGACTGGCCTGGAACTCAGGCCTGGCCTTAGTCTCTAGGTAGCTCCCATGCCTCACCCTCAAAAGTGCTTGAGTTACAGGCGTGAGCCACCATGCCCAATTTAGAAAATAAATTTGTTAATACTGTTGCTGACAGAGACAAGCTGCGGGTGGCATCCAGACTGGCAGCCTCTTGGCCCCCAAGCTGCTAAGTGTGGAATATAGGCATGTGCCACCACATCTGTTTTCTTGCTTTTTCTCTTTCTCTTTCTCTTTTCCTTTTTTTTTTTTTTTTTTTTTTTTTTTTCCCGTCTGTGTAGCCCTATAGCCCTGGCCATCCTCGAACTCACTATGCAGATCAGGCTAGTCTCGAACTCACCTCACCGATGCCCGGCTCTATTTTGCCACTCTTCACGAGGAGTTTGAAAGCAATGCAAGCCGTGTGATTTTGACTATGTTACTTAACCTCTCATGGCTTCAGAAGTTTAAATACTTGCCTCACTGGCTTGTGAGGATGAATTGAGTTAATGTACACGTAGATGGAGCTGAGGATTCAGCCAATAGTGGGTCAAAACTAACGGAAACATGCGTGTACAAACAAGCACAGATTGTTCTCCTTGTCACGGTCCCTAAGCAATATGATTTAACAGCTACTTACACACATACATTTGCATTGTATTAGGTAGTTATAAATAATTTAGAAATGATGTAAGGGGCTGTGGTAGATGTTTATAGGTTGCATTTTATATTAGGAACTGGAGCATCCTTGAATTTTCGTACCCATGGCATGGGTGTGTGTAAGTGTTGAGGTCTGCCCTCCCCCAGCATAGCTGAGGCCATTTTGATCCATGCCTACCAGTCACTGACACACAAAAAAAAGCTTGCCGGGCACTGGTGGCACATGCCTTTAATCTCAGCACTTGGGTGGAAGAGTCAGGCGGATTTCTGAGTTCGAGGCCAGCCTGGTCTACAGAGTGAGTTCCAGGACAGCCAGGGCTACACAGAGAAACCCTGTCTCGAAAAAACTAAAAAAAAAAAAGTATTGTGTTTAGTTGGCCTAAGTCAGGCTGACCACCCGGCACACTGCACATGAACTCATTATAGTTTTTGTGGGTTTTTTTCTTTTTTTTTTTTATTAAAGATTTATTTTATTTTATTTTATTTTATGTATATGAGTACACTGTAGCTGAACAGATGATTGTGAGTCTTCATGAGGTTGGTGGGAATAGAATTTTTAGGATCTCTGCTTGCTCTGGTCAACTGCTCACTCAGTCCCTGCTCACTCCAGCCCAAAGATTTATTTATTATTATACATAAGTACATTGTAGCTGTCTTCAGACACACCAGAAGAGGGCGTCAGATCTCATTACGGGTGGTTGTGAGCCACCATGTGGTTGCTGGGATTTGAACTCAAGACCTCTGAAAGAGCAGTCAAGTGCTCTTACCCGCTGAGTCATCTCCCCAGCCCCCGTGGTTTTTTGTTTGTTTGTTTGTCTGTTAGTTTTGTTTTTGTTTTGTTGTTGTTGTTGTTGTTTGGGTTTTTTTTTTTTTGGTTTTTCAAGACAGGGTTTCTCTGTATAGCCCTGGCTGTCCTGGAACTCACTCTGTAGATCAGGCTGGCCTCAAACTCAGAAATCCACCTGCCTCTGCCTCCCAAGTGTGTGCCACCACACCGGGCTGTTTTTGTTTTTTGTTTTTTTTTGTTTTTCTTTTTTTCTTAATAAGCTGGCCCTGAGACGTGTTTGAGGTCCAGCCTCAGCTCCCAAGTGTAGGCTGTGATCCTGAGTGATCAGTCTTGTGATGTGTGTCCAATGAACCAACCCCATTTAACTGAGACCAGAGTCTGAGTGGTTTCTGTGGCAATTCCTGAACCTTAACAATAAGGAATATTTCTCCAGGAATGTCTATAATCTTGGAATTGCCAAAGGACCGGAAGTTCAAGGGTATCTTCAGGTACATAGTGAGTCCAAGGCTAGGCTAGGAGACTTGAGAGTTTGTCTCATCAAGATATAAAACCAAACGGACTTTCTAGGCATGATTAAGTTAAGGGTCTTAGGAGAGACTCTCAGCGCCACTATCGTTATTTGTAGACAAGAAGGTTTAGATGCACATATTAGGGATGGCCAAGCCATTGCAGACAGAGAGACTGGAGTCTCTGTAAGTCACAGAAAGCCTGGCTCTACCCAACAACACAAAGGGTTGTGTCCCAGCACCCATCCTCCCCTAGAGACTTCAGAAATATGAGTCCTTACCATCTTGACTGTATTCCAGGCCTCCACATCTACAAGCCAGGGCTTCCCCTCTGCCTGGGCTTCTGCTTGCTACAGTTTTACCTAAGGTTAACCACTGCCTGCAAGAGTGGGAAGTTCCCTTAATCACCTCAAGTCTCCAGCACATTCCTGTGTCAGGTCACAGAAGGTCTTCCTGTGACTAGTTAACCCTTTCCCTACCTGTCCCGAGCCCAGGAATCTGTCCTCTGACATAAGAACAAGAACCACTAAGGAGGCTGAAGCAAGATGGTAGAAGCGAGGAGTTTGAGGCCAATCTGGGTTACAGGGTGAGAGCCTGCCTCAGCCTACCCCCTTCTCTGAATAAAACAAATCAAAACAGACCTCCCCACCCCCAAACAGCAACTAATCTTCATGTGATCTGGTGTATCATCCTCTGTAAATCTCTTCATCTGCTTGCGCTATGCACTAACATTCTATGATTTTACACACACACACACACTCACACACACTCACACACACACACACACACTCACACACTCACACACACACACACTCACACACACACTCACACACACACACAGAGTAAAAGAAAATGTAATTTTGTCTAGGTGGTGGTAATATACACCTTTAATTCCAACACTCAGGACTTAGAGGCAGGTGGATCTCTGTGAATTCAAGGCCAGTCTACCAAGTGGTTCCAGGACGGCCAGGCCCTGTACACTGAGAAACCCTGTCTAGAAAAAAACAAAAATAAAACTGAAAGTTTCTGGGCTGGCCTCCCAGCACTCAGGAGGCAGAGGCAGGTGGATCCCTGTGAGTTCAAGTCCAGCCTGGAGTAGTTACATACTGAGTTTCAGGTTAGCCAGGACTACAGATGAAGAATCAATCTAGTGTCAACTTTTTTCCCCCCTTTACTATGCTGTGTTGTTCACGCTACCTTTAATTTTCTGAAAATTTTTCCTGCCTCAGCTTTATGAGTGTTGGGATTATCAGCATGCACCACTGTCCTTGGCTTCTTGTTAATTTTTAATAAATACTTGTTGAATGGTTTCTTCATGTAGGACACAGACACCATTTCCCTTAAAACCGTTCTAAGGGGACAGACATGGAGACATACACCTAATTCTAACACTTGAGAGGCTGAGGCAGAGGCAGGCAGATCTCTTGTTGGTTTGAGGCCTACCGGGTTTACATAGCAAGTTCCGGGCAGAGGCTACACTGTGAGGCTCTGTCTCAAAACAACACAACAAAAACAAAAGCAGCAGCTGCAGCAACAACAACAAGAGCAGAACACTCTTAAGAGGAAGGTAATGGCCTATTTTAAAAATGAGACACCACTGACACAGAAGTTAAAGAATTCCTGGGGCTTGCTACTTTCTCAGGGATGGCACCGCCCATAGGGGGCTAGGCTAGCACACACTAATCAGCAAACATGAATCACATCACAGATGTACCCACAGACCAGTCAGATGGACGCAATTCCTCAACTGAGGTTCCCTCTTCCCAGGTGATTAGTTTGTGTCAAGTTGACAAACACAAATCAGCATCTCACTAAATGGAGGGAGGAGCCCACGTGGTTAGACAGCATTCCAGAAGAGATCTCTTTTCTTTGCTCAGAAAAGAAGGTAGAGTTGCTAGGCTGGGCAGCTGCAGGAAGAAGCTGGCTGTAGCTCTGTGAGGATGGATGATGGGAGCCAGGGGGCGAGGGATATAGGCCAAGACAGCAAAGAAAAGCAGGGTAGGGGAGCCAGGGTAGGAGGGTCTCAGCCCAGGTGCTGCAGGCTCTCACTCAGCAGCCTGGAGGAAGCAGTCAGGAAAGCTTGCTGGTTTGGCCAGAGTAATGTCTAGGTTCCTATGTTAGGCTCCCAGCATTCCTGTGGTTTTCTAGGTGTTAGCATTAAAGTGTCTGCTTTCTGGAAGGGTGCTCCATGGCTCTCAGGCTCTTGAAGGAATTGTAAAACGCTTATTAGTCATCAGCAGTTTCTGACAGTTTAAACGAGAGAGAAAGGGGGAAAAAACCCAAAAACCTTGCACCTCACACCTGTCAGTATGTGGGAGAAACTGCACTGGAACCTCTAACTGCTAAAACAGACTCTCAACCTGTAGGTCTTGTGTGTGTGTGTGTAGAATGACATTTTCAGAGGGGTAGCCTAAGACCACTGGAAAACACAGGTATTTACATTACTTTTTTTTTTTGTTTTTGTTTGTTTTTTTCCAGACAGGGTTTCTCTGTGTAGCCCTGGCTGTCCTGGCACTCACTCTGTAGACCAGGCTGGCTTCGAACTCAGAAATCTGCCTGCCTCTGCCTCCTGAGTGCTGGGAGTAAAGGCGTGGGCCACCACTGCCCGGCTACATTACTATTAATAACAGTAGCAACATTAGTTATGTAATGTAACTGTAATATGCAATGAAAATTATTGTATAGTTGGGAGGGTCACCTCAACATGAGGAACTGTATTAAAGGGTGCCAACATTAAGAAAGTTAAGAACTTCTGCTCTAAGACATAAGAGCTAAAGAAAGTAGGTGGGAAGAGATTATGAAAAAGACTTTGCGTGCCGGGGGTGGTGGCACACGCCTTTGTAGTGAGTTCCAGGACAGCCAAGGCTACACAGAGAAACCCTGTCTCGAAAAAAAAAAAAAAAAAAAAAAAAAGACTTTGCTAAACAAACAAGGGAACTGGGTTCTGTTACTTGATAGCCATCTAGCTTGGAAAAAAAAAAAAGCTGTCTACAGAGGTCAGAAACATAACAAACTTCTCAAAACTCCTCCGTGTACTCATCCAACTTTAATGAGTATCCGCTCATAGCCAATCCTGTTTAATGTATTCTCACACCCAGACCCTTACCTGATTAATTATAGAAGTAGAGACACTCTGTTAAGGACAAGAAAGCACTCTCTAGAATAGGAGTGGGCTGAAGGAAAAAGCCCCCAAACCTCGGTTTGTTTGTTGACATAGAAAAATATCAAGACCATTTAAAAGATTTAAGAGCAAAGTCTGGGTGTGGTGGGGCAGGCCTTTAATTCCAGTACTCAGGAGGCAGAGGCCAGCCAGATCGATGCAGTGAATTTCAGGACAGCCAGGGCCACTAGAGAGACCCAGTCTCAAAAACAAGCAAGCAAGCAAACAAACAAGAGTCTCCAGGCTGACCACTGATTATCATTTTACTGCCTTAGCATGCTGACTGTTGGATTTGAAGGACCAGTCTACCTCCATTTTAGGCTTAAGAGCCAAACAAACTAGGTTCATTCTTGTTTATGAGTAACCCTCAGTTTCTCATGGATTGAACTATGGCCCACCTGTAACCTTAACTACAAATAGTTCTGTATTGCCTGATCCAGGAATGGCAATCATGTCTTTGTTTCAAAAGTTAATAACAAGTCTTGCAACCCTACCTTTGCTTCAAAAGGGTTGTTATGGCTACCTGTTGTTAAGGTCACCTTACAATCATGTCTCAGGAGGTCATTAGGACTTGCTGTGCTTATGTTCTGCTCCTGTAACCTCCATTCTGCCCTCCAAATCCCAATTTGGAAATTCCCCTCCCTTGAGCTATAAAAGCCTTGTCTTAGCCTGGAAACGGTGTTGCACACACACACACACACACACACACACACACACACACACACACACACACACCATTGTCTTCCTCACCTCCAATGCTGACCTCTCAAATCCTACCTTAGGGGGAAGCAGCCCATGTACAGGAATAGAAAAGCTTACTTTAATTAATTTGGCTATGATGATTTGGGTTGTAGTCTTTCTCCTCCCGTCTCTGGGATTAACAGCTGTGTCGCTGTGAATGACTACCACCTTTAATACTAGTCACAATGTGCCTCAGTGAGAGAGCCAGGCCATCAGACAGTGGAGCTGATGCGGCATGATACGTCTTACGAATTGCTGGACTGCCTCCCGGAGAAGGGAACGCAGCAGCCCTGAGAAGACTAGTTTGGGTTTTATAGGGTCGTTTAAATTTTTGGCCAGTGCTGCCAGAGAGTGTTAAGGAAAAGGGCACTATCAGGAGGCCAATGGAACTGCAGTAAGCAAAATTTTACAAGGTGGTGGGTGGGCTCTGGCTTTGGGAAAGCAAGAGGCTGTGGTCAAGCTGTTTGCTGAGACAAGGAGTCAGCCTACTCCTGACATAGGTAGAAAGTTCAGTTTCCATTTCCCAACAGGGCTGGGTCCCACACTGGTCATATGTCTGGGCCAGCCCAACAATGAATACTATGAACGTATTTCTCTTTACTATTTTAGGTCTATCCGTTCCTTTATCTCTACTGACCTTTCCCCGATCTGTGACTCCTCCTTTCTCTCTGGTCTCCAGTAACTCCTGTTTGTTTGTTTTTTCCCTTTAACTATTTTTTGTTTGTTTTTAAATCCACCTGCCTCTGCCTCCCGAGTGCTGGGATTAAAGGCGTGCGCCACCATGCCCGGCTCTTTAACTAATTTTTAAAAGACCTTTTTTTTCTTTTTCTTTTCTTTTCTTTTTTTTTTTTTTGGTTAATTTGTGTGTGTCTGTGGGTGCTAATGTGTGTTGGAGTGTTGACAGAGGCCAGGAATCAGAGTTGGATGTCCTGATCCTGGAGTTAGAGAAGATGGTGAGCCACCATGTGGGTGCTGGGAGCTGAATCCGGGTTCTCTGCCAGAGCCGCAAGCAGTCCCTTGCTTTGCTCTTAAAAATGTATTTATTTGCTGGGTGGTGGTGGCACACGCCTTTAATCCCAGCACTCAGGAGGCAGAGGTGGGTGGATTTCTGAGTTCGAGGCCAGCCTGGTCTACAGAGTGAGTTCCAGGACAACCAGAGCTACACGGAGAAACCCTGTCTTGAAAAACAAACAAACGAAAATGTATTTATTTTTGCATATATATGTGTACTGTGTGTGTGCCCGAGCATGCGTGCACACTCACACATGTGGAAGTCAGAGGACAGGTTTTGGGAGTCGGTTCCTGCCTTCCACCTTACCTTAAACGGCTGTCTCTCTTGGTCGTACTTACGTACATGCGTAGCCTTGTACAACAGACTAGTGGCCCAGAGGTGTTTTTAGGTGTCCTGATCCTCCTGTCTCAGCTCCCACTTTGCCACAGGAGACTGGGTGACTGACCAGCCATCTGCCTTTCCCTCAGCTGGCTTCGGGGATCACTGTTACTTGTCCTTGGCCCTTGCTTGTTTTGTTTTTGAGACTGAGCCTTACTCTGTACTCCAGGGCAGCTTGGGACTCACAGCAACCCTCTTTCCTCTGCTACCCAAGTCTCTGTAACCCATCGGCACCCTCAGGCATTCAAACCTTCCAGTTAAGTGCAAACTAGCTCTTGTTCAGTACAACCTTACCAAACAGCAAATATCCAGTTGTCACGGCCTCCGCCCTCAGTGATTTCCATATTTTCAGAGTCTCCTTCAGGACCAAGACTCCCCCAAAGCCCGGCCCTGCTCCAGGGACCACCACCCTCCACTGTCTATCAGGGAAGTCTACTCCTTGGCTCTCCCTTTCTGTCTCTCACCTCCTACTTTCCTCCTGGGCTCCTTCACCTTGTGCTCACCTTTTTTTTTTTTCCTCCAGCATGCCATCAGTTCTTCTGCACATTGAGTCACCAGCACTTGCCTAATCATGGAAGGGTGGTATTTCATGTGTGCACACATTGTTAATTTCTCTGCTTAGACTATAGGGTTTGTGGGGGCAGGGGTTGCCTCTTCTTCCATTAACCTGTTTATCCCAACTGCTCCCTCTGGTGCGGGGTACCTGGTAGGCACTGAATACACGCGTTGATGGAAAGAATACTAGTGCCTAAGAAGGCTTCATAGCCAATTACTGTATTGAGCGCTATCACTGCCATCTAGCGGTAATACAGTGTTATATGCTGCAGCCTTCTGGACGAGCTGGCAATCACTGGGTATAATAAATAGACTTGCCTTGTCTGGGGTGACCTATCAGGTATTTATGCCACTACCTGCTTGAAACATGAATGAGCTGCCTTTGGAAGTCACAAACAAAGGAGGCTTTATTCAGGCTCTATGGCCATTTTATACTGTCTCTCCTTATTTGAGCCATGTATTAGTGAAACCCAACCCCCCCAAAAAAAAAAAAAACAACCTGAAAACAAAACAAACAAACAAAGAAACAGCAGCAAAAATCCACTGGAATTTATTGAATTGCAGAGGTCCAGAACAAAACTCTCGATGGTGGCAAGAAATGCATCTTTGTGAATAGGCTTTGTAAATGGCGTGTCCCTTTTCAGTAAGTTTACACATTCAGTCATACAATTGGTAGCAGGAGAGGAGAGTATGTGCGGGGAGTATGTGCTCTTGTATCGAGAAGATCCCAGGACAACTTGGTGTGCAGTATCTATGCACAGCTCAAGAGCAATATCTCTTGGCATATACTTCCTAATTGTTTGACTTTGTGGCTTGATTGTCTGGCCTTCATGCCCCTACAAAGTTGCATATCTTCTGTAGATTCAATATTAAAGTGTATTTGATCCAGGTTATGGTGGCTCATGCCTGTAAGTCCAACATTACACAGTAAAGGGGAATGCTACCAGTTTGGGGCCAGTCTGAGCTCCAGAGGAGATTTCAGTTCAGCGTGGATGGAGGCTGAGTCAGGAAGACCACAAGTTCAGGGCCTGCACTGGTCACAGACTGTGTTCAAGGCCCATTTGGGGGAACTGAGTGAGGCATGTATCAAAAGAGGAGGAGGAGGAAGAGGAAGAGGAGGAAGAGGAGGAGGAAAAGGAAGAGGAGGAGGAGGGAGAGGAGGAGGAAAAGGAAGAGTGGAATCTTTAGTGGGGTTGACTATAATCCTTACTGTAACCTACCTGGCAGAAAAGAAGATACTCTTAATAGACACCATTGTCCCTCAATCAGATTAGCAGACTACTGTAACAATGAACTCCAAAGAAATGGAAAAGTCTCCAGGAATCTCATGCTGAGAGAAGAAAGGGCTTCAGGCAGAGGGGAAACCTGTGTCCTAGAAAGAGATTTCAAACAGTTGTAATAATTTGTTCGAGCACTTTATACAACGACACTGAAATCCAGATAATAGTGGGCTGGTAGGCAGGACCATACCTTGACCAGGAACACTTAGATGTTTTACCCTCTATCACGCCTTTGATCCTAGAACTCGGGAGGCAGAGGCAGGCAGATCTCTGAGTTCGAGGCCAGCCTGGTCTACAGAGAGAGTTCCAGGACATCCAGGGCTACACAGAGAAACCCTGTCCCGAAAAACCAAAACTTTGATCTCACTTCAGGACCCAGGAGACTGACTTGAGGGACTTGATGGATCACTTCATGTCTCTTCCCAATGTGGCCATACCGAATAAAGCTTCTTTTTCTGATTTCCTCTTTTACTTTGGGAGTTTTAGTTGGCTTGTTGAGGACGAGTGGCTAGACCTGATTGGGGGCACAGACACAAACACGTACAAATATGTACAGAGACAGACAGACAGACAGACAGACAGACACACACACACACACACACACACACACAGAGGCTAGGAGAGTATTCCAGCAGAATTCTTGCTTAGCATCTGTGACTTTGAGTTCTATGGTGGCTACTTGCAGAGGTTTTCTTTTCTTCTCTGAGACAAGGTCTCTTGTAGCTCAGGCTGGCTTGAGTTCTCTGTGTACCCAGGGATGGCCTTAAACTTCTGGTCTCCATGCTCCACATTGGAGCCATTACAAGTGTGCTGCCATACCTGGTTCAGGCTGTGTTGGGGGAGCAAACCTAGGATTTCGAGCAGGTTAGGCCAGCACTGTACCAACCGAGTCACATCACCAGCTCTGGACTCTCTTGATAGATTACAAAAAAAGGATGCACACTCACAGATGTGGTTGTCTGTCATGTGTGCCCTTTAATGTCTTATTTTATGCCAGATGTTTTTGAAAATAATTGAACAACCACCCAGAGAAAGAAATGAATGGTATTCTCCAGCTCTTATCTGGAGGGGATGTTTGCCAATAAATGTTAAACTAGGAAGATCCAGGTGTGGTGGCGTATGCTTGCAATCCCAGTACTCCAGAGGCTAAGGCAGGAGGATCATCGGTTCAAGGACAAATTCCTGTCTTTAAACAAAAAAAAACAAACGATTTGGCATTAAGGTGAAAAAAAGAAAGCTAAAGTAAATTAAACTTGGTTAGTTGACTTTCTTGATTCTCAGTAAATATAAACCATTGACCCCCCCACGGGGATTTTGGTAGTAGTTAAATCATAGCAACACGACAGAGATTCTATCTTTCCATTATTCAGGGGTTGAATTCAAAGTGCTTCATCTAAACGACTCGAAGGCTAACCCTGGACTGTGCCCCCCCTTACCCCATCTCAGCAGGTGCTTTAGTGCATGCTTCCGGGTTCCATCCCCTCTAAGCTATCCATAGCAACAAGGAACACGCAGAAGATGAACTCGACGGCTTCTTCTGAATTAGTGCTTATGTCAGACCCAGAGGCCCAGCTGAAGGGCTGATGGGACCCCCTTTGTGCAGAGTGAATGCTGCCTGATTGCTGAGGCAGCTCAGCTGTCAGAGCAAATCACTCTCATTTGTTCGACAGCCTCTCCAGGGCCCAGCACTTCTGCGGTATCTGCTCCTCTTTTGGCCAGGGTATGAGAGGGTCAGATTTTTCTTCTTCCCCTTCCTTAGACGCCTGAGAACACATAACACTGTGATAGACAGGTGAGTGAGTCATGTGTGTCCTAGATGTGTGTCATTTTTCTTTCTTTTTTATTTATTTATTTATTTTTTTTTTCTTTCGAGACAGGGTTTCTCTGTATAGCCCTGGCTGTCCTGGAACTCACTTTGTAGACCAGGCTGGCCTCAAACTCTGAAATCCACCTGCTTCTGCCTCTCGAGTGCTGGGATTAAAGGCATGTGCCACCACACCCAGCTTCTCCTTCTTCTTCTTCTTCTTCGGTTTACTTATTTATTTTGTGTATATGAGTACAATTATAGCTGTCTTCAGACACACCAGTAGAGGGCATCAGATCCCATTACAGATGATTGTGAGCCACCATGTGGTTGCTGGGAATTGAACTCCGGACCTCTGAAAGAGCAGTCAATGGTCTTAACTACTGAGCCATCTCTCCAGCCCCATTTTTCTGTTTTAAATAATCCACTTAATTTATTTATTAAAAATTTCCTAGCCGGTCGTGGTGGCGCACGCCTTTAATCCGAGTACTTGGGAGGCAGAGGCAGGCAGATTTCTGAGTTCAAGCCCAGCCTGGTCTACAAAGTGAAAAAAGAAAGAAAGAAAGAAAGAAAAAACAAAAAAAAAAAAACCAAAACAAACAAACAAACAAAAATTTCCTGGGGTTTGGAGCGGTGGCTCAGCAGCTAAGAGCTCTGATTGCTCTTCCAGAGGTCCTGAGTTCAATTCCCAGCAACCACATGGTGGCTCACAACCACCTATAATGGGATCTGAGGCCCTCTTCTGGTATATTAGAAGACAGTGATGGTACTCATATACATAAAATAAGTAAATTTTTTTGGTTTTGTTTTTTGAGACAGGGTTTCTCTGTATAGCCCTGGATGTCCTGGAACTCACTTTGTAGACCAGACTGACCTCGAACTCAGAAATCTGCCTGCCTCTGCCTCCCGAGTGCTGGGATTAAAGGTGTGCGCCACCACGCCCGGCTCTAAATTTTTTTTAAAGATTTATTTATTTACTACATGTAAGCACACTGTAGTTGTCTTCAGACACACCAGAAAAGGGCGTCAGATCTCGTTACAGATGGTTGTGAGCTACCATGTGGTTACTGGGACTTGAACTCAGGACCTCTGGAAGAGCAACCAGTGCTCTTAACCCCTGAGCCATCTCACCAGCCCCTTTAAATTTTATTTTTTTAATTTATTTTTTATTTTTTAAATGTTTTTAGGGGCTGGAGAGATGACTCAGTGGTGAAGAGTGCTTGTTGCTCTTCGGAGGACCCCAGTTCCATTCCCAGCACCCACATAGTAGCTCAGAGCCGAACTTCAGTTCCAGGAGATCTGATGCCCACTTCTGACTTCCTGGAGCATCAAGAATACACTTGGCGATCACACATACATGCAGGCTATCTCAGCTAGGGTTTTTATTGCTGTGAAGAGGCACCATGACCACAGCAACTCTGAGAAAGGAAAGCATTTATTTGGGACTGGCTTACAGTCAGAGGTTCAGTCCATTGTCATCATGGCAGGACACAGGCAGACATGGTGCTAGAGAGGTAGCTGAGAGCTCTACATCTAGATCAGCGGGCAGCAGGAAGAGAGTACCACATTAGGCCTGGCTTGAGCATTTGAGACCTCAAAGCCTGCCCACAGTGACACACTTTCTCCTACGACCTCACGTCTACTCCATCAAGGCCACACCTCCTAATAATGCCACTGCCTATGAGCCTATGGGGGCCCATTTTTATGCAAACCACCACACAGGCAAAACATTTGTACATATAAATAAAGTAGAGATAAAAGATATTAAAATTATGTATGGGGCGTGTGAGCCCTAAGCCATCATGTGCATGTGGAGGTCATTGGACAACTTTTGGAAATTTGTTCTCTCCTTCCACCGGGTGGGGATCTTAACTAGATGGTCAGCACGCAGCACCTTTACCACTGAGCCATCTCGGTGACTCTCAATTACTCCAGTGCAATAAAAAGGTGACATTCTCATTACATCTTGGCAAGTCTATCATATAATCACAGGGACTGCCAAACTAAGGCAGGAACATAGCTAAAGCTCCCATGGTGCCTTCTCGGTCACTCCTGCTGTTCTCAACCTCCTGACAGCAGGCACTGTGGGATTCAGAAATCTAGGCCTATCCCATCTCTTTGTTCTGGTTAGAGTTAGGGTTCTCCCTCTCTCTTTCCAGAGGCTTATCATGTAGCCCTTGCAGTGTTCCTCCTGCTTCCACCTGTATACCATCGCACTCAGCGAGAGTGTCTTGAATTCTTAAAAACAACGTGCAGGGCGGTGGTGGTGCACACCTTTAATCCCAGCACTCGGGAGGCAGAGGCAGGCAGATTTCTGAGTTCGACACCAGCCTGGTCTACAAAGTGAGTTCCAGGACAGCCAGGGCCACACAGAGAAACCCTGTCTTGAAAAACCAAACAAAGAAAAGTGCTGTCCACACTTGCTGGATGGTGCCCTGAGCCATGTGTTCTCAGTGATGATGGGATCGTCTGGGCCTTGCAATATTTGTCAGCTACATGCAGTCATTACAGAGGAAGGAGTACCTGAATCTGTCACTGTATCATTAAGATTCATCAGGCTTTCCTTGCCGAGTCACTTTACATGCATGCATGCTAAGTGCATACAAAGCTAAATTCATTCTTTTCTTTTTTATGCATTTATTTATTTTTATCTTTTAAATATTATTTTATTGTTTCATGAGTGTGGATGTTTTGCCTGGACTTATGTCTGTGTACCACTTTCACCCCTGGTGCCCTCTGAGGTCAGAAGATGTGGATCCCCAAATGAAGTAAGAGATAATGCTGGGAATTCAATTCAGCACCTCTGAAAGAGCAATCAGTGCTCTTAACCTCTGAGCCATCTCTTCAGCCCCCAAACCATTTAAATTTTTATTTTATTTTTTATCTATGGTATGTGTGTAGTTTTGTGAATGGGTTGTACATGTGAGAGTGGTGCCCGTGAAGGCGAAGGGCTGGAGTTGGAGGCAGCTGTGAGCTGCCTAGCGTGGGTGCTGGGAACCTAACTTGAGACTATTGCAAGAACAGTAAATGCGCTTAACCACTGAACTGTCTCTCTGGTCACTCTTTTTCGAGACAGGGTTTCTCTGTGTAGCCCTGGCTGTCCTGGAACTCACTTTGTAGACCAGGATGGCCTCGAACTCAGAAATCCACCTGCTTCTGCCTCTCAAGTGCTGGAATTAAAGGTGTGTGCTACTACGCCCAGCCCTCTCTGGTCATTCTTGTTTTTTGTTTTGGTTTTTCGAGACAGGTTATTTTCTGTGTAGTCCTCGGCTGTCCTGGAACTCAGTCTGTAGACCAGGCTGGCCTCAAACTCAGAAATCTGCCTGCCTCTGCCTCCCAAGTGCTGGGATTAAAGGCATGAGCCACAACGCCTGGCCCTCTCCGGTCACTCTTAAAAACATTTTTTTAAAAAAAAAATCTATTTATCTTATGTGCATGAGTGATTTGTCTACAGTACATCTATGTTCTATTTGTATCTGTCTATATTCAGCCTCCTGAAAATCTGGGATTACAGGCCTGTGCTGCCAGACCTGTCCTTTTGTCTTCCTTCCTTCCTTCCTTCCTTCCTTCCTTCCTTCCTTCCTTCCTTCCTTCCTGAGAATTTGAAAGCAACCCGAGATAGGAATGGACTCAGTATCCAAAGCAAGCAACCCTGAACCAGACTGAAGGAGAAAACGGTGTTATTGACTAAAGGTTCGTAACGAAGCATTTGTAAGGCAGTTTCCAATTATTCAAATACTTTTGATGTTAGAGCACACTGTGATTGAACTCCAGAGTTCAAATAATTGAGTACTGGGGCTGGAGAGATGGCTCAACAGTTAAGAGCACTGACTGCTCTTCCAGAGCTCCTGAGTTCGATTCCCAGCAAGCACATGGTGCCTCACAACCACCTGTAATGGGATCTGGTGCCTTCTTCTGGTGTGTCTGGAGACAGCTATAGTATACTCATATAAAGAAAATAAATAAATCATAAAAAAAAACATATGAGTACCGTGGCTTTGACAGATCTCTTCTTCATCCTAAAAAAAAAAAAAAGATTTATTTTAGATCAGGGTATGGCAGGACATGCCTTTAATCTCAGTATTCAGGAGGCAGAACACGTAGTTCTCTGAATTCCAGGCTAGCCTGGTCTACATAGTGATTGGTCCACATCATCCAAGGCTACATAGTGAGACCCTGTCTCAAGAAAACAAAGCAAAAACCAAAAACGACACACAAAAACTACGTGTGGCTGGGCAGTGGTGGCGCACGCCTTTAATCTCAGCACTCGGGAGGCAGAGGCAGGTCAGACTGGTCTAGAGAGTGAGTTCCAGGACAGCCAGGGCTACCCAGAGAAACCCAGTCTTGAAAAACCAAAACCAAACCAAAACCCCAAAGCCAACTATGTGTGTATGTCCGTGGGACTGTATGCCATGTTTGTAGTGATCCCCAAGGAGGCCGGAAGAGGGCACCTGACGCCTTGGAACTGGAGTTTGTAAGCTGTCTGAGAGGGAGCTGGGACTTGGATACTGAAAACTAAACTCTAGAAAAGCAGTAAATCTTAAGCACCGAGCCATCTCTCCAGCCACCAAACTTCACGTCTTCAGGACATATTTTACTCTTCCACGGAGGGCTAAAGGACCCAGAGGAAAGGTAAAACAGGTAAAAACGTATGTGGCTATCTTCTGTAGTTTTGATTGTTTGTATGTCTTTTGTTTGTTTGTTTGTTTCAAGACAGGGTTTCACCTGTAGCCCTGGCTGTCCTGGAGCTCTGTAGATCAGGCTGGCCTCAAACACAGAGAGTCTCCTGCCTCTGCTCTGGAGTTCTGGGGTTAAAGGCGTGTGCCCACTGATTGGCAACCAGCCTTTTTTTTTATTTTAAACAAAACAAAACAAAATAGTGTTTTTAGAAAGCTCATAAAACAGGCAGGTGTGGTGGCGCACGCCTTTTATCCCAGCACTTGGGAGGCAGAAGCAGGTGGATCTCTGATTTCAAGACTAGTTTGGTCTACAGAGCGAGTTTCAGGACATTCAGGGCTACACAGAGCAACCCTGTCTCAGCCCCACCCTCCAAACAATTCTTTGACCATATAATTCTCAGATTGCCTTAATATCCTTGTTTCCAGAAATAAAATCTGCTTTAAAACAGCTTTGAATGGATCGCAGCCAAGATACAAACCCTGCAGATGTGTCAGACAGCTGCCTATTTTGAGGATACTGTCAAACTTGCACCAACGGGGGCCATCATCAGTAAACTACAGCACCAGAAACCCATGGGGGGGCCTCGTGATGCTTCCGGAAGCTGAGCACTAGGATTGATGTTAGAATGGCAAGCTGCTTTTGTTGCGACTATGACTCTAAATCATGTATCATCCTTTTTATGAAGGCCAGAAGCGGATTGATGGGACTTGGGCATACAGAAGCAGTGATCTAAGCACAGGGCATCTCCCTCCATCACAGCACATCTCCCTCCATCTTCCCTGCCCATCCCCAGCACAAGCCAGAGGGCTCAGAAGAGCATAAGTCACCTACTTGGATGTTCCAAGAGTGTGCCCCAGGTCAGAGCAACAGCTAAGGCTTCTCCCCTTTGCTTTCTTCCAGGTTGTATTTCCATAGCAGGACAAGGGTGGCCTGAACTGTGTCTTAGCAAGGGTTTTACTGCTGTGAACAGACACCAGGACCAAGGCAACTGTGAAAAGGACTACATTTAATTGGGGCTGGCTTACAGGTTCAGAGGTTCAGTCCATTATCATCAAGGCAGGAACATGGCCGGATCCAGGCAGACTGGTACAGGAAGAGCTGAGAGTTCTACATCTTCCTCTGAAGGTTGCTGGCAGACTACTCCCTTCCAGGTAGCTAGGATGAAGGTCTTATAGCCCACACCCACAGTGGCACACCTACTCCAACAAGGCCACACCTCCTAATAGTGCCACTCCCTGGGCCGAGCATATACAAACCACTACAACCTCTAAGAGAGCCCATGCAATGGGATTCTATGAAGGCAGGGGAGATCATAATGTGTTTGAGTGTGGGTGGGCCAGATAGAGCCATGAAATTCAGGAGTTCAGGGGTCATGAGAGCCATTAGGGAGCTTGTCTTTCAGTAGCCAGTCCTGGGCTTCCAAGACTGAGTCACTTTTCACTGACCTTTGACAGACACAGGAAGTCTATTCTTTTCACCAGCTATGTGGGTAACATGAAACTCAGTGTCATCTTTCAAACAACTTAAATATTTCATAACTGGCCCCGGGCAGGAGGATCTATGAGAGGTGATTCTGAATCCCTGTCTTTTGTCCAGCAGAGCGACTCTACGCCATGCAAACTTGTGTTTTTTTCCAGGTGAATGTGAGGCTATCTATATTGGGCTACTTTTTCTTTTCTATTGAGCTAGAAGGGGAAGCTGTGGCGTCTACTCCTATTTGTCTTTGAAGAGGAGGTAAGGATAAGGAGGAGAGGCTGCCCGTCTTTAATTGGAGCATGGCAGGTGGTTTTCAAGAGCAAATGGCACCCTTTCCTTGAATGGCACCAGGCACACAATTCATGGGCTTGCCAGGTTTGATGGAAGGATATGCAAATCTGACTCAATTCACAGCCTCACTTAACAGTTCAGTTGTAATTGCATCTAATTGAGGCTTATTCATAAATGTCATTGATGTAAAAAAAACTGCGTTGATGTAGAGGAGTCCACCTCAAAGAAGGATGATTACTTCACAGCGGAAACCCCACTGAAGAACATCACTGTTGCTAAGACAACCGAGAGTGAAGCTGGTTGCCCACGGTTACCCATGTACCAAATGTCATTGGTGGATGAGTGTTAGCTTTGAATGGGCCTCAGGAGCACAATGAGGAAGGGCAATGGGAACTGCCTAAGTGAGTGTGAAGAGACATGTCCTTGCACCCTCCCCTCCCCTCAGGCATTTCAGAGCCCCCCCCCCCCCCCCCACTTCCCAGCCTTTGTCAACTCACTGAAGAATCTGTCTCATTAAAGGCCCATTTGGTCAGAACCTAAAGGTCCTCAAACAGCGCTTCCTTCAAAAGTCATTTTTTGGGGGTGGAGCAGGGTAGGTTCTTTCTCTTTAAAAATTTGTTAAGGGGCTGGAGAGATGGCTGATTCAGTAGCAGAGAGTGCATACCTGCTCTTCCTGAAGAGCTAAATTCAGTTCTCAGTACCTGGGTTGGAGAGCTTATAACCACTTGTAAATTCAGTTCTAAGGAATCCAACACCCTCTTCTGGCCTCCTGGGGCATCGGCACACACATAACATTCACATTCATGCACACACATGGAAATATGTATATATGTGTGTGTATTTATATATGTGTATGTGTATACACACATATACAAATACATATATATGTATATCTTTATATGTGAAAAATATATATTTAGACAGGCTTTCTCTGTATAGCCCTGGTTATCCTGGAACTAGCTCTGTAGATCAAGCTAGCTGTGAATTCAGAGATCTGCCTGCCTCTCTCTTCTGAATGCTGGGATTAAAAGTGTTCACTGCACCCAACTATGTAGAAATAATTAAAAAGGGCTGGAGAGATGGCTCAGTGGTTAAGAGCACCGACTGCTCTTCCAAAGGTCCTGAGTTCAAATCCCAGCAGCCACGTGGTGGCTCACAACCATCCGTAATGAGATCTGACATCCTCTTCTGGTGCAACTGAAGACAGCTCATAAATATCTTTGTCAGGTGTGGTGGTGCACGCCTTTAATCCCAGCACTCAGGAGGCAGAGGCAGGTGGATCTCTGAGTTTGAGGCCAGCCTGGTCTACAGAGTGAGTTCCAGGAGAGCCAGGGCTATACAGAGAAACCCTGTCTCAAAAACAAAAACAAAAACAAAAACAAACAACAAAAAAAGAAATAATTAAAACTTTTTTTTTTTTTTTGGTATGTGAGTGAACTATCTGTGTAATATGTAGGCTTCAAGATGTAGAATTTCTGGGCTGATTTGTGTAGATTTGTAATTCTAACTTGCTTTCCACAGATTCTGTACTGATCTGCATTATCAGGAGCAGAGTACGTGAGAATTCTGCATGGTTTAAAGGCTGCAATCTCCTTGATGCGCTTTGTCCCACGGGGGAACGTACATATTTCAGTTTCTCCAAATGCTGTGAAGATTGCCCGTTACTGCCTTCTTTCTCTGCTTCTAGAAAAAGCTCCAAAGAGACCTGAGCAGTTTTCAACAATCTATCCACCACTTCCAGTGCCCTCCAGATAGGAAAAAGGCATTATCTCTCTGTGCTCACAGATGGACCTGAGCCCTGGGCGTATGCCTTGGATGTTTTTCAAGAATACTCAGGGTCTCACGGCATAACAAAATGTCACACACCGATTTAGGAACACAGGGTGGAGTTTGCTGAGTGTGGAAGAACTAAATATCCCCAAAGCCCAAATCTAGATTTCAGGTCCCTTCTCTCTTCTTTCATTTCTGCCATCTGTTGTTCTTTTTTAAAAACAGGATCTTACTCCATAACCCTGGCTGTCCCAACTTCTGGCAACAAGGGCCTGTGCCCTGGAAGGGTAAGATGAGCTAAAGCCCTTTCCTCACCGAAGCTGCTGCTGGTCCTGGTGTTTATCACAGCAACAGATCCCTCTTCTCCTCAAACCCTCCATTTTTCACAAACCTCTTCTCATATCTTTTTCTTTTTGCTGCTTTTCTGTAACCTACCAAGGTTACAATTAGGGCTGCTTGCATGTGCATGAATGGGGTGGTATTCACTGGAGCACCGGCAAGTCACTAGCTGCTGTAACACTGCATTCAATGCTACCCTCGCTCAGAAACCAGAACTGCCACTCGGCTCTCAGGGAGGGCTACAGGTTCAGGAGTTCCTCTCTCCATCTTAAAAAAAATGTATTTTAATTTTTTTACTTTTAGAGAGATAGGGTTTTGTGAGTGTGTGTGTGTGTGTGTGTGTGTGTGTGTGTGTGTGTGGCCCTGGCTGTCCTGGAACTCACTCTGTAGACCAGGCTGGCCTTGAACTCAGAGATCCACCTGCCTCTGCCTCCTGAGTTCGGGGATTAAAGGTGTGCGCCATAATCACCTGGTTTGATGGTCCTTGTTTTATCTGTAACACTAGAGGTGGAATTCAGGGCCTGATGTGTGCTAGCCAACTGTTTAATCCCTGAAAACATCTTGGCTCTTATTATTTTTTCCTTCCTTCCCTCTTTCTTCCTCCTCTTCCTCTTCCTCTTGAGATAGGAGATGAGGTTTTGTTATGAGGAAGTAGGGAAGGGCATTAGGCTCAGGAGGTTTACAAGGCCATGAAAGGTACAAGGCTCCTCCTCTAGCAGTAACCAATGGCTGGGGAGAAGAGACTCTGGGGGAGCTGCCTGCAGGTTCAAAGATGCAGCTTCCACGAGTCCTCATCACTGCTGTGGCGGGCCTTTTGATGACATAACTGCCTTTAACTAGCCATGCTCCTGCAAGGCACCCCACTGAAGATGGGCCGTGGTGACCCACACTTTTAGACCCAGCACTGGAGACTCAAAGGTCAGTCTCTGAGTTCAAGGCCAGTCTGGTCTACAGAGTGAGTTCCAGGATAGGCAGGGCTACGCCGAGAAGCACTGTCACAAACAAAACAAAAAACAGAAATACAAGCAGCAGCAGCAGCAGCAGCAGCAGTAACAGCAGCAGCAACAAGAAAACCCCCAAACAAACAAACAAACAAGAAACCTCCATGACATGACCAGTTCACCAAGTTAGATGTGAGTGGAATCAATTTATCCATCTGTTTGGGTGTCCAGTCTAGGCAGGTCTGTTCATAGCTACCCAGGAAATGTCGCAAAGCGAGTTGCTAAATTCCCTTCACAAGAGATTTCTGATTTCTTTCTAATTTCCAGAGATTGTAATCCTCTTCCCCTCAGCTTTGCATGTAGTTGGAATTGCGGGTGTGGACCACTATTGTTGGTATTATGTCTGGACTCCACCCCCACAGTTACCTGGCAGCAGCCCCAGTTACCAGGCAACGGCCAGGTAGGCCTGGACCACTTAAAAGGGGCTGCTTGGCTCCTCCTCCTCTCTCTCTTGTCTCTCTTGTACTCTTGTCTCTCTCTCTTGCTCCCTTATTCCCCCTCTCTTTCCCCCTCTCACCACGTGGTCATGGCCGGCCTCTACTTCTCTATTCTCTCTGCCTTTCTCTGCCTCTGCTACCCTCTTAACTCCCCTCCCCATGCCCTGAATAAACTCTATTCTATACTATACAGGTGTGTGGCTGGTCTCTCAGGGTGAAGGGATGCCTTGGCATGGGCCTGCCGAGCCACCCCCTTCCCCACACCCTGCCAGAACATATCTTAATAGCTCTCTCTTTTTATGATCACAACAACTAGGCTGGTTAAACTAAAGATGTGGAAGCCGGGTGTGGTATCGCACGTCTTTAATCCCAGCACTCGGGATGCAGAGGCAGGCGGATTTCTGAGTTCGAGGCCAGCCTGGTCTACAAAGTGAGTTCCAGGACAGCCAGGGCTATACAGAGAAACCCTGTCTCGAAAAACCAAAATAAATAAATAAATAAATAAATAAATAAATAAATAAATAAATAAAAGATGTGGAGATGACATTTGTAGTTCAGGGTTTGTAGTGAACTTCTTTGAGTCCTTGTCAGTAGAGGAGATGGCACACAGTGACACACAGGGAGGGCATGTGACCATAGTGGCAGTGACTGTGTTTTGCAGCCAAGACAGAAGAGGCCAAGAGTTTCTGGGAGTCACCAGCGACAGGAAGAGAAGTGAGACATTGCTTCTCCCCAGAGCCTCCAGGGGACTCATCCTTCTACGCTGATTTCATTTTGCTCAAAACCATCTGATTTTTGTTTATTTTGGTCACTTGTTAGAGTAGTGCCTAGAGAATAACACACTCCCCCTTCCCTAGCAACCTTGTGAATATTATCATGTCCTCTAATGATTTATTCTCAAACTTCCCAGTGATGAGAACACATTACAGTTACTAGAGATAGGGGTCTTACTCTGTTGCCCAGGCTGGTCTTGGACTTCTTGGCTGAAGTGAGCTTCCTACTTTTGCCTCACAGAGAATAGCTGGGACTATATGTGTATCCCTCTGAACATGACTGTGTTGTATATCCAACTATCTGTTAATTATCATCTCTCATCATTATCTATCATCTGTCTTCAATCAAGCAATCATCTATTTATTGTCTATCATCTTTCTATCACCTATCTATCTTGTGCCTATGTTTGTAGGTATGTACAAATTTGCATGCACATATGCATGTGAAGACCACAGGTCAACTTCAGATGTCTTTCTTTCTTTTTCTTTTTTCTTTTTTCCGAGACAGGGTTTCTCTGTATTGCCCTGGCTGTCCTGGAACTCACTCTGTAGACCAGGCTGGCCTCGAACTCAGAAATCCATGTGCCTCTGCCTCCCAAGTGCTGGGATTAAAGGCGTGCGCCACCACGCCTGACTTCTTTCTTTTTTTCTTTTCTTCTTCTTCTTCTTCTTCTTCTTCTTCTTCTTCTTCTTCTTCTTCTTCTTCTTCTTCTTCTTCTTCTTCTTCTTCTTCTTTTCTTCTTCTTCCTCCTCCCCCTCCTCCACCTCTTCCTTCTTCTTCTCCTCCTCCTTCTTTTTTAAAAAAAGATTTCATTTATTATATATGTTATGACGAGTACACTGAGTAGCTGTCTTCAGACAGACCAGAAGAGGGCATCAGATCCCATTACAGATTTGTAATGTTGTGAGCCACCATGTAGTTGCTGGGAATTGAACTCATGACCTCTAGAAGAGCAGTCACTGCTCTTAACCGCTGAGGCATCTCTCCAGCCCCAGATGTCTTTCTTAATTGTTCTTTGCCCTGTTTTAAATTCTTATTTATTTATTTATTTATTTATTTATTTATTTATTTATTTATTTATTTATTTAGTGTTTTGAGCTAGGGTTTCTTTTTGTAGTGTGGGTTGTCTTGGACCTGTATAAACTAGGCTACTCTCGACTTCACAGAGGTTTGCTTGTCTCTGCCTTCTGAGCACTTGAATTAAAGGTGTGCTTCACCAGGCCCTGGGTGTTGCCTTATTTTTGAGACTCACTGAACCTGTAGCTCATCAAGTTGATTAGGGTGACTGACTAATGAGCTCCCTGGATTTGCCTGTGTCCTGTGCTCCTCACTCTCAGTGCCGAGGTGTCAGACGCACACTGCTGGACCGGCTTTCGCTCGCTCTTCGGGCACATGCAGCAGACACTGACTGGGCCATCTCCCCAGCTCTGAATTACAGATGTATAATGGAAGAAAACAAGCTCTTTGACAGGAAAGGGGGGTGGGTGCTGTAAAAATACAGCATCGGGAGGAGATGGAGGCCACTAGAGTCTGGCTGAGGTGGGGCGTGCGGTCGATAATGCGCCTGTGTCTCAACATTCAGGCATAGAGACTACAAGCACCCGTGTCAACACTATTTCAGCAAATCCTTAGCCAGAAATGCCTCAGCGTTTGCACTGGAGACTTCGGAAAACATATTATTTAAATAGGGTTGCTGGTATAGACAGAGAGCCTGCTCTCAAAACAATTGGCCACTTACCTGAGGGAAAGAGGCATGCATGGGAACCAAGAGACCAAGACAGAAGCCATCCAGAGCCAAGAGAGGGCGTGGCTCAAAATGGCTGAGCTATATAGGGAATAGGGACCAGAAGATGGGAGAAAGGATGCCGGGCCAGCACCTAGGTCGGGGAGGTCTAAGGTGGGGGCGGGGTGAGAAGAGCTAGGAGGAGCCATAGGAACTGAAATGAAAGCCAAGCAAGCGAGACAAGGTTGCTGTTCTGCAACCTTAACCTAGAAGTTATTTCCGTTTCTCAGACGGGGGTGGGGGTGGGGGTGAGGGATGGAGGGGCGATGACGACAAGAAGATAAGAACGGTCAGGAAGACTAGAGTGTCGGGAAAAAGGGAAGTAGGCTAAAGTGAACAGGAATGCAGATGCGTTAGCAGACTGGGACCGAGAACGTCGCAGACCCAGGGTGGCTCCTGCTCTTGGGCTGGGCTTCTCTGGCCAGCTCGAGAGGGACAGTGCACCTGGACTGGCTGGCTTTTATAAGTATTTCTTAATTCTTTCCTTCAGACTCCCCCTTATGAATATCCACTTTGACCAACCTGTCCCCTATCCCCAGTGGAAAATTTCTCTGTAAAACGTTGAGTTTGGGTAAAGTTTTACTTCATTTAAAATAAGTAGCTGTAGTTATTAAAAGTATCCAGGAGTGAGAGATTAGGCCAATTGTATTCAACATACTGGGCCAAATGTTTGGCTTCCTGGATGTCAGCAGCAAGGGAGAAATCTACTCCTTAATGAGGAATTTTACCAACTAGGGATTGGTATGCAAATGTATGCAAATAACAATTCCTCTTGGGGCCTCTTGAGACGGGGATTTGCTCTTAACAGGATTACCTCACTGGGCCAATTCAGTTGGGTAGAAAAAGCCAGTGCAAATGGGATTTTCATATTAATAAGAACTGCTGTGGATTGAGTATCAGGTCTTGATGTATCTATTTATAACTCTCTTAACATGGCAGCGATTAAACAGCAGACAGAGCTTTGTAGTTGGAAATCAGGCTTGCTTACGATGCCAAGGTATTCAAAAGCCAGAATCTATCTTTTTTTTTTTTTTTTTTTTCTTCCTGTTTGCTTTTTAAAGACAGGTTCTTATATAGCCCAGACTGGGCTCAAATTCAACATGTAACCAAGGATAGCCTTCAACTGGTCTTCCTGCCTCACCCTCCCCAGTGCTGGAATTGTACGCCTGTGCTGTCAGGTTCAGTTGAGTCAAATCTTAGATAAGATAATGCTCTCCCTTTACCTCAAAAGGAAGCCACCATTCACTCTAAAGGCTATCTTCAAATAATGAAGTATAAACATTAGTGTCTTGATTTTAATTCTAGGCAGTTTACAGAGTATATGGTAGGACTCTTTTGTTTATTTCTGTGTCCTCGTCCCCCTCATCCCATGAGACAGGGTTTTTCTGTGTAGCCCTGGATGTCCTGGAACTCACTGTGTAGACCAGACTGGCTTTGAACTCAGAGATCTGCCTGCCTCTGGCTCCTGAGTGCTAGGACTAAAGGTGTGCACCACCACTGCCTGGCTTACTTTTTAAATTAAATTTAGTTTTTATTTTTTGTTTTTGTTTTGTTTTTTAAGACAGGGTCTCACTTTTTTTGCCCTGAATATTCTGGAATTCATAGCGATATATTTTCTTCTGTCATCTGAGTGCTGGATTAAAGGTGTATTCTACCATGACCAGCTACCTGCTTACTTAAACAGAAAAAAAAAATAATTAAAGTCTGACGTCATGTGCTCAGACCCATAATCCAGTGCTCAGGGGGCTGAGGTCTGAGGATTGCTGTCAGCTCTGTTCAGCCTGGGCTCCAAAATGTATTTACAGGTCAGCCTGGGCTCCAGTGAGTCTCTGTTTCAAAAAAGATTTAAAAAAATTTCAAAAAAAGATTTTAACCTAGGGTCTTATGCATGCTAAGGCTAGCCCAGTGTACCTTCCAATTGGTAATAAAGTCTAAACATTATATATATTAATAGCATAGCATATAATAAATACCCATAGAGATTGCATATTTAAATATTTAAATCAGGCTAAGGCTATTTATCTCACAGTTATGATTTCTTCATGGTGAAAACTTTCCAGGCCTTTTGTTTTTGAGCTTTTGAGTTCTACCGTGGTGGTGTTACTGACAGCCACTGCTCTGTGCAAAGGCATGCGGAATTTGCTTCTCTCTGACTGTAGCTCAGTCCCTCCTGATCAACCTTTCCCATCCCCCATTCTCTATTCCCCAGTTCTGGTGACCACCATTCTGTTTTGTTTGTTTGTTTGTTTTTGTTTTTGAAATATGGAATGCTTCGCAAATTGTGCGTGTCATCCTTGCGCAGGGGCCAGGCTAATCTCAGTATCGTTCCAATTTTAGTATATGTGCTGCCGAAGCGAGCACGGTGACCACCATTCTATGGCTTTACTTTTTTTTTTTTTTTTTTTAAGATTTATTTATTTATTATATGTAAGTACACTGTAGCTGTCTTCAGGCACTCCAGAAGAGGGCATCAGATTTCATTACGGATGGTTGTGAGCCACCATGTGGTTGCTGGGATTTGAACTCAGGACCTTCAGAAGAGCAGCCTGTGCTCTTAACCACTGAGCCATCTCGCCAGCGGCTTTACTTTTTTTAATGCATATGAATTCAGGGTCCAAGGAGGTATGAAGCATCCGCGGGAGCTGGAGCTACAGACGGTTGGTGTGAGTTCTGGGAACTCAGGTCCTCTGGAAGAAACAGCGCATTAAGAATTTAATCACTGGGCTGGTGAGATGGTTCAGTGGGTAAGAGCACCCGACTGCTCTTCCGAAGGTCCAGAGTTCAAATCCCAGCAACCACATGGTGGCTCACAACCATCCGTAACAAGATCTGACTCCCTCTTCTGGTGTGTCTGAAGACAGCTACAGTGTATTTACATATAATAAATAAATTAAAAAGAAAAAAAAAGAAATGGGTCACTCGGCCTTTAAAAAAAAAAAAAAGAATTTAATCACTGAACGGTCTCTCCAGCGTGTCCACTCGCAGTTTCTGTTTGGTTTTGCTTCTCCATATGTAACAGGCTCTCAGCCCTTACTACACCTAAGCACAACTGACGCCATGATAGAAGCAACATCAGGCTTTGGAACCCAGCACATAGGCAGGGATGCTTGCCAAAACAGGAACAAAGGATAAGTCAGTGTAGCCACGATGTGGCTGTTAAGTATCTAAACGTACTTGTCAGATCCAGACAAAGCCTACTCAGTACCTATGGCTCCTCCCAGGACTTCTCACCCCGCCCCCTACTTCAAATCTCTCCCTCCCAGGGGCAGGGCTTCTCCCCCACAATTTCTGATTTCTGTATAACTCCACCATTTTTGCTAAGAACCCTTCTGGTTCTTCACCCCTCTTCTCGCCTGGTCTTTGTCTGTCTGTCTGTATCTGTCTGTCTGTCTGTCTGTCTCTGTCTGTCTATCTGTCTCTCTCTCTCTCATCTCATGGTTCTGGCTGTTCTCTCCCTCATATCTATAATAAAGCCACACCAGCAGGCATGTCCTCATTTTTATTCAGTACTAACCTCGTGTTTTGGCTTCTGTGGTTCTGTTTCTCACTAACTGTTCTTGCCAACCGCAGTGTGTCAACCCAGGATTTGTTTTTTGTGCTGAAATGACCAAGAACAGTGAGGTTTGGGGCTACGTGATTTGGGCAAGTTCCAGTGCAGCTGGTGAATAAAACCTTTCTATTGGGCTTTAACAGTGCCCATGCGTGTTCTGTGGACCATGTGATTTGGGTGGTTCTGTTCTAGAAGATTTTTTTTTTTTTTTAATGATGGGGTTTCTAGTACCCTCCATGTTTACACAGGGAGAGAATAGCTTTTCTTTCCTTTTTTTCCTATTGGCCTCACACTTACGATCTTTCCAACAGTGTCTTCTTTAGTTTCCTGAAAACAATGCCATAGGCTTGGTGAACTGTCAGAGATGTGTGTTTGTGGCTCAGGGAAACACGGCAGCTGTTTAAATGTGCTCCAATCACACAATGTTTTGGTGTTTCTAGGGCTAACAGGCTAGAGATGAGAAAAAGAAAAAGCACATTGGTTTAATCATTATTTACACAATGCATTTTATGGGTCTACATAAACTATGTGTTGTTGACCTTTAATGAATATAGGCTTAATTAGATAATTTCATTGTATTTAAAGAGACAATATAATTATTTTAATATGCTCTTGATTTGTTTCCTCTTACGTCTACACGTGCCTTTGTCTACTGGTAAGGCCCACAGGTATTACTGTCCTAGAGAATTTCTTTTCAACTGTTTTCTGGTTTGCGGTTTGCAGAAATCTGATCTCACTGACATATGGTACTACTAAATTGTTTAATTTCCTAGGATACACTACAGTGACTTTTGTTTTAATGGAGACCTGTATTTCTAAAAATCTTAAACTTGATGACCTGAAATGGGACTTTTTTCAGTAGCACTTTGAGGCTAGACTCTTTATCATCTTAGGCAATAAGTGTGGAGCAGCTAAGACAGCCCTCTGGTGTTGGTTCACGGAAGTGCAGGCGAATTGTGACACAGGTTAAGTGCTCTTGCTGCTCCTGAGGAGGACTGGAGCTTGGGTCCCAGCACTTATTGATTTATTTTTCTTCTCTCATACGTTACATCCCAACTGCAGTTTCCCCTCCCTCCACTCTTTCCAGTCCTCCCCCTTTTCCCATACCGTCCCAATCCACCCCTTCTCTGATTCCCTTTAAAAAAAAAAATCGCCGGGCGTTGTGGCGCACGCCTTTAATCCCAGCACTTGGGAGGCAGAGGCAGGCAGATTTCTGAGTTCGAGGCCAGCCTGGTCTACAGAGTGAGTTCCAGGACAGCCAGGGCCACACAGAGAAACCCTGTCTCGAAAATCCTTAAAAAAAAAAAAAAAAGATCAGGGTTTCCCAGAGATATTGAACAAACAGTACAAGTTAAAATAGGACTAGGCACAAAACTTCATATCAGTGCTCGGCAAGGCAACTCAGTAGGAGGACAAGGGTCCCAAGAACAGGCAAAAGAGTCAGGGTTCCCCCCACCCCCAGCACAGTTAGGAATCCCACAAGAACACTCAGCTACACAACCATAAGAGGACCTAGCTGAGACCCATACAGGGTCTGTGATTGTTGCTTCAATCTCTGTGAGGCCCCACGAGCCCTGCTTATTTGATTCTGTGGGCTATGTTCTGGTATTCTTGGCTCCTCTGGCTCCGGCAATCTACCCCGCCCCCTTTCTGTGAGGTACCCCTGGCTTTGCCTAGTGTTTGACTGTAAGTCTTTGCATCTGCTCTTTTTTTTTCTTTTTTTTCTTAGATATTTTCTTTATTTACATTTCAAATGCTATCCCGAAAGTTCCCTATACCCCTCCCCCCCACTCCCCTACCCACCCACTCCCACTTCTTGGCTCTAGCGTTCCCCTGTACTGGGGCATATAAAGTTTGCAAGACCAAGGGGCCTCTCTAGAGCTAGAGTTTGCAACTGCTCTCATTAGTTGCTACATGATGCCTCTTTGATGATGTTTGGCACCCATCTATGAGTATAGCTGAATATAACTGGGGATTATTTTATTGTTTTTTTTTTTTTTTTTCTCAGTCCTGTTTGGGTCTATTCTGGGTCTCTTGACTATCCAGCCTTTGGTTCCTGGTCATCCAGGCAGTGTGAGATATGGGCTCTCTCTCTTGTGGTAGAGGCCTCAAGTTGGACCAGTCATTGGCTGGCCACACCCACAAGTTCTATTCCACCGTTACTCCGGCACATCTTGGAGGCTGATTTCCAGTACTTAGATAGAGTGGCTCACAACTGTCGGAGACTCCAGTTCCAGGAGACAGGATGCTTTCTTCTGTCCTCTGTAGAGACCAGGCACAAACATGTTATACATGTATGCAGATATTCATACACACATACAATTAAAAATCAATCAATCAATCAACCAATTTTGAGAGGAAGACTGTGTTCCATAAGTCCAGGCTGGGAAGTCTGACAGGAGGACGGAGGACCCAGCCAGACTCCAGAGGTTCCTCTCTTGTAGGCTTTTAAAAATGTTCAGGGCACCGAGGGACTCATTCTTGACAAAATAGTGATTTTTGGTACCTCAAAAAGAAAAGCTTCAAATCTATGATACTTGAGCATAATCATATGCAATTTAAGGACAAACTGTCTTATAAATGTTCATTTATATAATTGGATTTTAGTGTTTCCTCATACCAAATATATAACTATATGAACTATCCTCAAACAACTACTTAACTCATGATAGAATTGTATATTTCCCACATACACACACAGAGACACACAGACATACACACACATACAGAGAGTTTTGTTTTGTCTTTTTTTGAGACACAACCTTATATGGACTAGGCTAGCCTTCAACTCACTATATAGTTGAGGCTAGCCTTTAATTCCTGATCTTCTTGCCTCTACTTATCAAGTGCTGGGATTAGCGGCATATACCACATGCCTGGTTATTACATATATAGTAATTTTAAAAAGATTTGCTTATTTTATGTATGTGAGTACACTGTCATTGTCTTCAGACACTCCAGAAAAGGGTATCGGATCCCATTACAGATGGTTGTGAGCCACCATGTGGTTGCTGGGAATTGAACTCAGGACCTCTGGAAGAGCAGTCAGTGCTCTTAGCTCCTGAGTCATCTCTCTAGCCCTATACTATATATTTTAATGTAATTATATGCTGTTTGTTTTCATGAAAACACGTTTGCTTCCTGGTGTAATGATATATGAGCAAGTAGCAGCTGCATATCCCCACAGCCACAGAGCAGTTTGTCACTACAGTTTTCCCACCATGGTGTACTGTATCCCCTCACACCATGGGCCAAAATAAACCTTTGCTCCCTGGAGTTGCTGGAAGACTTTCCCCCAGGTTTGACTGGGTACCGACCCAGAGACTGCTGCATCAGGGTCAAGGGGGCCAGGCTGCATACTGGGCTGGCAGCAGAGCAGAGAGCATCATCACCCACGTGGTGCTGGCTGTGTACGTAGGTAGAATGGGAGATCGGGGGGGGGGGGGCCCTCGTAGAGGGGAGTGTCACATTCCTGAAAGCTGCTGAGGCCAGGCAACGTGTGACAGGGTCATAGTTCCTGCAAGGATGACCCAAGAGGAACTCAGAAGAGCTCAGGATGTTGGTGATGCCAGAAATGTGGGCTCTCAATCAAGGACCCCTAAATAGAGTTGGAGGGTGGAGCTGCCTAAGTCTTCTGAAATCCAGATAGTGAAGTGAAAACTTAAGCATTCTTTGGAAAGACATTTTTGTTGGATGGGGTTTTGCTGGGGCAAACATGTGAAGGAGTGTTTCACTGAAATGGACACAGGTGAAAGGCTAAGGCAGACACAGGTGAAAGGATGTTCTGCTAAAGCAAGCATGTGAAAGGACACTCGATGAAAGATTCTTCTCTAATGACATGCATGCATCGGTCCGCTTTACATTGTGTAGTTGAGCTCCATTTGTAAGGACTCCACAAAGAGAAATGCATCAGAAAAACTTCTGGTGGTGTGCTGCGGCTTCTTGCAATTGGCAGAGTGTTGTCAGCTGAGTCGTGTGGTGAGGCAAGATCCTTGGAGGACACGTGATGTTTGGAGGGAGTATAACTAGGACTCAATTCACCATGAACTGGGCTTGCTGATAGGGCTAGCTGTGAAACGCTTGTTGGTCTTGTCTCTTCACTGATCTTCACTTCGTGGAGAGACGCAGAGCTGAGAACTTCTCCTGCAGTCCCTCCTGGTCCCTCCTGCTGACTCGTGCTGATTTGGCTGAGACCTGGCTGTTCCTGCTAGACTGTGCCACTGCTGCTCTCCCAACATTACCGAACTGGACTGCTGACATTATCTATGAAGTGTTTTTGAACAGACCGAGCTGCTGGCCTATTAACTGAACTGCTGATTTCCTGACAATTCAGATAGGATTTCTAAACAGGTCCACTTCCCCTGTATCCTTTATTTTCCACTACCTCTGGTGGGTGGTGGGCTAGAAGGGAGGTTAAAGCATTTATAAGAACCATCATTAAAGAATACCCAAGATACAAGATACAATTTGCAAAACACATGAAACTCAAGAAGAATGAAGACCAAAGTGTGGACATTTTGCCCCTTCTTAGAATTGGGAACAAAACACCCATGGAAGGAGTTATAGAGACAAAGTTTGGAGCTGAGACGAAAGGATGGACCATCTAGAGACTGCCATATCCAGGGATCCACCCCATAATCAACCTCCAAACACTGACACCATTGCATACACCAGCAAGATTTTGCTGAAAGGGCCCTGATATAACTGTCTCTTATGAGGCTATGCTGGGGCCTGGCAAACACAGAAGTGGATGCTCACAGTTAGCTATTGGTTGGAACACAGGGCCCCCAATGGAGGAGCTAGAGAAAGTACCCAAGGAGCTAGAGGGGTCTGCAACCCTATAGGTGGAACAACAATATGAACTAACCAGTACCTCCCGAGCTCATGTCTCTAGCTGCCTATGTATCAGAAGATGGCCCAGTTGGCCATCAGTGGAAAGAGAGGCCCCTCGGTCTTGCAAACTTTATATGCCTCAGTACGAGGGAATGCCAGGGCTAAGAAGTGGAAGTGGGTGGGTAGGGGAATGCGGGGGTTGGTGGTCTGGGGGACTTTTGGGATAGCATTTGAAATGTAAATGAAGAAAATACCTAGTTAAAAAATAAATTAAAAAAAAGAACCATCATTAATTTATGGTTTGAAAAAATTAAGGTTACAAGATAGTGGCACCAAGAGCCCCTGGTGGCAATGTTCTCCCTGCTGGGTTTCAGTTCTTTTGGTCTGATCTTTTGCTACCTTCCTAGTCCTCCCACTTGGAATGGGAATGTCCGTTCTGTGCTGTTTTATAGGGGAAGAATTTAATTTATTTAAAATATAATTTTCTTTTCTTTCCTTTTTTTTTTTAGATTTTAAATTTATTTTTATTATATGTAAGTACATTGTAGCTGTCTTCAGTCACCCCAGAAGAGGGAGTCAGATCTCATCATTACAGATGGTTGTGAGCCACCATGTGGTTGCTGGGATTTGAACTTCGGACCTTCGGAAGAGTAGTCGGGTGCTTTACCCACTGAGCCATCTCACCAGCCCCTCCTTTTTTTTTAAAACTAGATATGTGTGTGCTTGAATGTATGCATGAACCCATGTATGCAGGAGCTTAAGGAAGTCAGCAGGCATCAGGTTCCCTGAACTGGAGTTACAGTTCAGTTGTGAGCCATCAATCATGTCAGGGCTGGGAATTGAACCCTAGGTCTTCTGCAAAAGCAGTCAATGCTCTTAACCACTGAGCCAATTGTTTAGCTTCCCTCTCTCTTCCCCATAGTTAAGAGAGTCTCAGAAGGAACACTGGGCTCTGAAACAGTGTTGGAAGTATGGGGACGCTGTTTTGCAAGGAATCTCTAGGAGGTGGAGCCTCGCTGGAGGAAATGCTTTGATGGAGAGTAGGTCTTTACGTTCATGGCTGTTCTACTTCCTGTCCCATTTCTGCTTCCTGGTCCGCTGGGATGTGATCAAGTCCTGCCATGTGCTCTCACCACTATGGGGCCACCAGCCACCATCCCTTTCCTTTAGTGATGGTTATATCCTTTTAAACTATAAGCCAAAATAAACCCGTACTAGTCAAATTAGTAAGCGGCAGAGGAAGCTGGGAGTGGTAATGCCTGCTTGCAATCCCAGCATGCAGGAGGCTAAGGCACGGCTGGGAGAATAGCTTGGCCTATGTGTAGGAAGGCTGCAGCTCGGCAGTAAAGCACCTTCCTGACGAATTTAAGGTCCTGAGTTTGATTCCCAGTACTACAAACAAAGGCAACAAAACCCGATGGTCCTATGCCCATGTTCTTCATCATAGTTAAACAACCAAACTTGGGATTTTCTTCGTAACACCATGGCAAGAGGCTGAGGGTGGGCTCTAGTGAACACCCCGAGGGTGAGCTCGGAAGCCGCTGGTTTTTCAGTTCAGGTCCTGACCCTGGCTGACACCTTAATTCTAGCCTTCTGAGAGAGCCTGAGGCAGGATCTAGCTAAGCTAGGCCCAGTGTGTTAGTCAGCTTTCTGTTGCTGTGACAAAAATCCTCTAGGTAAATAACTTCAGAGGATAAAAGGTCAGTTTTGGTTTGGTTTCTGGTTTCAGTCGACAGTTGCTTGACCCAGTTGCTTTGGGCCCTGGGCAGCGGAGTATATCATGGTAAGAGCATACAATGGAGGTGTGTGCTCACCTCATGACAGTCAGGAAGCAAAGACACAGGATGGCTTGGGTCCCCATATCTCCTTTAATGACATGTGCTCCTGACCTGTCTTCTTTACATGTCCCCATCTTGTTCCACCATCTCCCAACAGCCTGGCTTTTCACTTGTCTTCTTGAATGCTGTACAACCTGAGTCAAGTTCCATGCGGTAGGAACTGGTGTTTCTCACTGCCATTTGTTCCTGCTCCTCTCTTTTTCTTGGGAACACCAAGGGGTTATGTCCCAATTCCTTGCGTGTGGATGTTAATTGTTGGGCTCTGAGCAGAAATTCGACTGGTCCCTTAAGGCTGAGGCGAGAATGAGCTGTGGGCTTTCTCACTTTATCTAAACCTGTCCCTGGAAGGGGAGGGTGATGGGGCTGACACAGTTGGAGAAGGTAACAGAGTTGCAGTGTGGAGAGAACTTGGCTCTCTATATAACTGACCACTAGAGGGAGTCCTCCCCACTTACTGGACAAGGCTGCGGAAAGGCAACCCTGTTGTCACTTGTTAAACTGTGAGATTTTTTTTTTCCTTTTAGTAGCAATTCTCTATTCTGACAAACTTGATATCCAACCCCTCTGAATCGTGGCTATTTTTGGCTGCTTGGTCAGTTAAACGGATTAACTTGGTGTATAGTGCTGGTGTGCGGTCCAGGGATGCCAGCTGCTGTCTGTGAGCTCCGGAGAGGATGCAGATTTTTGCCAGCAATGTCAGGACTCACATTCTCACAGCATCACCAGAAGGTGCCAGCGTGCCGACCACCTGATTGGGCCAGCCTCTGTCCTAAGGATACTTGATGTGGCGTATCAAGACCAGTGATGAGACCACTCTTGAGACCAGTGATGAGTGCAGTGTTAGTCCCAGTGAGGATCGTAGCAGCTGAG